>NC_091528.1:8247125-8561320 GCF_041682495.2 Bombus fervidus
GAGAGATGAAGAAAGAGCGGAGTTGATCAGTTTGGTTTCTGAGACACTCGTAGATAGGGTAACATTTGAGCTGAATAAAAGAATTTTGTTCTATCAAATTCATGAGATCATTATCGAGTACCTGTTTGTACCTTTTACATTTCATTGTTTCAAATGAAATAATCATATGGCCTATGGTATTATAAATTATATATTATATATGATCTAGATGCATGTACCTCGAAATTAGGTATAGTTATGATATGATTTGTTTCAATAACGATATTGTGTTTAAATTTATTGCATTTATGGAAATGTATCTATACTTAAAGGGCTAATAAAGTCTCCAACCCGGGACTTCATAGAATCGATACTAGGACCGTTTTCTTGGTTCGCGTTATCGGTGGTTAGATTGGCTTGATTAAAGGAGGTTCGTGATGCAGGGAAGGTTGCATGCTTCTGGTTCTGTTCTACCTGAACGCAACGTCGGTTCTGTTAAGTCAACCCTTGTGTTCCTTCGCTTGCTTCGGTTTGATCAATAATCAGTTTTCTAAGTAGTGCTGATTTATATACGATTCTCGTTTCGATGTACATTCGAAAGATTTGTTCAATTACAAACAACGATATCGAACGATTACGCTGTTTGTTTTAACGATCTATATTCCGATCTGCATTCTCATTTTCCTACCAAGGTTTATGCAACTTTCATAAGATATAGTTGCACAAGATATAGGAATAGCTGTAGATGGCCATATAGAGATCCCCTCGAGGTGCAACAATTATTTTACAAGATGTTACGAGATTCAATATCAGTTCTCTTGATTCTGTTCCAACACCTTACTCGGCGTTAGAACGAATAATCTTTAATGCGTAGGAAAATATACAATTGCTACAAAATGTATTTGTATAGCATTGTATTTATTATAGCATTTATATAAATACTAATTCATTAGGTTCAAGTATTGATTAAATTTCGTCTCATTTAATAGCACTTTTATTTTCTTTTATTTATTCTATTTATTAGCTACAAAGGTTAATACTATGAAAATGGAATTTAGCACATACTAAAAAAAGAAAATATGAATTTGTATAAAAATCTACGATCCAATGATTATACTTAATCGAAGTAGCCTAATGAAAACTAATGAACACGCATGTATCGTTAGGAAATGATATTCTACATTCTACAAGCGAACCAAACTGGAAAGTAGCTTCCATGGTTTATGAAACAGCCGTCCACCTCTGAAGTCTATTTTACTTTGCCCTACGGCGGTGCATCCCTGAGCCCTTCATCTCTGCGCTGTTCTTCTTCCAATAAGCCTCTCTTGCTCTCCACCCTAGCACCCATATTTTTATCTTTCTCCTGCAATCCTGTAATTCCACGACCTCATCAGCCTGCCTGCCCCGTATTTCTGTAATCGTATTTTCCCTGTACCTTACATCCTGTTGGCCTTTGGTTTATCCATGACTAAAAAAAAAAAAAAAAAAGAAAAAACTACTACACGTCTACATGTATTCCTCTTTGTGAAATAAAAGAATCTCGTTTAGATACCATATACACTATGATTCTAAATTCTTGGTTCGATTAAAATCAGCGAGATTCTATGGTTCAAAGTAAGACGAATATCAGTAACATCAAAATTACGTTGAAGTGTTTGTTTTCAAGAAAATCCAGTTTGAAAACTGGTAATGTATGTGGGAATTTATTTAACCTCTACCAGATAGGATTAGATAATCGATAAGAGATCATTCTACATGAGGAAATAAGACGAAAATATAGAATAAAATTTTTACGCTGAAAGACTCGTTTTCGAGAAAATATGATTTGATAGTGTACAACGCGTATTCGACAAACTTGCAAATTTGATTTTCTCATAAACGAGATCTTAATAGAATGATTCACGCTCAGTTTCGTACTAGAATATTGCGTATATTGGAAGCGTTTCCTTAAGTCTCCGTTCACGCACATGAGATTATCAAATGGATCTCGCGCATTCGTTCGTTACGCTTCGCTCGTTCCGAGATTCGCACCGTTCGCTGCCGATCAAAGAAAATTATATAAACGAAATTTTCTTGAATGATGTAAAGGATAGAAGCATTGATTGATTGATCAGGAATTAATTTTACGATAACGTTCACCTCTGTGACGAATATTATCATCGATGATGGAAACAAATTATGAATAAACTGCGGATTTTGATCACAGTTCACATATTTTTATAAAAAGAATTTCAGAAATTAAATCTATCTGGTAATTTATCTCATTTACTAAAAAATTATGGCGAGTACTCCACTTTGGATAATTTATACATTCGTCATCATAAACGCATAAAAATCTGTAGTCTAGTTGCGAGCAATTATGCGTCGAATGAAGTAAACTGGGTTTGAATTAAAGTTATGGATTCGAATCGAGGTCGACTATTGCTTTAATCTTCGCACTATTGTAATTATCTTCTAATACTATTCTTGAAATATGCGAGGGAAACGAGAAAAATAGATTTGCATTTATTCTAACGTGTCGCGCTGTTTTTCAACCATTTGTAATAATTTCATGAAGCCATTATCACATCTGAATTAAATATCTAAATTAAATAGACGATAGATGATAGTAATAAGTATTCCGAAAACTTTATCTTTTCGTAATATATATATCCTTCAGATCACATTAAATTTTTGAAGAATAGAACGAATTCAACAAGCACGAAATAAATTTTAATTAACACACACGACATAAATCAAAATAGTAGTGAAGGAAATAGTAATATTCATTTCGATACTTCCATATTTATCACAGCGAACAAAAGTACATTTGCATAACACGTGAACTAAAAATCCAATCCTATATCGAACATTCTATTCCATTATACATAGAATATCGTAGCTTGAAGGTTAAATTTCCGATCGAAGACTTCGGGAAGTAGAAGCTTTAGGTACAACAATACTAATCTATTGGTTCTCTTAGTCCGTTCGATTGAATATAAATTATTATCATAACGGTTATAAAAATTCGTAACGGTTCGATCCACGAACACAAGCTTCCCGCCTGGAGGCTACTCTGACACTTCTGCTGGACGATGTTGCGACTGACTCGCAGGATAATCTGCTCAAGTTTCTTTTCGGTGACAAGTTTGACCTAATTCGCGACCAGGATTCTTTCGAAGACGACTCTTGGAAACAAGATGACGTTTTTATCTCAAGAAACTCGTTAATCTGGCCGATGATTTTCTGACAAACTTTGAGCGATTGAAGTTACCAAGATCGAACTGTTTGAGTTAAACAAGAACTAACGAGCAGGTGCTTTATCTAAGAATTATCATAAAACATGTAAAATAGAAGCGTGATGTTGCAAAATGAAATCGAAGATGTAGAAAGTTCTGTAAGGAAATCAAATAACGTGGATCTGGCAGATAAATCATAAAAGAACAGATCTACACCTAAAGTATATGGTACGGCTCAAAAGTGCTCAGAAACTTACTTATTTTTTAAACTTGCTTTTTTCATTTTACGGGGTGTGTATTATTTGTAGAATTATGGATGAAAGAATTTTCCACGATCTTACTCTTTATTGCAGTTATTTTGTTACACGGTACAGTTATTTTGAAATTTAAGCAACCACAAAAATGATGTTGGTTGTTACAAACTTCATCAAATTTACGGACTCTTCTCTTTATTACCATTACAGTTATGTACGGGAGCATGTTACAACACGATAAAATTGATTTTTAATAGCTATTGTGTAATAACAAAATTGGCGGTCGTAATTCTCAAACATTGTGAAACTTCTTCAAACTGCGAATCGGATGGAGAAGGGTCTTCTAAATGGTTCGAGAAACCAACACTATTAATTCCAGCAGCTATTACTAAAATCAATTTGTACATCAATGAGTCATGTAGTTAACCTAATCTTAAATTCATACGTACATAGTTCTGCTACAAATTGTTCAAAATTTCGGAGTTGTACATTTGCTGAATCTACAAGAAGACAATAAATGTTAATTCTTTATTACTAGCAAATATGACTTGCCACGTTGAAAAACAGATAATGAGCGTTGCTCCTAATCGTTAATTTCCTATTAGTTTATGCTTCTATCATAAAATTCACATATTCTTACTACAAATTAATCAAAGTATAACATCATCGTCGACCAAATTAAGTAAAGAACCGATTCAGCGCCTTCAAACGAACATTTCCAGTTTATCCACCGCTCGAGTTTAACTTATCGAATCCAGAGAAGTTGATTGCGTGTCTCTGAATGATTAAACGCGATTATTAAGCAAGAGCATCGACATGGACGGAACAGTATGATCTTCGGAAGGCCATGGATCGTAGCTGTGATCCCGGGGCGTGGCACAGAGTGATCCGAGAAAGGAATCCGTCGTTTTACGTAACAATCTCGAGCGATCCGCGATCAGCCAGGAAACTGACCGCCTCTACGCCGTTCCTCGCGTGTCCAGGATAGTTTCCACGATTCTTCGCGTCGTCCTGGTGCGATACCCTCCGTCCCCTGATCGTTCACATAGCACCGCTCGACTTCCAAGAAGTTTCGAACACGCATCGTCGTAACTTCAGGATGGAATCTCGTGACCCGAGTAAATTACTTGTTGCTTTCTATCTTTTCTTCCGTGTCTCTCTTAATCTCAATGATCTTCGATGTATCGATACGCCACGTAAGAAAAAGTCATGAAAAAATTCATCAAAACACGAATAATTTTTAATTGCTGTTAAAAAGCGAAATTGCTTATTATCCTGAAGCTTTCTCTCCTTTTCTTCGTGTAATATATTCTCAATGATTCTTGCTTTATCGATACACGATGAAGAAATCCATCGCGAAACACGAGAAATACTTTTTAATCACTATGAAAAATGGAAATTAAAGGTGTCGAAAGAATGAGCAAAATTGAGGCGACAAGAGTGTAATGAAGATTCGACGGCGTTCAGCATCGCATACCAATGATCTCTAGTCGAGCAGAAATAAAAATTAGGAATGCGGAGCGATATTAGGGAATGAAAGAATGAGACAGCAGAGTCTAATGAGGATTCGGTAGTCTGAACGCCGGTGGAAACCGGTCCGAACAAAAATTGCAAGCCCCGATGGTTCGTGGAATGACCGGAAGCCGCGCGACTTTGTTTCCACGCGAGAAACACCGGCTTGGAATCCGTTTCCTTCTCTGGGTATCAATTAGATCGGACAAATTAGAACACCGGCCGAGTCAATATTGATACCGACAGGAATCAGGAGGAGCGGTAATGAGCGACGTTGCTCTTTTCCTTCGCTATCCTGCATGATGAAGAAGGGGGACCGAGAGAGGAATAAAAAGAAGAAACAGGAGAAAGAAGAAAAAAAGAAGAGGTATTTAAGGCTACCGACGAACGAACTACCGTACAAAGAGGAGCCGTGATACACCGAGAGGGGCAGGAACAAAAAGGGGCGGAGAGGAAGGCAAAAGACGGACAGAGATGAAATAAGAAGACGTGGAAGTGGGGAATTAAGAGAGAAAAAGAGGGAGAAAGAGAGATATCTCTATGCGGTAGCTAAAGCCAGTCAGTCAGGTATGCCTGGAGGCTAGGCCGTGATAGACAAGGTCATCCTCTCCCCGGTTTACACGTATGCTCTGGCTACTGCCAGTCCTCGTTTACATTTATTTATTTATAAATATACCGCGGCTCTCGACTAATGCGCCGTCTCCAAGAGAGAGGAGGAGGAAGCAGAACGACCGGCCACACGGATGGAAGGAGACCGGACTGTCCAGACGACGATGGAACCCCTTCACCTGTAGATCGGCTCTCTTTCATTATTCGGTTAATCGCGGCGCAATAGACGCCGCGAAAAAGGCTACCGCCGTTACACGTTTCTGAGGATATAACTTTTTTCAACGCAGTTCCGAAGTTCCAGCGGTAGACTTTGAGCTGGTGCTCAAAGTGTTTCCAGTTCTATCGTTGACTGATTAGATTAGGTAGATTTTAATTGGTTCCATTAGGATTTTCAATTAAATGCAACTTTGTATGTTACATTTTCTCGTTTACGTTCTTATAAAACAGAATTTTATGTCTACTACATAAATATGTTCAAGATTTCTGCAGCTCCAGCGGTAGACTTTAACTCCTTGATGTTGAATGGAGCTTCTGATTCTGTCGACGATTCATGGGATAAATGAATTTTAATTAGGCCGATTAGGTTTTTCCACCAAATGAATCTTTGATATTATAGTTTCTCTTCCACATTCACATTTAGCCTTTAAGAGGAACATTTGTAGAAATTGATAATTATATGTGATATTATAACTCGTTGGAAAAATCGAATAGGTTAATGAATACTTATGCGTCCTACTGTAAATGTGTTCAATCTTCCAATGTCTATTTTTCCTTTTATATTTAGAGTAGCAGAAAAAGATATTTATATACTGTCGTATTTATTACAGTATTTATATATATTAATTAATTAAGTCCAATTATATGAAACTTCGTATCATTTAAATGCTAAATAAAACGCTTTATAAGTAGAAAATAAGAATATATGCAAATACTCTTTGTAGCTACCGCATATTTTCCAAACCCTCTTAAAATTTGGGATAATAAGTTAACCTAAAACGGTATTTATTTGTGACTTGCAGATCTTCGGTAGCAAGGCGGACCTGCAGCTCCACACGCAGATCCATATGCGCGAGGCGAAGCCATACAAATGCACCCAGTGCTCGAAGGCGTTCGCGAACTCCTCGTACCTGTCCCAGCACACCAGGATCCACCTGGGCATCAAGCCGTACCGCTGCGAGATTTGCCAGCGGAAGTTCACCCAACTGAGCCACCTACAGCAGCACATCCGCACGCACACCGGTGACAAACCGTACAAGTGCCGGCATCCAGGCTGCACGAAGGCGTTCAGCCAGCTGAGCAACCTACAGAGCCACTCCCGCTGCCACCAGACCGACAAGCCGTACAAGTGTAACTCCTGCTACAAGTGCTTCTCCGACGAGCCCAGCCTGCTCGAGCACATACCGAAGCACAAGGAGTCGAAGCACCTTAAAACGCACATCTGCCAGTACTGCGGCAAGAGTTACACCCAAGAGACCTATCTGGCGAAGCACATGCAGAAACATGCGGAGAGGACGGACAAGAGACCGCCGATAATCGGTACGGGGCTCAGGCCGTCGATCCACGCAATGGCGGCTCATCATCAAGACCACTATTGGCCGAAAGTTAGCCCAGACTCGGTGATCAGCGATCTACACGACCGACTGCCTCATCACCACACCGACTACCATCAAAATCAGAACCCGGAGATGCTATTACCTGGCCACGGACACCGTGGCGAGTCTATCGAGAACGATTCGAGGCAACAGACCCCTCAACCGGGCGCCAACCATCACCCAAACAGTAGCTCGGCATTTACGCCGATCTCGTCGATCTCGATAAATTCCATCTCCTCTATGCAACATCCACTGAATCCACTGAACCATTTGCACTACCCTGGCAGCCATCATCCAGCCTCCAGGCCGTACCTCTACGAGGCCTTCAACACAACGCAGAAATCCTCGCCGGCGTCATCCTCGTCTGGGGTCACGTCAGGCACGACCAGCAACCAGAACGCGACCTCCTTCCCGAACCAGTTGATCAGCCTCCATCAAATCAGGAACTACGCGCACCAACCCAACCTTGGAAATCTCGGGAACTTGGGAAACCTAGGGAACCTGAGCAATCTGAGCAACCTAAGCGCGACAATGGAGAGCCACGCTCTCCTCGGTGGACTCAAGGAGAAACAGTAACTCCGGCTGGTCGCGGAGATTAGGAACAAAAACTATTTGCTACTTCTCCTCGATTTCTTTTTTTCTTCTTCGTCTATACCTGTACCTCGTCCCTATGTCCTATTTTTCCCGCGATCTTTACAGGGTCCAGGATGTTTGTATGATATTTTACATATCGTTATGAGTTTGTTCGACAGGGAAACCCTTATCGAACATTCGCTGCTCCTACGTTTCGCCCTTACACTTCTTTTAGCATTTAATTTCTATGGGACATTCTGAAAACTGTTTGCGGTGTGTGCATGCAGCCTGATCAAGAGTGATTTTGTGTAGGGTTCCTGTCTTTATTTAGGATGGTGCTGGGGGTAGTTATTCGCTGTGCGATAATAGTCAGTTTGTAAAACGACAATTGTATATTTTTATACATTTTGGTTTAACAGGAATCGCTTACACGTATAAGCATAAATATACATGAATATATATCTCGAAGATGAGATACCTATTTAAAAAAGAAATACTGCGTTTTGTTTACTCTTTAAACGATCTCTTTGGTTAGTTAATGAGAACTATAGAAAACAGACCCATTTACGTAAATATAATAATTAAAAATAACGAATAATATATAGAATATTCTATATTTGGAAGATCAGATAACTTAAAGAAAGAAATTCTTCATTTTCCTGTACAATCTTAAACGATTTTATTTCATCAGATAACAGCCTGGAACTGTTAATGAAAACGATCGCAAACGTATCTAAACAGCGAAAGATCGACGACTCGATCAAAAAAGAAATACCCTGCCGTTATTTCCATCGAGGAACATTAATCTTGTCGAAAAACATTTCACGAGTCGAGTGCAAATCGATTTGGCGACTTTTAATCGTTTCAGTGCTACTGGTCATTCATGCATGAAGAACAAATATTAGAAAGTACCCTGTTCTATGTGGTATCGATCGGGTAACTTCCTATCAATCCGCCAAGAATCGGCAAAATCGATTTGCAATCGAAGTCCTCCCAATATAACCAAGCGTTTAACCACGCCGCTGATTAACTTTCACGTTCGTAGTTAGCTAGAAAATAACTTGGAACGATAATCGACGAGCATGTTTCTCGATGTTCCCTCCGATTATCCATGGCGAATAGCCATCCGACTATCCTGAACTCTCCACTCGAATTTACCACATTTCCTAGCGAAACTACTTTCGAGAGACGTCCTTCTTCAGTTCCAAGCGAATACTTTCATCCTCCCTCTGCAATCCACCCCAGAGATCTCCTTAGGTTAACGTTCAACTTCAAGTTTAACAGTCCTCCTAAGTCTTCTTTTCTTTCTATTGATACTTAATCATCCGTTGGTCCCATCGATTTATGGTTTTACTGATATTGGAAAGTGATTTTAATCTGACTGAATTTTGTAGTTTGAATAGGGTTTTGTTATTATGAAAGTTGTACAGTGGGGTTGTTTAACTCGGATTTTCATAATTTCGTTGGATCAGTGATTTGTGGTAGATTTTTTGGTATTTAATTTGCAAACAATGTTGTGGTTTTGTTACACGTATTTTATATACGTAGCATGAATATTAAATATTCTTCGATATGACTGCTTCCTTTTTTTTTTTTTATTTTGCATTTAAATCCATCGTTATAGAATGCATTAGTGTATGATCGTGTAGCATTGTATAACGAGGATATCGTACAGATGTACAAAGAATCACCTCGAAGGTTATCTTATTAAAATATCCTTCCAGAGAGCGAGTTCAATGCGATAATTTCCCAGGAATTTAGAAAATAGTTCTAAAAATTGCAGCAATCACGAAACCAATCGCTTTTTGAAACTCGTCCTGTACATTCAATGAAAAAATCTTGTAATATAGCAGAAACGTAGTTTTAAAGCAATTATTTTGTAGCTCAACACGTGCAATCCGTTTCGTTCAATTTTCATTACATTTTCTATTGCAAAAGTCTCTTAATTGGTATCATTGAGGTCCATGACAATTTCGAATTGGATTATCTAATATTGAAAACGTAACGGAGAACATAGAATACAAAATGAAATTAAAAATCCCAAATTTTAGTAATCCAACGTGAATCATAGTCATTTATGATGCAACGATACTATTCGAAGATTAATTTTCAACAGACATTATTGGTTCATAGATAACTATGATAGTTAACTATTTATGACATAAAACAATACGAAGATTACGAATTGAAATTAAAAAAAAAATACTTAGAAATTAAATATTTAATTAAATATTTAATCGAAACTGTTACCTACGATCTAATAATATCAATTGGGGGTTAAAACTCGAAAATCGCTTGAAAGTATCATCCACGATTAGACGAAGAGATGAAAATGAGTATAACCGGCGAGAATCGATGGGACCGCGGTTAGTTCCGTTCTTTTCGTGTTCCTGCCTCCCAGGAGCATCGTACGTAAGAGGGAATAGCAAAGCCAGGAGAAATCGTGTCGTGGAGTAGAGCTATTTTCCAAGGGGTGGCTCGCCCCCTGGAACCGGTGCGGGGGGATGGGCACACCTTTCTAGGTCGAGTGGACGTTTCGTTCGCAACGGGATAATTAACGAAGCGAATGTGTGTGTTTGTGTGTGTCTGAGCATGCCAGAAACTCTTCTATGTATGTGTGTGCATGTGTCTGTATATGTAGTTAGGCGAGTGGGTGATAGAGAAGAAGAAAAAGAGATAGGTGAATGGATAGTGAAGGAAAAGGAAAAGAGTTGGGCGAGTGGATGGTGAAGAAAAAGGAAAAGAGTTGGGCGAGTGGATTTTAGAGGAGAAGGAAAAGAGATAGGTGAATGGATAGTGGAGGAAAAGGAAAATAGTTAGGCGAGTGGGTGGTAGAGAAGAAGGAAAAGACAAAAAAAAAGTGGGAGTCAAAGCATCGCACGCACCATTTAAATAGGAGTTACACGCGTACACACACATTACATGAGGGCACAAATCGTGTGAATAGCTTTTTTTCAGCGAGAAAAAGGAGAGGACGCGAGTGAGTGAGGGTGCAAGAGAGATTTAGGGTAGGTCGACGACAGTGCCACGAAATAATAAATGCGAAAGTAACGGAGATAATAGGGAATTAAAAAGGGAACTAGGAGCAGAGAGAAAGGGGAGAGAGAGAGGGAGAGAGAAAGAGTAGGCGAGCATGTAAGAAGGGGTAAGATAGGATTGGAACGCGAGCAACCATACAGGCGCACAGAGAAAAAGAGAACGGTACGGAGAACCTCCATGTACATAGTTATTATATATATAAATATATAAATATATAAATATAAATAAATGAATAAATAAATATTATATATTATTATTAATTAATTAATTAATTGATCGATATTCGGTAGGTGCATAAGGGAAAAAAGAGAGCAAGAGGATATAGACTCTACTGAAGATATTCTAAGTACCTTGTCTAACACGAATATAATTAAAGAAGTGAAAACCGTGTGAGTGGAATAAAGGGAATGAATGGGAGAATGTTCGAATCAGAGTGAGGTTAAAAGAAAAAGCAAGCAATCGTTGCCCAAAGTTATTTACGATAATTTTTCTTTCTCTTAAGAGCGCGTTTTCGTTCTACGAAGCCGCGGTACGATCAACCTTGGCGATCGGTTCTTTCTCTAGTTATCACGCTGTTATTTCTTTTCCTTTCATTTCGATAGTCTATAAAATGAAGATCATCGATCGTCGTGGCTTATCGAGCCCGGTTATTTAGAAAAATTCGAGACGTACGAAAATTCGACGTATGCCGAATGAAAAGAGAGAAGAACACACGTGTACTGTAGATAATTTCTTGTTACGGCGCCGCCGTTGTCTCGTTTCGTGGCTCTCTTCTTAATCGGTTTTGATCGATCCGCGAGGTACAGGGCTATAAAAAGATTTCTCTTTTATTTTTATCATTTTCTAACTGAACTCTAACTCTTTTTACTTTCTTGTCGTTTTTACGTCCATTACTTCCTTTTCTACGAATAAACGATATTCTATTCTAAGGTTCATCTTCCTTATGGACAGAAAAAAAAATAAATAAAAAGGAAGTGAGGCACACGAGACGCGACACGTCGGCGCTTCACCTGTGCTCAAGTTGTTTAAAACTATTAGTTTGTTAACTAAGAAGCGAGAGAGGTTGGAAGAAAGAAAGGGGGAGAGAGAGAGAGTTTGAAAGAGAGAGAGAGAGTGAGTTTGAAAGAGAGAGAGGGTGGGAGAGAGAGGATGAACGAAAGACTGGAATGAGTGAGAAGGAGTAAACGAGAAAGTGTTAATTAATAATTCCGCGTGAAAAGCGGAGCCCGATCGCGGTCTCTCGTTTCGTTCGACGTTTGTTCTTTCTCGTTTATTTCGAGATCGACTTATGATCATCGACAAAGAATAAACGATTCAAACATAATAGATCGTTAAATGAATGTGAAGCAAAGAGAACAGGAAAACGTCGAAGAAAGCGCGCGAGAAAAATCGTAGAACAAAAGGGGCGGTTGTATTCGGGCAAGAAACACTGAAAGGAAAAAAAAACACGAGAGCGATCGTCTTTTTTTTTCTTTTTTGTTCGTTGATAATGAAATTGAACACGAGGGTGAGGGTGGGGACGGGGCGAGAGTGGAGGAATTTGTTTTTTTTTTTAATTCGGGGGTTGTAGGTGGTTATAACGAGCGTCGTCGTCTTCGTCAGGTCCCCCCGCGCTTTAATTGTGATCTTTTTTTTGTGTCTATCCTTTAGTTTCCATTTGATGATTATTTTATTATTATTTTATTAATATTATTATTATTAATATTATTATTATTATAATTATGATTTCGTTTAATAAACTGTCACATTAAAAGGACAAACGTCTGACTTGGCGGAGGAGGTGACAGACTGGTAGTGTTCTTCTGTCACGTCATCATCTTCCTCCCCTGAGACTACCACCAGCCCCCATCAATTCGAAGAACCCTCTCCTTTCTCTTCTTCACGAACATAAATCGCGTGAAGGAACTCCTTATCCCTAAGTAAGTTTCTTTTCTCATATTTCTCTTAGGAAACAGAGGTTCTTCCGTTTTATTCTATTATATTTTTAACAACGCGAATTTGATTTACAGATTGAAGTCACAGAGCTGATTCTAGATAGTTTCTCGTCGTAGAAGAACCTAGTCTCAAAAAATCTTTCCCCCCTTTGTCTTCCACGATAGATTTTTCCACTTGTTCTTCTCTTTTTAGTTGTCTTCTCATCGTTGTACTTACTACTAGTGTACTCTCTGTTCTGTTCTTCCATTATCTTTTTCTTTCCTATTCCTTTTTTTATTTTTTTTTTATTTTTTTATTTATTTTTTTTTTTTATTTATTTATTTTTTTTTTTTTTTTTTTTTTTTTTTGACGATAAAATCTGCAGTGAGATGCCGTCCATTATGCTTTCGGAAACTAACGAAGATTACCAAGGGACGCGGAGGATCGATCGTTCGCCAGCGCAAGTTCCTCAAGCTCGTTGATTTCGAGTCGACGAAAAATGAAATTCCTTTCTCGCGTCTTGTGGGTTTTTACGCGAATCACGCGTCGATCTTTGCGGATAACGATAAAAATCTGCCACGACAAAATTTCACAATACATCGGAGAATTCATTTTTCATAAACTTAGGGTATCGCCATTAACGTTGAAATTAATATTTCTTGAAGTACTAGGACTGTTAATAGATGCTTTACGAGTAAGACGAATAAGCTGTAAGCGTTCACTCGTTTGTTTTCGTTCGTAGTTGTAGAAACGAAAATTGTTAAATTCTTTGTCGTTGTACCATTTGAAAAATACGATACTGTTGAAAGGTTAAATTTTAATAGAATGTAGATAAAGAGTCTTTAGAATCGTAGAATATTTTTCTTCTAAGGAATGATTAAGAATTTACATTGAATGTATCAATCGCTTGCGGAACCATCGATCCTTTCGATCCTCGCGTACAATCAGTTCCTTTCAATAAAATTTGTTCATTTTCTGGCAATAAATAACTGACGCAAAAAAAAAAGATAAATCGTCGAGTCATGTACAATACGTGAATTGGTCTGCCAAAAGAACAGATGGAGAACAAAAATGATTGGAATGCTTGCGGTCTTTCGAAGAATAAACAAATTATCGCTCATTCAATAAAAAAATTTTATTTGAAAGTAAAAAATTACGAACTTTGCTGATTTTCTTTTTTCCTGTAGCATTATGAATATTAAATTAATGGATAGATTTTTTCAGAAGGCCACAGGCATGTTCTTAATCGAAATCTCTTTATGGTTCCACACCGGGTCCCTTTAACCCTGAAACGTAAATTCATTCAGTCTTCGCTGTTTTCGCTGTTTTAATACTATGTACATACCCGTTTAAAATTTCAAATTTTCTTAATAGAATAAAACGTGATAGTTTCATCAAATATTTCAGAACATTCTTTTGTAAAAAGCTATTGTTGAGAATCTTGGGTGTAAGAAGGTTAGGCGAAAGTACACAATGGTTGAAGAAAGTGTTTGAATATTTACCGTAGAAAACTTCTATGCATAGAATTACGTATGTTATGTATATAATAAGACAGTTCAAGTTTCATAATTGATTAACTTACAATTTTATTCTCTGTTACGATACGTTTTCACGATTTCAAAGAAAAAAAGATTTCTTTACAACAATAAATACAACCACTATTTTGACCATTTAAATTTTATTTTGCGCTCTCTGCGAAACATATATTTACACATATACTCGTACGGTTTCTATGTACAGTTTCAAATTTGTTTCACACTTTATCACCAGTATAGTTATAATAGTCGTATCTTATTACAGTACTAATGAAATTCTAAACTGTTTCCTAGACATATAACACATGAGGCACATATAACACGATATTCATAAAACATTTCTACAAGTGTTCGAACACTTTCTCGAGCCACTGTATTGGTCTTCTCGATTGTGATAATGATTTTCTTGACTGAGAGATGAGAATTGGAAAGACTGGTTACACTTTGTTTTACCTTTAATTGAATCGTTAGCGACGTAGTGGATCGAGAAAATTGCGAAACGTTTCTTGATCGATTGGCGGGGGGTGGGAAATGGAGTAGGCAATAGTTGCGAGGCGACAATGGGAGACTTTACTTCTCTTTATTATCTGCGGATTATCCGATCGATTCCTTTTGATTACCACGTTATGTAGCGATTACCGAACGAACAATAAATGTAATAACTTTATCCGTAATCCATTGCCCACGGATCTGCTCGATATTTATCGAATTCTTCAGGGTTAAAGCGACTGAGTAGCTTCTTAAAAACGTTTCTACGAAACCATACTCGTTGTATAATCGTCAATTTCGCGAAGAGAGAAAGGGTTACAAGCGTAACGAACACGTGCGTGTCTGCGTGTACGACTGGGTAATAAAATAAACGACCGTATAAATGAAGATGTATGATAGAAACGAAAGTGCAAAAGAGCGAAAGAATGTCGAAAAGATGGAGAGACTCTCACATAGGCAACGTAAGGAAAACAATATATTGATTATATTGCGTGGTACGAACAGAACTGTGATATTTTATTGTATAAATTTACGGAGGACAAAGAAAAAAAAAAGATGAAGAAGATGAAGAAAAAAAAAAAATATGAAGAACAAATCTCTAAACGGATATACTTATACGGTAGTAGAAACGCGCGCGGGATATTACTGTATTTTACAAAGAAGTGCATCCTTAAGCCATTTAAAAGAAAAGAAAAGAACAAAAAAAAGAGGGAAAAAGAGAAAAGGGGGAAAAAAAGAGAAAAAGGAGAAGAAAACGGACGCGATCATACGCAATAGCGTGCGCGCGTCTAGGCCGGGTATCCCTTTTCGAAGATTGAGTTTCACGTCAGCTTCCGCTTTACGAACGAACCGCCTCGCGGAAGCTCTCGCGGGGGCAAATAACCAAAGGAGCTTCTGTAATAATTAACGAAGAAAAGCTTCTCAAAGAGTTCAATCGAAGAATTAAAACGACGCCCTCTGTCCGGTCCATTCTCAACTTTAAAAGGAATACCCGGCGATTTTCGGGCCAATCGTGAAGCCCTAGCGTCTAATCGTTTCCTGTTTGTAAAGTATATATATAGATATATAATATAGATATATTATATATGAATTAAATGTTTGATAAGAGAGAAAGAGAGCGTGAGAAGGAAGTGAAAGAAGCGAAAGTGCGATACGATGAATCGATCAAGATCCGATTGCAACGTTATTCGTGAACGATTTTAAAACAGACATACTCAGATACATACACGTGCATACAGACATCTACATACACACACACATACACACGCACACGCGCGCACACACACACACACTCTGTTTAATAGTTTATATAGAGTAAGTAAAATACGCTGAATTACATCTGTAAAGTCTCGAACGGAAGATCACATTTTTTCGCGTTTACTCTAATCGTCCCTCGCCCGAGCCCCAAGAATAAAAATGGAGAAAGAATGTCGAAGAATACCGTGTTTCCTAATCCCCTGCCGATCGAGAAAACCTGAGAGACAGAGAGAGGGGGAAAGTGAATGGAATGATTCGAAGGTATAGAGAAATTGACTGATTCGGTTTTAATATTGCTGTAAAATCTCGTAAATTTGCAAGGGGCGGTATTTTTTACTTTCGTTTGAATATCGAAGTTGAATTATGTATAGCATCGGTGTGAAATATTTCCAGTAATTTTAAGAAATTATATAGACAGTTTTTAGTGAATATCATGTTCTATAACAGCTTTCTTTTTTGTTTTTGTTTTTCTAATATAGATGCAAGTTAAAGATAGAAACGTACAACGAACAGAATGTAAGAAAGATTTTATAGTAAAGCGGGTAAGGATAATGCAAGTTTTGAAATTTGAAAAGTAAAGTTTGCGATGTTTTACAGCGATATTATTTAAGAGTACGAAGAATGAAACGAAATCAGGTGTTACTACAAATTACGTAGAAGAGAAGAGGAAGTGACAGCGTAAACTGCGACCGGTGAATTTTCAGACAAAGATCACGGGATTTCGATGCCCGTTTGGAAATGTTTAAACAGCGAGGAATACTTCGACGATGCTTGGAGAGAAGAAATTTTACAATTTTTCCTTGACATGAGAAACATTCGCTGGCCACCGAGTGGCGGAATATTTTAATAAATAAAGGGGAAATCCACCTGAATTTCGCTCCAATCCGTCTAACGCGAATCTCCACGGTGTATGTAATAATTTTTCCTTAATAAAACACATTGGTTAAAAGCCAGAAGTACTCCATAATCTTAAGAAAATGAAAAACCATTAATAAACAGAGAAACCGTCACAGAAAAATTCTATATAATCCACGATCCTTAAATCTGAATCCTTTCATAATCCAAAGTAAGTACCTCCAGTGCACGTTGTTCTTAATCAGAGAATAAATAAAAATAACTTCGCGAAAGGTAACAAAAAGATTTACGAAACATGCTCTCGAAGTGTTCCACGAGACTGAAAGGCCTGAAAATTTAAATAATCAAAGTCTTTCGTGTTCACCGTGTCGCAGTCTACATCCACACAACCAATTTCATCCCCTAACGACATCGCCCGCAAGAACTCGTCGTTCGAACGCAAAATCCAGTAATTTTCTGATCCCTGGAACGATGCGAAAAATCAGGAACCATTCTCCACGATAGATAGATCATAAAACGAGAGGAACAGTGACGAAACTCGTGCTATTAATTAATAAACCGTCGGCGTGTACGCATGAACGTGATACAACGAACCGAGACGATCATCGTTCCACTAAACGTTTTGAATATTACAAAAATAGAAAAAGAAAAAAAAGAGAGATCATGGAACGTTGCTCGTCCTGAAACAAGAAACGATCGCAGACTGAATAAAATGAGAGGAAACGTGCGTTTTTCGTTTTCTTTCTAACGCGAGCACGACAACGGTACAAAAGAATTAAAAACTAAATAAAGGGAAGAAAATGAGAAAACGAAGATGAAGATGCTCGTGCGTTCTCGTGAAGCGAAATTCGTACAAGGAACCGGGTACTTTTCAATGATCCAAAGGTTTCGTGATAGTCTTTATAAAAATCATTGAACAAAAGCTCCTGGAGAACGTTTTTCTGTACGAATTTCGCGAGAGAAGCCTCATTGGTTGCAGCGAATCCTGTTCGAGGACGAAGAACGACGATCTGCGAAGGAGTTAATGGAATTTACAAAGGACTATAGAGGAACATCGAATAGCGGATGCGTCTTTCTTGGTCCTTGATAGTCTGATGAAGCAAAGTATCGCAAAAAATGGAACCGGTGTTGTATTCATAATCGATTTTCAGAGTTTTTCGCGACCATTTCTTCTTGATCCCCTCTGTCTCGCGCAGACAGACCTTGTAAAACAAGCCCCCAATCATCGACACTAACTGTTCGTCCTTTTTAACAAATATAACAAAACTTACGTCTTACTAATCGAGATCGACAATCCGGAAAGCCATAGCAGTTGATTTTTAATTTATAGATCAATGAAATTAGAGAGTTCAGCCATTTTGACCATTGATAGAACTGCTACGGTATTCTGTGTTTGCAAAGTGTTTCATAATTCCTTTCCAAATGATTTTCACTTCAAAATATCTTTAGACATATTTTTATCCCAATTTTAACAAAAGGGATAATTTTATTTAATGTAGAGATAATAAAGGAAATTTTAATTTATTAATTTGGTGTTTCAATGGAGAGAAAGGGTTAATTATTATTTTCTTTTTTATTTTTAATTAAAATGATATTTATTTTCTTGATAATTATAGCATTCATAAATTAGATTTTAGAGATAAAAAATGTTAAAATAAAAGAGATTTGTTATACTTTTTTAAGAAACGAGTGAATAAAAAGATATTCAATTTTAAATCCCGCGAAATATTGAATTTAGTACCAAATAGCGTACACAGGTGGCGCATGATTTCGAATAATTCTACGTCGGCATCTTTGCAAGAATGCAGCAAACTAAATGCATCGATGCAGCACGTCGGTATAGTAGAAAATACATGTGCTTGCACCGCGCATGCGAGTGACCAAATATATATCACAACTAAGGGGAAATGTCATGCATAATCAGCTGGTCAAATATAGGTGAAAAGATGGCGGGCGTGCAACTTGATGTTGTTAGGTGTCAAAAGAAACAACTTTAACACGCTGTTCACTGGCTGCGTCGACAATATTTTATTGCAAATGTGTAAATAGATAATTGCTGTACATGATGGCATTTCTCGAGGTTAGTCTCACATTTTATTCGAACATTTGATACATCGTATTTTCTATGTCGTGTACATAACCCCCCTTTCCTCACACGAAAACGCATTTATCTTTTAGTGGAGACGCTTCAATTTTTTTGATCTTAAAAAAGAAGTTGACGGCGGGAAAATAGCCACGGCACTTGGTGTGAGTATTCATCGACTGAAATCCGATTTTTTCTGACATGATATTTGGTTATAGGTTAAGGCTATCGTGTTCGATGTATATTGTATGCTCTGTTGATTAGGACGCCCAAGTGACAGCAGCTACGAGCGGTAACGGGACTCTAGTATTCGGAGATTACGCAGGCAATGTGCATTTAGTGAATAGAACTTACGATGTTACCACATTTCGTGCTTATGATGTCACATTAACGCTAGCTCAACAAGTCCAACATTCCACTTTCTTGTTTACCATTGGTGTTAGTATCATTGCATAATTGTTACACATTGATGCAGATATATTTGTCATTAATGAAAAGTATGTTTCCTTAGGAAGATGAATCAGGTTGTAATCCTACCATAAAGGTCTGGAATTTAGCTAAACCAGATAAACAAGGCAATCCAACATGTCTTCGTATAAGTAGAGCTATACCAAGTTATAGAGCAGTTCCTGCAACTGCTCTATGTGTGCATACTAGTCTTACATTAATGGCTATTGGCTTTGGAGATGGCTCTATT
This sequence comes from Bombus fervidus, assembly GCF_041682495.2. Classification (NCBI taxonomy): domain Eukaryota; kingdom Metazoa; phylum Arthropoda; class Insecta; order Hymenoptera; family Apidae; genus Bombus; species Bombus fervidus. The sequence continues at coordinate 8,266,732 of NC_091528.1, forward strand.
ATGCTGTATAGGTAAAAATAATTAATTTTAATAACGATAATCTTCTAATTTTCAAACATATTTTAATACACAACTTTCAATCCTTAGGGGTGATTTAACTAGGGAAAGGAAAAACAAGATAAAAGTATTCGAACATACCAATTTTTCAGTTACTGGTTTAGCAATAAAATCTAGTGGCAAACAAACTCATTTATTTGTTGCTACACCAAGTAGCGTTTTCGTATATAATATTACTGTTAAGGATCAAGAATTTAAATCTCCCTTGGACACTATGGGCTGTGCCAGAAATTGTAGTGTTCTTGCAGAATCTATGCAAGATAGTCATTTCATGATTGGTCGTGATGATGTAATAACATTAATATAATTTTATTATGGAATGTATGTAATAAATATTTTTCTACTAATAAATTTGTATTACTTTAGGCAATTTATTGTTACACTCCAGATGGTAGAGGTCCTTGTTATGCAGCTGGCGGTCAAAAAATCATGTTAGAGTGGTTCAGAAGTTACCTAGTTATTATAGCAAAAGAAGCTGCGAATGATCCAAGAACAACAACTACCATTTCTGCAAAACCAAGGTAAGGAAATTTTACAGATTCATAGTTTTTACAAATTCATTAAATATAAACTAATTTTTAAAATATCATATGTTTATAGTACTATAGAACCAATACCTCCAGGAGTAGATAAGCATGTGATTACAGTACTTGATATACAAAACAAATGCATTGTTTTTTCTGCCCCAATGTTGTCTGTGCAAGCTGTTCTATCAGAATGGGGTGGATTTTTTATACTCAGTGGAGATAGTAAACTTTATCACTTAGATGAAAAAGACTTGCAATCGAAATTAGCATTACTTTTCAAGAAGAATTTATATGATATATCTATAAGGTAGGTAAATCTACCTTAACCTTAAAGTTGTAGAAAATATTTCAATTATAATTTAATATTACATTATTTTTAGAATAGCTAAGAATCAACAATATGATGCTGAAGGTTTAGTCGATATATTCCGACAATACGGCGATCATTTATATTCAAAAGGAGATCATACTGGAGCGATAGAACAATATATTAAAACTATTGGAAAGTTAGAACCGTCATATGTAATTAGAAAATTTTTAGATTCTCAACACATAGATAATCTAACGACCTATTTGCAAGCTTTGCATAAAAATGGGCAGGCAACAGAAGATCATACAACTTTGCTATTGAATTGTTATACGAAACTCAATCATACAGATAAATTAAAAGAATTTATCATGGTAAACAAACTATGACTAATTTGGGTACAAAATTTATCGGTAATTTTTATGATTATGTTATATAATGATTTTAGACAAAAGATAGGGAGATTGATTTTGATGTCGAAATTGCAATAAAAGTTTGTCGTCAAGCATCGCCGGAGGATGCTTTGCTGCTTGCAAAAAAACATGATCGTTACGAATGGTATCTTCGTATTCAAATAGAAGATAAACACGAGTACAAAAAGGCATTAGAATATATGGCTACTTTGGACTTTGAAGAAGTACGTTGATACATGCATTTAAACGTGAATCCAAATTTAATTTATTCGATTAATTTTGGACAATCTTTTAGGCAGAATCCAACATGAAGAAATATGGTACTATCCTGATAGAAAATGTGCCAGATGAATCAACGCAATTTTTAAAAGCCTTATGTACCAATTATAGGCCTTCCAATCAACCACTTGTAGATCAGGTAAAATTGAGGAATTAAAAAATAACAGACTTATATTGGTATGATAAAACATATACTTGTAATGACGTATTTAATTCAGGAAATGTTAGATGGTACTGTGGACCAACACATCGATAAAGCTAATCCAGAAGATTTTATTCACTTGTTTTTAAATAATTCAGAACGTCTCGTAGAATTCTTAGAGCACCTAGTAAAAATGAATACCAAGTTAGTATACCAAAATAAATAACAAGAAAAGTTCAATTTATATTCTACAAGTTAAATGTTTTAATACATAGGTGGAGCACTTTGGTATACAATACTTTAGTAGAACATTATCTTCATATTTGGTCAGCTTTGGATAATGATGTAGCAAAAGTACAATATGAACAGAAAATTGTACGACTTTTACAAAATTCGGAAGCGTGTTACGATAAAGATCAAATATTAATCTTATGCCACCAGCATAATTTCAGGCGTGGTTTACTCTTTCTTTATGAAGAAAGTAAATTGTAGGTTGAAGTAACTTACACAATCGATATTATACTTCAAAAATTTATTTTATAATGTATATTATATTATATATAGATACCAAGAGATATTACGATTCCATTTACGTGAAGGAGACAGTGAACAAATTTTAGCTACGTGCAAACGATTTGGACATCAAGATCCGAATTTATGGGTCCAAGCTTTATGGAGTGTTGCAAGAAATAAAGAAGCACCAACTAAACTTCTTGCAGACATACTAACCCACATAGGTATGTTTAAAATTTAATTTAATCATTCTAGTTTTTAACATTTTTAAGCAAAATTTATATTGGACAGGTCAAGAAAGACTTTTATCACCTTTGATGGTTCTTGATGCACTTTCTACTTCACTTTCTTGTACCTTGGGCGATGTGAGAACCTATTTTAACAGTGTGTTACGAACAGAACATAAACAAACACAAGCAGATATAGAATTATCCGAAAAGTATCAAGCTGATACTAAAAAGATACGAGAACAAATAGATTCAATTAAAAATAGTACTATTATCTTCCAAGGATCACGTTGCAGTGCATGTCACCATCAGTTAGAACTTCCATCAGTACATTTTATGTGTCAGCATTCATATCATCAACAGTGAGTTCAGGTTTTATATCATATTATGTATAATAATATTTTATGATGTATTTTAACATGTACGACGTTATTCCCGTAATAGCTGCTTTCAAAGATTCTCAGAAAATGAAAATGAATGTCCAGCTTGTTTACCAGACAATAAAAAATTGTTGGATATCATAAAAGCACAGGAACAATCAAAAGATCTTCATGAAACATTTCACAGTTTATTGGACCGAGCAGAGGATCCATTCTCATTGGTTGCTGATTACTTTGGTCGCGGAGTTTTTAAAAAATTAATGGTGATCACAGATAGCGATAAAATGTTGTCTGCGTCGGTGGCAAAGTTTGATGAATCAAAATTGAATTATGGGCCAGGAGCGGAAGCCAGAATCAGATTATCGGAGGGAAAGAACACAACGTTAGGTAAAATTTTATTCGATTAAAAAAATTAATTTATTACTCTTCAAGATATAGCACAATTCTTTATACAAATCAAACATTTTATTATAGGAAAAACTGAAACTCATCGTTCGTATGATAATTATAATACAGTAGCGGATAATCGACTGCGATCTTATCCAAAATCAGATCTGTACTCTTCATCAGTAGAAGCGAATATTTCTGGTACAATCAATGACATATCTAGTCCACGAGGAAATTCGAAGAAAGCTGTGCCAGTACCTATAAAGGAAGCCCGTATTCTGAACAGCACGACACCAAAATCATCACCAGTTCAAAAATCGTACGTGCCACCAAAAACACCGATTGTACCATCGAATCCATTCGGAGCAGACGACTACGATGAATCGAAAAATCCATTTGCCGAAGACAAAGACGATGACACTACCAATCCTTTTAAAGATAACGACGACACAAATCCCTTTAAGAATAATGACGATGATGACTATAATAAGAACCTGAATCCTTTTGGTAGATAAATTATATTTATTATATTCAACTGTTTCAACCACTAAACTCATGAATCACTAAAAAAGACAATTATGCGTTATTATTGACAAATTAGGAACATTACAGCTTGCGAAGGAAAATATCGTAAATGTTATTGCCATATATAAAATTGTAAAGTCATTACATGAATCTTGCTTGGCTTTCACCAGTATAATCCCTCACAATTATTCAACCTAAGTGTATCATGAACTTTATATTGTTTTTTCTTTTTATACATAAATCACATAATAATATCTTTGGTGCTTTATGCAGTTTGTAAAATGAAACTATATATTCACGTAGAAAAATAAGATATATAATTGTATATTAAACAATTAATTGTACATATATTCATTTATTATTTTTTTTATATTTCAACATATATATTTTACAAAATGTCTGTTAAACAATCTCATTCGATGAGTTTTATAAAAAATACTTTACATTTTACAAAAAGATACATTTACCAAAGTGGTTTCCAAATAGCAATTAACAAATAAGTTATGCATAATATAAAAATACTAATCCAGTTATACATGATTTAAAATGTGTTTCCATTCACTTATTTGATCACTTATTCTAAAGGCATTCCAACTGTCTACAATTTCTGGAATTCGTGGTTTTATAGAAACAGGAGTACAATATTCCTCAGTAGATACAGGTGTAAAAAAGTCAGAGAGTATTGGCACAACATCTTTCTGTCTTGGCTCTGGATCTTTACTACGAGTTAATCTGCTTGGCAATTGATTTTCATTTATAGATAAGTCTACCAAATCTTTGTAAACTGCTTCATCTAGAGGGAAATCTAAAGCAGTAGAAACCTAAAACATAAAACATAAGAGGATATTTTATGATCTTATAGTTTAAGCCATCACTTTTTTACTACCTTTCCATTTATAACATTTTTATATGAAGCTGGTAAATGTTCAATATCAGTTATAACTTTTTGTTTCTTCATTTCATTTAATTTATTAATTGTACACATAATAGAATTATATTCTGGTTTTGCCAATTTTCCTCCAGAAATAATTGGCTTTGTATGAATGTTTTCATCTGTTTCTAAAATTGCTAAATCATCTGGCTGACTGTGTGATACTCCTGGACCTATGTATGGCTGTATTTTAGGACCAATTATATCTCTTACAACTTTACTATATTTATAACATGGCATAATATCACGAAGTTTTGAATTTAAATTCTTTTTTATTGTAATTGAACTAGATGTCTTCTGTGTGGCATTTAACTTTTTTGTACCAGTGCCAGCAGAAGAAAGTCGATTCTTATGTTTTAAAATGTCTAAATCTGTGGATTTTTTAGTTACAGTTTTAATATTTTTTTTGATAACTGTTGATTTATTTTCTTTTTCTCTTCTACCTTTAGTGTAATCTTTCTTTGAACCATTAGTTTTGTCAGAATTTTTTGATTTAAGTGTCTTGTCTAAACTTTCACTTTGTGCAATGGGAGAATCTGTAGAAACTGTTATGTCATTGTTTGGAAGTTTAATAGAAGTTTTGGGAATATTAGCTTCTTTAATATTTGCTTTAATATTCTGACTGTTGTTAGCATCATTTAAAGGATTCTGATTTTCTGTTTTGATAGTATTTTTATCCAAAGAGGACGAGGTTCCAATTGAACAAGGAGATGCACTAGCACGTAATGTGAAGTTTGATGCATTATCAACAAGCTTTGAATTTTTATTTTCCTGATTACCAGATATTTCATTCGATTTCACTAATTTAACAGGTTTATCTAGTCTTACAACACTTAGGATTTTCGGCTTATTCTTAATACCATTTTGATCAGTCAAGCTTTTTAATTCTTTTGTTATCGATTTACCGGTATCCGGTTGACAAAATCTTACTTTTGGTCTCGCAAAAAATTTCGTATCCTTAGACATTATACAAAAATATAAAATTCTAAACTATTTTATTTATAAGAACGTTAACAACGAAGTATAGTACAGCAGTCCGATAACAAAGTACTTATATGAATATTCAAAACATAACCTTTGCGACGTAGAGCTTTTGAACGATGTCAAGAGTAACTGTCACTATCAGAATCTTTTGCAGCACTACCAATTTCTTAACAAAATTACAAAGTTTGTTCTCTGGGATTTCCCAGCTTCAATATTTTTTTGTAATTTTCAACCTACAAAGATAGGTTAGTTATCGAAAAGACCATAGCGCTTAGCGCTCGTGCATTGTTAGGATCGCAATTTGTTCAACAATTAATTTCCTGTGCAGTTGTTTAGCGACAATTAAGAATACTTTGAGAGAATATGGAACCTTATGAGGTAATTTATTTCCTATTATACATAGTGTCTCTTTATGGAGACATTCATTATAATAGGTTAGAATAATACGATTTATTACAAACTTGCATAATGTTTTCATTCATTTAACAGAATCCTGATTTTCTGCCAGTAGAAAATTTAAAACTAACAATTAAAACCAATGGTATTGTCCAAAAGGTTGATGCTTTGGTACGTACATAAATAGCAATATGTTTGTGGATATATCAATTGATATTTGTCAAGCTTTTGATTACTACTTTGATATTTATTACTTTGGTATTTTATGAGTTTTTCATACATCTTCAAATCACTTTTCATATTTAATAATAATTTGTTAACAAATTCTCATATGTATTAATATCTGTGAAATTAGGAAAGTGTTATCATAAATGTTAAATAAGTTGTTTCTTTCTATGTGGCAATCATTTTAGAGTAAAATATGGGCAAGTGACCACTATTTTTTACATTATGAACCTCCTGACATATATAATGATGATGGTTCTGAAATTTTGGGAGCAAAACTACGATGGATAGAAATTGTCAATTATATGATCAATGATTTAAAATGGTTACTCAGCCTTCCATTTTATAGGTAAGCATAATTAGTAACGACAGTACCGTTGAAAATGTTCAATAATTCTTCTATGAAATTATAATCAAATTTGCAATCAAATTATTGGAAGCTTTCTTTTAACACATACATTTACATATATTATATATTTATATATTTCTTATTTAGATTTTGGTCAAATATTGTGTTTAATACTTCAGTATTAGATACATTGGTATCTTTTCTACAAGATGCACCACCATTCTATGCTTTAGAAAATTTTCCAAATTGCCCAGAAATGTTGGAACTTCTAGAAACACTAAGTCACTATGTACTTATAATTTTTTCACGACTTGTCACAAATAAAGAAAGTCCTAAAGAATATATGAACCGTCCATTTCTTGGAAATTTATTATATGATAAATACATATTTACGGTACCCATCATCTTTGATCTTTGCCAACTTTATGGTCGAGAAAATGCAAAAATAATGGAAAGGATCTTAAACTCTTTATTTACACTAGAACCGCAATATAATAATGATCTTCAGAGAACTGTTCCTTGTCTTATAGAGGTGAGGTATTATGTGCAATATATAGAACAGCTAATGTTTTATCAAAACAGAATTAAATATAAGTGTTGTTAGTTTAGGCCTTTGAAAATGTTGAAAGAAAATTTGGTAGTGATTCTATACATACCAATGAAGCAGTTTCATTGTCAAAGCAGGATACTAATTCCTCGAAGCTTACATTATTCCAGTTGGAAGATATGATATTATATGTTCTAGATATATCATCAACTGTTGGTGTGTTTTTAATAAATTATTCTCCAGCAGTGAGTATATTTCACACAGTGGATTTTATGAATAAGTAAGTTAAACTAATTAAACTATATCCTTATTTGTTCTAAGTGTCCTGAATAGTTTATTTTATCATTTATCATTAGACTTGTTTCAGTATATGAAAGCACAATACCTGAGATGTATAAAATGTTAAAGAACTTAGCATATAACGATGAAAATATGCCAAAATATATAGAATTAAAGCATCGTCTGGATGTAATAAGGATTGAAATTTTGAAGCTTTTTCGTATTATTATATATGAACCAATATTGACTATTCAAGAAAATTTGTAAGTGTATATGTATATTTAAATTACAAAGTATAATACATCCAATGTATAACATACTATGATTATAACATTATGTTTAGAAATACGATAAACGAAGCAGAGGTAAAGGAACGAGTGGACGAATATCTTAATTTATTAACCTTAGCAATTTCTGAAAAAGAATTTATTACAGATTATGATCAGTTTTATCCTGTTAAATTAGATTTGACTATATTATCGAATATTTGTCCTGATGCGTATCCTTTTATTAATGTAGTACTATTATGATTGCAATGATAGACAGATAAATATATGGTAATATCTTTTTATACTTAACAAATATTATTCAGTGATACAATAAAATATAATTATATTGTGAAATCAGTCAATACAATTATTGGAAGACCCAATGTTCCAGATACTAGCTTTTCTAGTAACGTAAATATAAGTTTGAGAAATGGCTTGCAAATTATATTTTGATGAAGCTTTTACATAATATTACCTTTTCATAGGAACCTGTAGCTGTAGCTGGACCTAGTGGTATTTTAAGTCAGACAACTATATCTGAAAACATAAAACCTTCAAATGAGAAACGAACTGTGGCAAAGAATTCTATTGAATTGGCTGTTCTTATTTCTGATGTTAAAGATATTTTAAATCATCTAGATGAAGGTTTTATTGAGGTAATTATTTCAATATGAAAGAATTGCGTGCATTTAACGACGTTTATTTTACAGGCAAGTTTGGAGTATTACAATTATGATAGTGCAGCTGTGGTACATGCCGTACTAGAAGATTCATTACCACCAGAATTAAAAGAATTGATGAAATTAGGGCCATCGCAAATGCCTAGTGCATTACCAACCTATACAGTAAGAACATTTTATTATTTGAATCATGATACATAATTTAGTATAAACAATGTAAATATTCTTACTATTTTTCTAGGAAACTTCAGTTAAGGATATAGCTAGTGGTATTGAAAGACTGGATATTAATATGCTTGATAATTTAAAGGGTGATGATATGTATGTTAAAAAATCTAAAGAAATCATAGATATACCTAAAGATTACATAACTAAAAAGTAAGGATTCAAGGTTACTCTGAATAATGCATATAACACATATAAAAATATATATTTGTAGATAACAAAAATATAAACAAAATTTGTTACAGTTACAGTCTCGTCGAAGATGTATACGATGACGAGTATGATGATACTTATGATAATAGCGACATACGTGGTACACAGGATGGTTCGACTGAAGCAGATTTAAGGCCTTTTACTATACCTAGAGTTTGTATTTATATAATTCGGTTAAATTATAGTCTTCTCTAACACTATTAACATAATTATATAAAAATTAACGAGCAATAATTTTAGGTTCTTCGCGAGAAACAAAAGGTTGAAACTGATGAAGTTGAAACGGAGTCAGAAGATGAAGATGTAAGGAATGACCAAAATGAGAAAGACTGCTTTATACAAAATCCAGAAGAGGTACGCGCTAGAGCAGAACAACAAAGGCAAATGCGAAGTGGAAGAGGTGCACCAAATGTAATAGGTATATTTGTCAATTTTTATAAAGTGCTGAATATAATTTAATAGTTACACTTAAATACAGCATGCATTATTAGTGTTTTTTATCAGTTCTAATATTAAAGTGACCCTGTTTTCGTATGTGCAGGTAATCCTAAAGGTCAAGGGCAAGAGAAAGCTGTATTATACAATAGACAGCAAAAGAACACCAAGAAGGCGGAACGCGCTAATCACAATCGTCGTTCTGGTGCCCAGTGGAAACGAAATCAAGGAATGGTTCCATCATAAATCTATATATACTTTTACAATATTAATGTAAATACTGCCATGTGATAAATACATTCGTACCTATGTTAATTTTATAGATTCAGTATTTAAATTATCACAACTTTGTTAAGATATTTGTTTAGGAAATTTTTATGATTCTTAATGATCTTTAACTATTGTAAGAGCTCTTATTCTATTCATTTGATTAGTCACTGCTTGTTGGTATTCGTCTTCAGGTACCATAGCGCTGGATGGCGATCCTGAAGTGTTTGGTACTGGCATTAAATGTGTAAATAAATGAGTTGCACTCCCATAGTAATCTAATTGTATCATGATTAAAGCATGTATGCTAGGTTTAATATATTCCAATCTCTTGTCTAAAAACATTGGTAGTTCTACAAGTAATTGAGCATGTACAGTCTTCAAGTCCTTAGCAGCTGCTTCTTCTGTCCTGCGTTCTCTTTCTAACTTTGCGATATGATGAGCAGTTCTGTCTTTTTTCTCTTGCAATTTTTTGACACGATTATAAGAGTATTTCCAAGTTGTCACCAGTTCCTCACGCTTGGCAATTGCTGCGGCTATTAGAATGAATTCATCTCGTAATTTTTTTAATGGTTCAATGAAAGTTTTCTGACAGAGAGCTGCCATTTCTTGCACTGTTTTTCCAATCTAGTAAATGAGCAAAATTTTCATGATATTTCTTATCATGTAAAAACAATCTGTAAACTTACCTGTGTTGTTACTGAATGGTAATTTTCCACTACTTTTCTGAATTCATCATTGAGATGTGCTAAACCACAAGTTGTTAGATTTAATGTCAACCTTTGGTCTGCTCGATCTAAATTTACCACAGCTTCTATATATTTTTTCATTTCTTTTGTTAATTTCCTAATTGTATCTTCAACGCTTGAAAAACAAATAAGAAATTTTTAAATATACAAAATTTTTTAATAGATTTCAATACATCATGGCAACAAGTATTTTAACAATAAATATACATACTAAATAAGTCTTTGAACTGCAATATCTAATTCTCTGTCTTCTGAATGAGTTAATAGAGGTGGTGCTGGTGTAGGCCTCTGTGTCAAATGATTTTTCTTCAAAGGATTCCTGTATATATTGTAATATTATTTAGAGGTGTTGTAACCTATTAGACCTTTAATCTATTAGGTTAATAAATAATTATAAACGATATTACTTACCACGTCATATTATTGCCGTAATTTAACAAATCTTCATAATATTATACTTCATCAATCAAAGTTGTTTTACATGAATAGATTATTACGATTATTAGTTAAGAAAACATTGAACACAGTGACGTACATAGCAATTCCGAGTCTTATCGTTACTAATCTAGTACTCAATAGATAAAGTACAAGATAAAATGATTTATATATTTTCATATTTCATTATGTTCATTTTTTTAATCTTATCAATAAATATTTAAAAAATTATGTAATGGAAAAAAGATGACTCTATTTCTATTCAAATTTAACATAATACTTCTTAACCTCAACTGTCATATTTCTAACGTCGGCTTAATGTTTAAATCTAACACACTTGCAATATAAACATGTTTTTTCTCTTTTCTTTTTAAAGGATTTTATAACTGCAAAAATATATATACGCAAATAATATAGTAGCTAAATATTTTTTATTAAAATGAGTGGTACAAAGTTGAAAATAATATACATACAATAGACTTTGATATTTCTTAAATTACCTTACATCTTTATTTAGTATGTACAAGATTAAGCAGAATTTAGTGATCTATTATGATTAATTCGTCTATACCCCAATCTTCATAACTATTGTCAGGTAAATAACGTCTAATTATAATTGGAATTTTTCTTTGTTTTAGTTCTTTCATTGCAATTTGCAGTGGATCAGTTTCTCCTTCCAACTCAACCATCACAGGAGCACACATAGCTATTTGCAATGCTCTTGTCCCTAATACTCTTGCCCTTTCATATCTAAAAGCACATATTTAAAATATTTTTATTGTTCTTAAGATTAAAAGCGTTTGCTTAACATTACTTACTTTGTCATATATCTTGTTGTAATTCTTTTGGACCTTTGCACTCCACCAGTAGCTTCACCAGCTGCTAATAATTCTATATTTTCTCCATCTTCTTCTTGAGGTTCTAGTTCAATGTTATCATCATCATCTACATCATCAAAATCATCTGCTACCCTGTAAATGACGAAAAATTCAACGATCTTGATATACTTAAATTGAAATATACATTGTATAAAAGAAAAGTTATACTAGATCGTTAAAATAATTTATTAGATATCTTTTAGGTTATGTTTAACTTTATGTGTAATAAGGTGATAGAGGAATCTTTTTAACAAGAAACCATTCATCTGAAAGTAGTTGTACTGCTAAAAGCTTTACGACTATAATTATTCTTCAAAATATCAATAAATTTTTGTCATAAAACAATACACATAAGTGAATATGTATAAGATACCAGTTCAGTAAATATTACGTACTCATCTCCATCAAAATCATCATCTGCCATTTTTCTTAATCAAATAAATGTTACTGTTAATACAAAGCGATGACTCAATTACTTTTTCTGCAGTTTGTTAAAATATCTTTCGTTGGAAACAATAATTAACGATGAGTACAAAACACAAGCAAATACTAAACACGAACGAATTGAAAATACCACTACTCTCGTGTAAAAATTCCTAGGATGAGTATCAAAGATAATTAATTTATTGAAATGGAAAATAAACAGATAAGTTACAGAAAATAAATAGACAATAGAAATATTATGTAGAAAATTGCAAATTAATATAAATAATATAAATAATAATAAAAAACGTGGCGATACTAGCTGAATAATTACAGCAATTTCTATAGCATCAAATAAATTTATTTAAAAATAACATTATTCAAAAATGATTGTAGTACCCTTAAACTTTATTTATAATATTTCGAGATAAGTAAAATTAATATTTTTTCTATGTTTTACAGGATTGCTTCTGTTACAATACCACGAAACTGTAACGGGAATCGGAGGATCTTCAACACATCCAAATCAGTGACATTAATTCTAATTACGTCTAACTGGTTGAAATAAACTACAGTTCATTATATTCCGTGAACTATAAAGATGATTAGGATTTTTTAGTATATTTATAACAATATAAACCATAAGTTGCAAAACCCATGCTATTAATTATTAATTTTTTGAATAATGTACGAAACATATCTATTAATTTTTAACAGTTTTGAAGAAATGATTTTACAAACATTTTATTGTAAAAAGGAGGACAAATTATACATGAATTAAGTTGCAATTATGTTATATATTAGTTAATATATTTATATTTTACGTAATACAGGCAGTTTATAAGTTTATATATTGCTAAATATAGGAAATGATTTTAATTGTATATTTAATTACTATATAATTTTTAAAACATAATAATTAAGTGAATTTAAATGTCTTATAATTTAAATTTAATTTGGTTCACCTCCAATCCCCTTCCCTTTCCACATTCGCAAGTTAGAATACGGCAAATATGAAAAATTTGAACATTGTTTTTATCACCCAGCATATAGTCTCTCTTTCTCGCACACTATCGTCCTCTTTTTCTATAGTCCTTCATATCGTCTCTCTTTCTTGCACATTATCACTGTATCTTTCTATTGACCTTACGGAGAAGGCATGTGCTGCCATCTACTCATGAACGCTCCAAGTTTCAGTTCTGTCCTTCCTTAATAGATGGCAGAGCATGTTGTGTCCGAGACGCATTTAGGAACAAGAAGTTCGATTTTTGCCTTTGGACAAGCCATGTGTTGCCATCTATCCATGAACGCTCCAAGTTTCAGTTCATTTTTTCTTAATAGATGGCAGGACATGGTTTGTCCGAGACACGTTTCACAGCTAGGAGTTCGATTTTTGCCTTCGGACAAGCCATGTGTTGCCATCTATCCATGAACGCTCTAAGTTTCAGTTCATTCTTTTCTTCATAGATGGAAGCACATGGTTTGTCCAAGACACGTTTCAGAGCTAGGAGTTCGATTTTTACCTTCGGACAAGTCATGTACTACCATCTATCTGCGAATGCTTGAGGTATCAGTTGCGTTGTTCCTTAATGGATGGCAGCACATGGCTGGTCCGAAGACAAAAGTTTAACTGCTTGCTGGGTAGCGCCTATAGAAAGAGAGAGAGAGAGAGAGAAAGAGAGACAGTATATGACGAAGACAGAGATTAGGAGCTTCGACTGAAGGAGAGAGCGATAGTGTGAGACATACCTTCACGTTACTTCTCATTGAGGGATTAGGGTTGGTCAGTCTGAGATCGCTCGATTGGCCATTAAATAATTAAACAGCTGATTAACTTTAATTAAACGTTTACTGGAACGTTTTAGGTATATACAAACTACATGAATTATGTAAAATTAATAATTTTGCTATTATTATTGTATCTGTATCTAACGCTGCGCACGCGATATACGTCTGTCCTCGTCGCTCATTATTGCTTTCCTTATCTACAGATTAAGGATATTTCGCCATTTATCAAAATTGTCCAGAACTGGAAACATGACGTCTTTTCAGTCCGTTTCGAGGGATGACAGTTGCTCCTTTATTTTTTGACAAGGAGCGCTATATTGTGCGACAAGGACAGCAATAGCGATTAGTTGCACCGTTTCACCGCTACGTGGTGATAGTGGAATGCTTCAAAAAGTAAAAACCAGCAAAGCTACAAATATAATTCGTGAACTTTTACGATTGCGTATTTCGATTAGGCCCTAAACTATTTTCCAGTACTAAATCTATTTGGATTTCGTATGCAATAAATGATTTTCAATTATATAAATTAATAAAGAATACTTCTCGCGCTGTATAATTATAATAACTGTAGAATATTGTTATGCACGCTTTATACATCGAAATATGACTCTGAAAGCGTACGGAGTAAGCTTGTAAATACGTTAAAAGGTTAAAAATATATCGTAATAGGCTGTTAACGAATGTAGTTGGATAACACATAAATCACTCGTCAAATAATCATAAAAATGACACCTGATAGTAGCTAAAAGATTCGCTTTACGCGATATGATATTAATTACAAGGAAGCGAATATGAAATTAATACAAAAATTATAGACTTAATTCGTGTCACTTCGAAACACGTCCTTACTAAGTAATTAATAACTAATTATTTAAAACAAAATTTTCCATGAAAACTAGACACGAGTGTTTCTAAGACCGCTTTATCTTTGTAATGCTACTCTGACAGTGCACGAACCGATATCAGAAAACGTGTAATTTATTAATTTTCGTCGCACGATTTAATTTACTATGAAGTATCAGGAGCACATAACCTAACTCAACATACTTTTTTCTCATCGTCTCTCTTTTCCTATCTTTTCTTATCTTTTTCCTCTGGTTTATTACGTCACGGTATCTATTCGTCGACCTGCTAGCCTATTCTACGTTACTGTTACTAAATCTCGATTTTTAGTTGAAAATCATTCCCTCGCCAGGTGGCACTCGCATCCATTTCCTATTCTTATTTGAATTACTGGCGGGAACATGTATATCTTTAAAAGTGCTGCAGATACAACAGTTTCTGTAAAATGTTGTCTATTAAATAGCGGAATATCTTGAAATGTAACTGTATAATAAAATAAAGGAGTAAATGAATCTGTAAACTTACAAACGTGAAAATAGAGTAGACGGTGAAATATATAAGTAAAACATGCCTAACAGATTTTTTAAATTGCCACAGTGAGGACAGTCTTGAGCTATCGGATGGCAAAATATTTTGTAATTTGATTATTAAAAGAAGAAGATGGAATAAATTTGTAGATTTATGGATAAGAAAGAAAAAAATAAAAAAGAAATAAAAATAAATTTATGGAAAAAAAAATTTATTTGTAGGAAATCGAGTCTTGGAAGAAGTCGGTTCATTTAAAAAATCTTTAAATTTTAAAAATCCATGCAGGAAGCTATTTCAAAAGGAAGAAATAGTATGTATTAATTAAGATGGAATGTGGAGGATAGAAAACTTTCAATAAGTAGAGTTTTTCTAAGAAGCAGGTTCGTTATTAGGAATATTAAAGATAATTTTAGAGATAACTAAGAAGAAATTCATTTTTACATAAAAAATTAATTATCTAAGTCGTGTTCGGAAAGAATGTTGAAAATGATGAACTATCTTTCACGCTAAAGTTACTTGAGACATAACATTAGTCGCGACTCTCGTATTCGAATTCTAACGCTGCTGGTCTGATTACGAGCCCGAGAACACGTGACGAATCATCTGCTCGAAGTTTCAAAATACAATTTCATTACGAACACTTATATCTACTTAGATCGATAAAACACGATGCCTGCAAAAATGCCAAGGGCACAGGTGTACTGTTACGCTTTGTTCTACGTCTATGGAAGAAAAGTAAAAAAAGAGAAAAAAAAAAAAAACAAACGAAATGGAAATACATCGACCGCCTTTGTTAACACTTTCTGCGTTTCCAATTCTTTGATAATCTTTTTAATTTGGTATTTCTGTAGGCTCATGGGGAAATTATCAATTTTTTTTACTGGATACTACGTACAGGGTAGCCCACAAGTTGTATTGCCCATTTAAAAATTCTACAATTTCTTTTTTATTACATGTTTTTCAAATTTTTGTTTCAGATTTTTGAATCTCGTTTTTCTCGAAATTTGCAATGAGAAAATTCGCAACGAAGTATCGAGTAAAAATAATCGAATTTTATCTTCAAATTCGATGCTGCATTATACCAACGTTATATATGATTAAGAGGTCCAGATTGATTTGTTTCAACACGTCGACTGCCATACGAATGTTACACATTTTACCCTGTGAGTCCTGATAAATTGAAATATACTACACCGTACGGCTTAATCTTTGCAGAATCTTCCATTATATTTGCTCACCTTTCTCTACAGATATCATCAAATATCAAATATTAATCACTGTAAAAAATTTAGTAACTTGAGTCACCAATGACTAGCAAGACAGTCAATGTACTAAGAGTCGAAGAAAGACGAGTAGAAACGTGGAAGATCTTCTTTCTGAATGGTTCACGTGCGAAACACAGGACGATATTCGCTAAGTTGGCGAGCAACATAGAAACGGATCGTCTTATTTTTCCATTTCCTGTCAAAAGCGGAGCATGCTGACGCGGTGGAAGATCGACACCGGCGAACACTGACCTCCCTCTACTACTTGAGCTGTGTCCTTGGCCTTGAAACGAGAACGTGTTTCGGGAGATGAAATCCAACCGCACAGGTGGAACGATAATTGCTCGGCCGTCATAGCGAACGTAAGGCTTACCTTTACTTTCGCTCCGTTACGGAATCGGAGAACTTCCACACGAAGAGTAGAGTCATCGTGTTAAGTAACGCGAGACGTCTTCTTCTCTCCCAGCAAGCTGTCCAATGGATGCTGAAAAAAAAATGAGCGAATCAGCGAGGAAATTTCGGTCGCAATATTTGGCAATATTCCAAATATTCAAGATTCAAGGGTAGTTTTTAAATTTTTCTATTATTCTAATTTTCTATTACATATTTGAATGAGAAAATGTTTGGTATCTTTGCGTTGACCGTAGCGAATTTTTAAATAAATTTTTAAAGAAGATTTATGTCTAAGAAGAAGAAAGGAATTTTTTAAATATAGCGTTATGCAATCTCCTAAGAAACGGAAGAAAATTAATTCCCAAGTATCGAGCAAGCGATTCGCTAGGAAAACTTTAATTTACACGAAGAAAATTATTCAATTTATACGTTGAAGTGTCTCGGTTTATTTATTTGCTGACGCAATTAACTTCAATTGAGCTCGTGCGTTTGCGCTAATTTACTTCGTTCTGTTCACTGAAGGCTGGTATGTTGACATTCGTGCATTTTTAAAACTAGATCTTTTCCTTTCGGAATTGCATGTAATTTTTTGCAACTCTAAAAACACGCATAAGCTCTTATCAAAGTTAACAGTGCCTGTCGTTGAGATAGAAATATGATTACACCTATTCGGATACATCTCATTGTAGTATTATATTAACTCTCAAATACAAAATGTTATCATTTAGCAATATAATCTACATTTAGTAGGCAACGTTATCTACTGTAAATAGTACGAATACGAGTTTTATATAATTTTATGATGGTCCATAAATTGTCAATTTCAAATTGTTTTATTCCACTTAAAAAGAACCATGCATCTAGGAATCAAAGGCTAAAGATTCTAATGTTGAATCTAGGCAGATAATAAATTTAGCGAATAAATTTTACAACAGATATCTTCTAGATAAATCTCCAATTTTGAAGAATGCAAATCATCTACGATAAAACAAATTGTACGAATTATTTCCTATATGAATCACAATATAAGTAGGAAACGTCCTAAGATATATGAATTACTTCCTATATGAATCATAATATAAGTAGGAGATGTCGTAAGATATTGTTTTTGAATATAAATCTTTTATGACAGATGTAAGTAAGAATAGAAATGATACAAGTAATGATCATTTTGATCCGCTTTAATCAAACAGGATCTCAAGTTTGTCTGTCTTTAATCTATGAAAAATCTGCTGACAACGATCAACCTGACCTATGACTTACGGCACCGATTCAAGGCCTGTTTGATTAAATACACAGTAATTTACTGACATCTGGCCATCGCTTCCGCTTCGATGACTTTCGTAAACGTTCTTCCGCATACCATGTATTGTCCATTCCGACTTAGACTTACAAAATTGTTGAGCCATCAGCATACAACGGAAAATTCGAGTATTGAATGCAGTGGTTGCTTAATTTCATTGATTAATCGACTCAAAGACCAACGTTGCGTTTCATTAATTAGGAACGCAACGTTACATTTTGTAGCTGCTATAGGTTGAATTACTTTTCACGTCATCATACAACGTTATCTGATTTACTTATAATAATTTTGGAGGATTTGGTAGTATACGTATATAAATATTTGATCCCTTGCGATAGAAGAATTTTACGCATATGTCGCGCGTGTGTGCGTTATATAAAACATTTTGCAATGTCATTGGTACTGTGACGAGTTAGGATTATCACGATTGTTTTGGTAAAGCTTAAAACAAGTCTGAAAATGAATATAGAAGTTACAGCAAAAATATATTTAGTTTATTCTCGTATCATGAACGTCTTAAGCATACAATAGGTATTAAATATGCTATTTCATATTTTTACATAGCTGAAATTACCTACGAATTTACGTAGATTTCTACGTTTTGATATCACGATATTTAATTATTACGATCGTTGTAATATTTAATATTGCAACGAGTATTGTACTTTATATATTTTATTCATTTCTGCATATTATATGTGCTTCGTACATTTCTGTATCCTTAAGTCTCCCACAAATGCATTAACATCGGTGCTCTACTTATTGACGATAGACTACATAAATAGTTTTTTGACCTAGGTGCTTACAAAAGATCTAGAACTTTGATCGACGATAAGTATTTCTACATATTCGTATTTTCCAATGAAACGTTTCTGGCAGGTCCTGTATTTTACTTCACTGTGTCAATTATCTGTAGTCCTGTGAAACTGTTACTAAAAGGGACGAAGTTAAACGCTAAAACCAATCAAACACGACAAAATGGTAAATTTCGGATTTTCTCTTTTTTTTTTTTACAATTACTGAACACATACAAATATTTGTGGCAAAATTAATATTGATTTTTATTTAAATAGAGATATAATTAGGGTAACTGCACCTAATACGGAACACACTTGATTCGAAAAGCTTCCCGGAAAGACGAACATACTTCCAATGAAACTAACGTTAAAACACAACGTAATTAATACATATTCGCTATTTGACTTGTCTCTCCAGTACTTTGATACGCTTTTAAGTACAGGAGTCAGTCGCATTCAACGACAGATTTTCAAGCAAAACTCAAACGTGATTATGCTTGTCTTTTGCTTTTAAAAATACTTTACGCTATTGCCGATTGATTTTGTTGGTTACTTGCCGAGATATTGTAGTGTTCCATATTTCCATGTTACATGCTTCTATACGTTTCTATATATTTATATTATATATATGTTTTATATTTGCATATTAAACTTACGAGAGATTTTAAATTCTATAATAGGTCTGTTTACGTTACTTAATGCCATTTGAATTATACTGATTTCTATACAGAAAATTTAGGTACACGTATTATAGCAGTAGTTCCAGTGTTGATATATTTGAATCCAATTAAATAGCATTTATATAAATTCCCCAATAAATACAATTATGTACAAATACTTTTTGTAGCCACGGTATTACTTTCAGATTTGTTTCGAACTTGATGTCGTGATTTCGTAACCACTGTACGTTACCATATGACTTCTGAGTGATTTATAATATTCACACAAAGAATTCATAACAAAGGAAAGAAAAAGAAAAGAAAAAATGTTGCACCGGGCTCCTATAGGCATTTAAAACTTGACGAAGCTCCGATACGTCGATGGAACGACGTTATGTGCCGATAGCTGATTCACGCGACGCGCTACGTTTGCTCGGACCATTTTACGTAATAGGTTCCTTTATCTGTCGGAATTCGCCGGCAGTATATATGTTTCAACGTGATCGTGTGCCGACAGACGCGGAATATCGCCACTGAGCCGCGGATGTGAATGGTCCACGACGATCGGGAACGAAGAAACTCGCGTCTGTCCACTGCCAGCAGATGAAACCGGACTTGCATTCAGTGAATAACGAGTCTCCGCGTGGCTGTCCTCTCTGCTGCAACTGTACCAGGTCATCGTCTGCGTTTTAACGTCTGTCTGGAACCATTCGAACAAAGAATCTTCAATCTTGGTACACTGGCACACTCTTAAAATATTCGAGAAATATATAAAAGAAAAAAAGATTCGCTTGGAAGGAAAACATTTTGTTGGATGTTTTGGGAGATAAAGCGAAAGAAAGATGCATATATATATGTGAGAATTGATTGAAGGAGAAGGGAAATTGTAGTGAAACTTGTGGTTGGGAAATCTGGGAAACTGTGACGCGAATGATTGGTGGACATAGAAGTATAGTGAAAGGAATTGATTCACGAGTTAGTTTCAGGTTGTTTCTTTGTGGAGACGCTTCGGCGATGAGTTTTGTCGAAGAAAGTGAGTCTGTGTGGTTACAGTAGAGATGTGTATGTAGACTGATTTATAATTTGGTATCTTTAGTAGATTACTCCGCGTACATTTAACCCAGATATGCTTAAGTTTCTTTCGTAATTTTTCTCGAGATATTGACTTAAGTTGACAAATTGTTGCCGGAAAAATAATAAAATACAATAAAATTATTTTTCGACGATTATCTTAGAACGACGATAAGTAGATTTTTCGGTTAAAGACATGTGTACTGACGAATTAGTATCGTAAAAAAAAAAAACAGTTTTCTGTACGAGGATACTTCAATATTTAATTCCGAGTAATTTGCGTATGTAAATATATATATTTATATTTATATTTATATTCAATTACTGCCATCGATCATTGACTCGTAGCTTTGTCATTGTTGACAACTCTTCTTATTAAAACAACATTATTTTTTGTTCGAAATATACTGACAACAGTAGCTGTTATCGTTCATGTGACTAAGTAAGGCCAATTCTGAATAATTTTATATAATATCCAATTTGTTAACAGAAATTAATGGATGGAAAATTTATCGTAATCTACAATTTGAAGATTTGTGATATTCTCGTTTTGCAAATTACTTCAGTAAATACATTTAATTCCTCAACGCACAGATTTGCCTGAATTCACTAATGAGGATCATTCTATCACTTTCATGCATGCATTTTGATGTATAGGTGTTTCAATTTCTAACATGTAGCTTAAAGCCATAAAGATTAATGGCTAAAAATCTCAGCTAGACTAATTGCAAGAACAATCCATGTCATTGGCAAGTGCGATCGGGAGAGATACTCGTGGCTGGTCCAGAAAATCGATTTTGTTTTTTGCATAAATCAAAAATATAATGCTTCAAAACCATCCACATAAATTTGTAGAGTCGAATTCGAAAAAAATAACCAAGTTGAAACTCGTTTAGCAAGGTGCGCCAGAGCCTGACGATAAGCGGGTGTAAAAGCCAATAATATGCGCGCGATGTATATGAAATACAATATTGGGATGACAAGACAGCATGATAATCAATAATCTAATCTGATAATCTGCACATATAGGATCGTTGTTTATCTGACTGCAATAGTTTACATAAGTCGGTTTATTTACCTATAATTACATTTACTTGTAAGTATATGTTTTCGAACTTTACTGAAACTTTAAACGCGTTTTTGCACAATAACTTAAGAAATAATTGGCTGATCAATTTAAAACGAAGTTTATTTATACCTTCGATCTTTATTTTATTTATTATTCAAATATTCCTTTAATCGATATAAATTCAATTTATCTATCGAGAAAAACTCATTTTCCTTCGAAAACAGCTTATGTAATTTTTTATTTCTTGTTTGAAATAAATATAATCTCGGCGCAAGTTATCCAACTCTAAGAAACTTTGTAATTTTTAGATTCTGACGAGTGTATCAAGTGCTACACTGCATGCGAACGATGATTACATCGTTGTAAAGCATGACAATGATTGCATACGATCCGATATAACAGTGAAGGAAGATAAACAAAGCAATTTTTATTTCTTAGTTCACGAATGTCTCTTTTTACTCGTAAAATAATAATCTTTTGTTTGTTAATAATTTTCTAAGGGAATATAAAAGAATCATTCGATTTTACTGCTGTCACACGAAAATCTTCCGTTAAATGGTTAAAATACTCGCGTATCAATATATTAAAGATTACATGATTTGCAATAAAACTACATTATTATACATTTGTTTAAACCCTGCCGTTCTTTCGATCATTATCGACCCAATCGATTCCTTTTAACAAGAAATTTACTCATGAATACATGAATATATGAATACATTTAATATATGCGCATGTATATCTAGATAAGTAGAGAGCAGTCTAATAGTCGGAATATTGATTAAAAAAGTATGGAAATATTGCGACATAGTGATTTTTTGTTTATATCAATCGTGGGGGGAAAATCGGAAATTTTTGTGTATAATTTGGTTATATAGTTTAATAAAGTTTTCCTTTGACATGAAGGGGAGATGAATCTATGGCAACTGCTGGAGGAGGTCGAGAACAAGAATCTTTTTAATCGTTGGAGAGTTAACTATTTCCTGTGGAAAAAAGTCTTGCTGGTTTACTTGGGGGATTTCTGGCTTATGACATTATTCTCAGGAATATGGGACCCGTATTTGTGGGAAGAGCTCAGTGATTCGGATGAAGACAGTCTATTGAATTCTTTGTAAATTTAAAGAAAGAAAAACCGAATGTTTTAGAAGAATTTTGGTTTAAGGTAAATTAAATTTGAGATTAATTGCAAACTTAATTTTCAAAATTTTTGTGCAATATTTCTTGATAATTAAATTATTCGCGCTGGTGTTAAACCATTTAGTATCGAAGAAATCTGCTTCTACATAATTTACAATTTATTACATTATTTGACATTGACAAAAATTTGATTTTAAATTAGTTAAATGATAAATTATTTGCTAGTGAAAACATCGAATATTAAAATATTTGCAATAATACCAAGTCATTCGAATTCAATTATCGAGAGTTTTGTGATTATTTTAAAGAATACCGTATCATTTTATCAGCTCCGATCAATCTGAAAAAATACATCGCGATGGCTAATTAGTCAACCAGCGACTGAGTTCATATTTTATATGAATTTTTTATGTTTCTCTTACAGGTATGATCGAATCATGATATATTATGATATATTAATCATGCGTTAATGCTTTAATCGTTCGACGCGAGGACATTCTTCTTAACGAAGGATAAAGTTAACGGAGAACTTGTATGTAGACCTAAAATAATTAATTAGATGAAAAAATACAAACTAAGTTAAGAGAGCACGAGCGAAGTGACGTTTAAAAGGATACTTACTACGACATATTTGAAAATGAGTATAGTAAACGAAATGAATGATTCGAACGGGCACGTGGAGACACATTTGGTGACCAAGGTAATCTTGTTATCTAAAAAATATTTTCATCGTGTCTTTTTACCACCTTATCGAACCTCTTTCTCCATTAAGATAACTTCTTGTATGATATCTTTAATTAATTTGCACTACAGCAGTACATTATGTAATTAGAATTATTGTCAAAATAATTATCAATGTAAATTATACATATTTCTAGCATAAATTAAACTGTACATAACATGAAAAATAAGTCCAAGACAGTACCAAGGAACTATTGTTATTGATTAAACAATAGTTGATTAAATTGGAACAATTATTGATTAAATTGGTCAATAATTATCAAGGGTAATTATCAACGGATCAGGACCAAGAACCCCATACATACTATTGACGCCATCATATTTCACTTTCGCTTTTAGATATTTGACATTAACATTTATTGTATGTTCATACACGGTCTGTTATCTCTTTCTGGTATTTTAAAATCCGATCAGTGAATCTCAGAAGACAGATAACATAGAGTAATTTTAAAGTGATCATTATTTTTTTTAACTTCTGCCATACGTGCACGTCATTACGTTATCACAGCTTTTTAGTAATTGCTTAGTACCTGCAAGTGTTCAAACAAAAACGTTGGAGGTCACAAACAAAGTCAGGAGTATTAAGTCATCGTAATTTTAAGTCAGTACATTAAGTTAATACATAAATCCTTATCTGTCATCGTAGAAAAGTAGATAACGCATGAAAATTCTCAGTTTACTTGGTACCATGTACCATGATTATCGAAGGATGTAAATTGAATGATTTTTTCTTTTTAGTTCGTACCAGATGCCGAAGAGGAAAAAAAATGGGAGAAAAAAGGTGTCATGTATCAGGTAGAATATCTTCTTTTACATTTAGTTTCAAATAAATAATGCGATGGAATAATAATGTCTATGGTATCTATGCTGATAGAACATTGTTTTGACTTTATAAAAACGAGCCACGTTTCCTGAATTACTATTATAAACGCTGCTATTGCATTTGCATGTGATAAATAACCATGAAAGCAATTACATTTAAAGATAGAATATACAAATTAGTTTACCTGATATCATCTAATATTACGGAATAGAAGAATTATAATATAGATTGAGAATCGATAAATTTCCATTAGCCGTTGAGATAAATTACGAATGTTCAACGTCCAAAACAAAACCTTTTATCGAGAAATCGTTTTGCTCGGTATTTTATTCCTATCAGAGTTAAGAGGTCTTTGACATACATCGCGCGCATGTGCAGAAAAATAATGGTAACAATAATGATAACGAGACTGATGTATCCTTTCGTTGTTCGTCCTATGAAGTCGACGCAAATGATATCGAACGAGGTCATTTCAAGGGAAAGGTTCTTATCTCTCGAGTATTTTAGTATCACGCTACTATTATAGAGAACGATAGAATACTACATTCATTTTTCTATTTCCCAATGATTAATTTTTAATTTTGATACTTGATCATTCTTCTTTTACAATCTTGATTCTTAATTTTTCTTAAAGTACTTCACAATGCTTAACGAATTTACAAAAATCCAATTTATCACACGAATGGATTAATGCTCGAATGTAGTTAAACATTTCTGTGATCGCATCGAGTTCCTAAAGTACTTCATGAAGCTTAAGAGCTTAGAGCTGGATTTAGAAAAATCGAACTTATCAGGTGAACTAATCGGTCGCAGCTAAAACTTTATGCAATCGAATTGATACGTTATATTTTATATATATTATACATATATTCTGTTACAATTTTCTGACACAACTGAATATTGACGTCGATTCACGAGTAGAGTTGCAAAATTACTTTTAAATGAGATAAGTGTGACTTGTAGATTAACACATTCTCGACTGCAAGCTCCGAAGCAATTAGTAAATAGAATTAACATTAAATAATGAAGCGATGATTACTTTGTAATTAATTGAATTCGTGAATGTAATTTCAAATCCGTAATCTACGTTAAATGCTGATGTTTTGTTAAAAATAAAACATACTTTAAGAATTTGTCACTTTGTATCATTGCTTTTTGAAAAGAACTTTCATAAAATGGCTATCACCAATATATTATGCTTTGGACTGGATATGGATTGCATTATTATTATAAACATTGAAAATATATTGAAAACGTGTAACGTGTCTTAAACGAAATGTAAAAATTTCCATAATTAGTCTGCAATATGTTAAAATTATAATTCTTATCTACGAATTTTAAGCTGAACTAAAGTTCAAGTTAATTTCTGAATAATCATTTCATTTTAAGAAATCATTCGTGAATTGCAACAATGGCTAACGGAGTTGTTCCTTACAATTATCTTGGAAAATTAAGTTACTGAGTTGAATCGATCAATGTTAGATTAATATTTATCCATTTTACTTCTTGTCGCGCCGCGTTCCATACATCATTGATGATGAACAGTTAAGCGTATCATTGGCTTAATAATCATCGTCCTATTCAATTGGTCTTGCAACTTCTGAACAACAATACTTATTTTCTCAATTGGTACTTAAATTAGTATTATTATAATTTGCATTCTAAAGGCTATCAAACTTTTTTAAACATTTGCACTTTTTCTAATTGGAACAGAAATGTGGTTTAGGAAATTGTAAAAATTATAATGTGAATACAAAATTTTATCGATTATGAAATATTATTGATTCTTCATATTTTACTTGCTAAGATCGGTTTTGTAGGATTTTCTAGGATTGAGTTATTAACTTAGATGAGAAACACGGAGATAAACAGAAGCTCTTACGTAAAAAATACTGAGCTATATACGTTAGTCTCTTATTTACGTAACAACTCATATGAGAGGCTTAATTTCTGCCATTATAAATGCTTACAACCTCTCGTTTAATCTTCCACAGGCTTCTAGAGATTAGAACTAAATTAGAGAGAAAAGTAGAAGTTATTAAGAAAAATTAAGTTATTAATTAGAATTAAGTAGAAGTGTTCCAAAATGTTGCATTAATGCAGGCGAAGTATTCTTAATAATGCATATTTTAAATCAATCAGAGTTCCTCAGGAAGAATTCTTCTGCAAACTGATTTTTCTTCATTTTTTTTTTTTTTTTTTAATTCAAAAATATATGTGTAAAAATCCAATATTTTGCATGAATTATATAATTTACAGCTTAATACATTGCAAAACCCAAACTTTTAAAATTAATAGGCATTCCCACTTTTTGTATTGATCATCATCTTGTTTCATTCTGCAACTCTTTAAATTACCAAAGTTTTTTCGATTAACGCTTTTTACAATTATTTCATAGCTTTCTCATGGCATAGATAACGTTCATTTTCTTGGAAATCTACGACGAGAAGTTATTGGTATCTTCTATGGAAGAATAATTAATGTTGGTAATTAGAAAATTAGGAAAAGATAATGGAAAGGATGAGTCAGACGAGATACCGTGATTTGTCAACCACTCGAGTTTTATAAATTTCTCGACTATCGCACAACTGGAAAATAAGTAAATGCAATGAGACAAGTACGCATAGACGGAGGCTCGGTGGCGTATTAGAAAGATTTGCGTAACTCGAAATACCGTGATATTATCGAACGCTTAACGCAGCTTTACGTAAACCTTTTGATGACATTTCAAGGCTTATTTTAATTATTCCTCCTTGCTCTTCTTCTCTGTAAACCTTCATCCCAAACCGGTTTCGATATTGGTCACATAAGAGCGGCTTTTCTGCGATAGTAGGGTTGTTTCAGAAAAAATGCCTCTTGATTTACTAGCATTTACAATAAATTTTATTCTTTTGTTCATTCGTTATATTCGTTTTTTAATCGAGGATCGTCTTTAGGAAAGATACGTTGAAACGATGTATTTTTTCGATTCTTTTATCTTATGCGGAACAAGTTGGGAATTTTCCGTTTAAGATAATAATAAATTGCATATTCATAAGTGTAAACTTGTTGAATATTTACTGTTTGTTGAGTGAACATTTTATTTTGTTGATTGAAAAGTTAGCGTTATCTTGTAGTTAGATTTAATGTATTTACGCTGATATTTATAGATACAATCTCAATTCATATTATTGAAAGTTTCTTAGTAATTAAAAACTTGATCAAAGATGGTATCACGTATTTTATCATATTTCATTAAATTTCGTCCATTAGAATATGCTGCTTGGCTAATCATCAATTTCTATTTGTCTGATAATCTAACATAATAATTAACTTTAAATTCTTAGGTATTTCTCAATAAGAACGAGTTAACTTTATGATCACAGTAATCTTTTAAACGTGTACGTCTGTAATCAATTATACATTTTAGTGTCTATTCATTTGCATGCAGTCATTAGCAATTATAATAGTTATAATTACAGATCTAGGAACGAAAATAGAAGATTATCATGAAAAAGACACAGATCTTTATATAACGTAGAAATCTTATAATTAATGTATCGTGTATCTTTCAGAAGAATTAATAGGATTGTAATCTTTTCAAAGATTATGATGACAATAAATAATAAAGAATCTACTCAAAGTAATTTACAACACTCTACATAGTATATTCTGATGCAAACTGAATTTTGTAATTATTTAGCAAACAAATTGTTCTTTAATTTATACTCTATCGAATTAATTGATAAATTAAAATTTTGCGATATAAAATATCTAAAATATTCGTTTGCAGATAATTATGTCGCTGTGCGTAAACTCCTCGGTTTTGGGTCCTTCCATGGCTTTTGGCTATAGCGGAGTTGCATTGACACCTTTGATGTCACCTACCAGTGACGTGAAAATCGACAAAGTGCAAGCCAATTGGATCGGTCAGTACTACCTCGATAATTTCGATGAATTTAATTTCATTAATTACTTTAACACGGTAATATTCAACAAAGTGAATGAAACAAAATTTTTAACGCAATTAGGAAATTATTTACTCGTATAGTGCAACCATCACGGTATACTAATATTATAATAATCATCCTGATTCTATGTCGAACTACGTACGTTTGACATTTTATTTCATTTGATTTTTCTCGAATTAATTAAATATTCTTTTGTATATTTTCTTATGGTAATTTGGATAAATTTATCCAAATTATAAACAAGTTTCGAAAATATTGTTTATCGAATAAGGATTAGATGGAATAAAATAACGAACGTTAGTCAAACTGCAAAGTATCAATTCATTGGGGACCAACGAGCGGTTTTTATGAATGCTTTAATTCTTTCAAATTTCATAAAATTGTAGAACTTAGGTGGAAGACATACACCACAAAAAAAATATATATATATCTATACATATACATATATTGAACGAATGTTTGAAATTCGTAGCCATAGTGTTAAAATACAGAATTCGATAATGTATTGTAAATTGCTTGAAATATCGCAGCGTTGGTCCTTAATGGATTGAATTATTGCCAAAGTAAAAACTAAACTAACCTGCGCGATCTTCTTCACCGAAATTAATAATCCAATTGCATAATTCATAGCGACAGCAACAGCACTGGGTATTCCATTTGGTTGCATCGTTTCTGGTTACACTATGAGACGCGGAAGAAAGTTGAGCTTGTTGATAACGTCTATCGTGTCCATCGTTGGCTGGCTCGTCATTTATTTAGCTGGAACATACGAACAAATTCTTGTAGGCAGAATCATTTCCGGAATTGCGACAGGTATGGCCTCGGTACCAGCCACAGTTTATAGCGCGGAGGTTTCTTCTCCAAAATGGCGATCAATTATGATCACATGGACCAGCGTATCCATCGCTATCGGTGTTCTTATCGTTTATATTTTCGGCTATATTTTCAAGGTAAAGAAAGTTATGTATGTAATTCTTTTTCTTTAAAAAGTTTTGTGATATACGCACCTGCTCAAAAACCTTAGAACAGTTATTGCGTTATATTTATAACTTCAAAATTGAAAAGAATCAAGTAAAAAGATATTAAGAACTGTGTAGAATTAATATGGTTAAGAAATTAATCAGGAATTTAAAATTCATACTTTATACAGAATATTAAATTCTTATGAAAAATAGAAATTTTTGTAAAAAATAATCCGCAGTCTAGTAATCAGGAATCACGGTTCGACTCACGATCTTTCTCTCCCAAAGGACAACTGGCGAATGGTGGCTCTGATGTGCGTCCTGTTTCCTTTGGTCTCGGTCGTGCTGACCTTGGCCGTCGTTCTAGAAACCCCGATCTGGTTACGAGACAGAGGTCGTCTAGACGAGGCGTTACAGGTGTTGAAAAAATTCCGCGGCATCCCGAAAGACGTGCCTCCACCGCCACAGCTCTACGAAGAATTGAAACCACGTCCTCAGCGAAAGAAACAAAATTTCATGAAACATATGCTCAAGAGGAACGCCATGGTACCTTTTGCAATCCTGCTCGGTTATTTCTTTTTCCAGCAATTCTCTGGACTTTTCATCATCGTCTACTACGCAGTGGACATTATACAAAGCGCTGGAGTCACTATAGATCCCAATTTGGGGGCAGTTTTGATAGGATTAACAAGATTAGTAGGTACTTTACTAGTGTCGTGCATGTCAGGAAAATTAGGAAGGAGAAAACCTTCTATCGTTTCTGGATCTGCAATGACGATTTTCATGGGAGTATTGTCTGTGTACTTATTAATGAAGGATAAAGGATATTCTATAAACGATGGTGGCCTGATACCTGTGATATGTATACTTATGTACATTTTTGGAAGCACTCTTGGCTTCTTGGTGATCCCATTCGCCATGGTGGGCGAAGTGTATCCAACGAAGGTTAAAGAAGCGTTATCAGGACTGACTACGTGCATCAATTACATCTTCAGCTCCATCACGGTGAAAATTTACCCGGACATGGAGACCGCTATGGGCAGACATGGAGTTTTCATATTTTTCACGGTGCTGTCGTTTTTGGGAACGTTATTTGTGACGTTTTTCTTACCTGAGACTAAGGGAAAGACTTTAAGGGAGATCGAAGATATGTTCTCGAGTAAGAAGGAAGTAGTTGATTCGCCGGAAGAAGAGAAGATGATGAATGGTAGATATAATATATGTTTCTGGAGGAATGCATAGTTACCTGCAGGTTATACGAATTATTTAGTAAAGAAAAGAAATGATGGACTTTTTGAAGGCGGAAAAAAATAATATCGAGGGATCCTATCTATAAATCTGAGTATCAATGCAACGGTGAAAATACTCTTAACTTTGCCGAAATCGTAACAATTTTTTTCATGTTTGCGAAAAGTTTGAGTGTAAAGATTGGGAATGTTAGAAAAGGTTGATCGAGATTTTTATTCGTTAAAAACATCAGCCTTGCAAATCTAGCTTCCTTATTGAGTTGATAACTGTTAATTAATCTATCAAACCATGTTGCAACTGCCTGTCATCCTGCCATCTATGTTTATATTTGGTTAAAGTAATTTAAGAATATACTTATTTTTGTACCTTTAATAAATGTTAAATATTATATGTATTATATTAAATAATAAATGTTAAATATTATATAACTGCCTTCGAATGTAAAACCAGAGTAAAAGTGTAATTCATTTACAAATCGATGTACACTTAAGAGAAGTGCTAATATTTTTAACGGTATATAACAGTGTCTACTGCAAGCGTGATTATGATTTATTTCGTATCGAATCCTTTCGTTCTCTATTTAATGATGCCGCAAAGTGTTTCGAACTAAGAGTTATCATTCTGTTATCTGCACGTTCGTATCCAAATGGATATAGTGCGGAATTGTGACAATAAGTGTTATTTGATAGCGATTATGCGATTGATAAGAGACGTCAGAGTCAAGTAACGTGGTTGTTATAGTATTCACTTGACTGCTCGTTCCTCAGTTAACGTAAATGTTTTGTTAAAAATTTCGTAAAATCTACTAAAATTTTTAGCACGATATGTTGTTCGTTCGCAAGAAAGGTAGAAAGAGGTTACTGAAAGGAAGGCTCGTTTAACGGGAGACAAAAATATAAAAAAGAAATCTTATTTGTCGCTTTTATTATTAAAATCTTAAATAATAAATTAACAAATGTCGTAACAATCGCGATAATTAAATAACAAACACAAAATAACGTACGGACGTGGAAGTACGAGATACGGGGTGGTGGAGAAATGTGATGATAAAAAGGGGGATGAAAACTCTAACTGCTGATAATAGTGATGATAATAGTAGCAAGCAGAAATAATATAATAATAATATAATGTAATATAATATAATAACATAATAATAATAAGAAGAATCAATGCTTAATAGCGCAAAAATAAATTATTATACGTGAGCGTAGCTCTCGCGAGGAAACCGACTTTTCTCTTTGAGAAAAATCATTCAGTCGTGTAATAATTGATAATTACAATAAAAAAAAAAAAAGAAAGAAAAAAGAGAAATCGATTTCTCTCGTCTTACGCAGGACTCGTCCGTTCTGTACCATTTTCCCACCCCTTACGAGCGACCACTTTTGCACCATAGAAATATATATATTTTTAGTTAAAAAAATAAGTATATATTTTTCTTCATTGAATCTTTTTTCTTTTTTCGAAACAAAGATGAACTGGTAAGGTGCAAATAATTGGTCAGATTTACGCTAAGGGAAACATGGAGCGAAAGAAAAAGAGAAATATCAAAGATGAGAAAAAGGTGAGAGGAAAGAGGAAAGGAACGTGCGTCGAGGATCGCGTCGAGAAACGAGAATTAACAAACTTTAAACGTGTTGTACGTTTCGGTGCGATGTTCTCGTTAATATTTTCTTCGGTCATAAAGAAAAAAAGGAAAGAAATATGTAAAACCGATTTTACGCTATCCCGCACGAACGTTGGTCCAACATTGGAGAAATTTCGTCGCTTAGTCCTTGATAAGCTACGATTGTTTGGAAGAAACAGGAGACTAGAACCGTGACTAGTTACAGCTATCACATAACTTAATATTATATCAATAATTTCACTCTATATACTTTGGTCTTTGCTCTGAAATATCAAATCTATAAAATACCAAAAGATAATGCTAAAACTAGACAGAAATAAGCTGAACTCACCACGGTTCTGAACCAACCGACTATCAATTCCACGACGATTAAAGGTGTTCTCGAACACTTCGCACATTTCAAAAGTGACACAACTCAAATAATATTGAGAAAAAGAATAGACTGTAGAAAACAATGGCCAAATATTATTTTTATAATTTTCTATTCTTAGCTCTTAAAATCCTCCATTGACTGTTTTCATATTCATCTAACAGAAGATCGAATTACTTTCAGTTGTAACACTTTTGGAATACAGCAGCTCATGAAAGTATTCCAATATTCATAGAAACCTCCTAATATATTATTTGTGTTGTGTAGAACATTTTGAAATTTCATTAATATCGTTATGAGGTTCGACTATAGTAATTATACTGATAAAGTTTGGAACAACTCTGAAAATCTACGTAGAAGCTAGAAGATACTTAGTGCAAGCTAAATACTTGGTAGATCAATCCATTGCTATTTTCCATAACACAGTGCTCTTGTAGCTTCTTGATTTCCAAATCAGTTTCGAATTAAACTAATACAATCAGGACAGTCGTGACTTATTGAAGGCCCGACGAATTTTCAAAATATTGATACAAGTGTTGATAAAATTTCCAAATGTTTTACATAACATACGCATAAAGGTTTTCTATGATAAATGTTCAAACAATTTCGTGGGCCTAAATGTTCGTTACTCCTAATTGTAAATGCGCGTGGTTATTCAGAAAAAAATCAATATTGGATCAATGTTGATGCATATATCGGTCGAGTATTCGGAATACCGCAAACGATGGATGATCGATAAGCTCGCGCGATGAATTCACACCCTCTTGGAGGGGCGCGAGGTGTTTTCGTTCTGATTTCACGCGATCGAAACGATTAACGTGAAATAAAATCGTTTCGTTTTCTCCGTGCTTACCGCTCACGTTCTCGCGTCTCGTCTTTCGAACAAGCAGTTATCAGACGATGGTTTGTACGTGATCGTTCGATCAAACAAAAGAATCAGTGTCGGTCATTTCTGATCCGTGGATCTTCGTGGATCACCCGTCGATTCATCGTATTCCCATGAAATCGATCGATATTAAAAATTCAAGTTAATATTATCCTTGATGTTAATATTTTATAAACGTAATTTTATGTATGTTAATGTTAATCCTTTTATGTAACGTTTTATATATTAACATCAAAGAAGTAATCGAAAAGAATGAAATAAAAGAAGAAGAAGGAAATGGTAAAGTGAGTAGATTGATCAATAGATCGATTTCCAGGAAAATATATTTATGATTTACTACGGACCATCATCCGATAACGTAATAATTGAACGTAAATCTTTGTCTTTTTAAAGCAGAATTTAATCCCTTCTTGAAATCTTTCAAGATAAAGATACTACGTTCTTAAGCCTCGTTTACATCACGTAACTTTTGGTCAATCAATTTGGTCAATCAACTCTGTAAACATAATATCAATCGAGTAAAACCTTTTCAATCGTTCAACTGGAACTTAAATATTCGGCGACTGGACTCTCTTGTACGATAATTTACTAACTAATAATATTATTGACTTAACGGTTGCAAGATGTAGATCGTAGATCTTTCTCGTATAATTTTTTAACAAATAAGCCAATGAGATAATTTACTTGTAAAACAAACTTGTTACTGTAATGCCAATTTATCTATTAATATAACAGTGAACTATAGCTCGTGACATGTAAAATTCTACTAATACTATCAGTTCAGTATCTTGTAAATATTAAAAGATCAACAGACAGATAATCGTTATTTGATCAGTATCAGCTACGTTCAACGATAAAGTATCGAACAACGATCAAGCTGTAGCGTAAATCTTTTACTTAACCAACAGGAACTCAATCGTTTCAATTAATCGACCAAAAGTTGCCTAAAGTAAGCATGGTTCTAAAATTACAAAGAAGGCACGATTCTATAAGAAAGAAACAAGAAGATGACCGGTAAGGCTCGGTTTACCTAAGCTGTTCGTTAAAACGACAACTATTCTTCCCGTAGCATCCCGTGGGGTCAGTCCTCTTCTTTTTCAGTCCAAGTTTTCTCTCCTGATATCGCGGCTGATCGTCTTCGAACCGTTTCAGAGGGAAGTGGGATTATTCCCCGTTGATGAACGATCAACAAAAATTTGCTACCTTAACCATCTAGTAATGTCAATAAAGCTCTCGTTGCTGACGAAGGTCAAACAGTATCCGACCTTCTTATAAAGCTTTGTCTAAAAGAAAAAAAAAACAAATCAGAAGCCTCTCTTCAGCTGATCCCTCCCAAATTTCCCTGAAGCTCCTTCTTGATCGTGGACCAACGATCCATTATGGTTGCCCTATCGTTGAAGTCTCTCTCGTCGAAGCTTCGCCGAAGTAACCGAAGTCTTCGTGTCAGCCCTTTCCTCTAAGGCCAACGTCCGCGCCTTCTTCGAGGCCCTACCGTCGTTCAAATCGAAATTTGAAAGTCATCTCAGGCAGGGCCAGGTTTCCGATGGGAATCGTGTAATTCTCGTTCTTCACGGGTGCTATCGTGAAGTTCTTCAGCAACGTAGCTAGAATGGCAAAACTCAGATACTGCACCAGTTTGTAGCCCATGCAAGATCGTCGACCTCCACCGAATGGCAGGAAGTGTTCTGGCTTCAGTAACCTTCCATTCTGGACGAATCTGTCGGGCATGAATTCTTCTGGCGCGGTCCACAGATCGGTAGACATGTTTAGATCGTAGTTGTTGAGGAAAATGAAGGTGTCCTTCTTGATTCTGTAGCCTGAAAAAAATAACGAGATCAGATTAGTTTAGGATCGATAAAAGGAAAGAAAGACATGGAACATTTTCAATTTTCTTATAGACGACAAGAGGAAGAAATGGAAAATTTTGATTAGAGATTCTAGTTCGATAATTATTAAATGAAACGTTGTAAATGGGTCGCGGATATTTAAATATCCATCCGATACGGAAAATGTAAAGATACAGGAATCTACAAAATACAAAAAAGAAAAAAAATACACAAAAGATTGTGTTTAATTCTTCGTTCCAATTATATATGCTAAACGATGCAAATCCTCTTTGTTTGCCATTATGAGAATCATTATTTTACATTCGCAAAAATATGACATTTCATGGAAATCCGCGATTTAATACTGAAACTTACCAGCAATGGAGCTGTCCTGATTAGCCACGTGAGGAACAATAGGGCTAGCAATTATCCTAATAGTCTCCAAGATGATAGCTTCGACATAAGGCAAGGACCCTCTGTTCTCCAGCCCAACGAATATTCCAGAGATACCAAGAGAATCAATCTCTTTTTGAGCTATTTTTTGAACATCTGGTCTTGTAGCGAGGAATCCTAAAACCTTGACGAGGAGATTTCCAATGGCAGTGTGTCCACCAATTATATCTTCCATGACGAACAACGCTGTATTCCAGGACATCGCGGGTTCTGTTCCACTCTTGACGTGATTAATAAGACAGTCTAGATAATCTTTTTCGGGAACGATGCCATTCCAAGCGTTCACTCTATCAGAAATGATGTTCTTGATGACGAATTTTCTGATTTCGTGGCTCCAGTGCGCCATTCTTGCCATGTTTCTGTGATGAAGAGGCATAAGGAAGGGTAGAAAATCGGCTGCGTAACCCTGATTCACTTCGAAGAACACCTTGTCGAAATTCTCGACCATGTACCGGAAACCATCGTGTTCAAGGTGGAAGTTCTTCGAACAGAGGTAAGTGATAAAGATGTTCGCGCAGGAATGAAGGATCAGTGGTTTCACGTGCACGTTTGTGTTGGAGAGGGAGTCCAGATGGTTGATCAGAAGGTTCAGTTCATCACCAATTATCCCGTTTAGCTCGTTATAGCGTGTGGAGAACGCGCGCGGGAACGTGTGCGCGCGGAGCATCTCTCTTCGGGTCTTCTGCACCTCTGACCAGTTGCAAAATGCCAGAGCTGGAAGATAAAAAGAAGAAATGTTTTTTAGGTTTTTATGAAATTATATTACACATTGTTGCAAGTAATTTCCAAAGAAAAAGATTTTTACTGTGAGAAATTTCTAGAGAGATAATATATCACTTTCTAGGAAACGTCGAGGAAAAGCATTTACTGTAAGAAATTTCAAAGAAAAGATTCCTATTATGGGAAATCTCGGGAATTAAATTTTTACTGTTAGAAATTTGCAGAGTAAAAAATTTCAACTACGAGAATTCTCGCAACGAAGAATTTCTGTTGCATGAAATTTCAAAAGTAAAGAACTTCGGATATTTGAATATCCTTTAAACATTAATATTTCATTTTTCCATAGTTTATTGAAACCTTTTTTCAAAAGAATTGAAGCTCGTCTCGAAATAATTTCTCCTCGAACAGCCGGTTGACAGGGACAAATTAATAACGGACATGTCGATCGGCGATTTGGCGATTTTCATTGATCACCGTCAAGGCAAAATAAAGATGATCACGATTAAACTTGACCTTCCAACGGCACTTGATGACGCACATAAGACACGCGTTTCGAAATATCGTTGACTGGCGAAAAAAAAAAAAAGAAAGAAAAGAAAACGAAAAAAATGGAAAAATTTTGTTGACGCGTACTCTTTCTCCTCTCCCTTTCCGTTGTCGTTCTTCCTCTATCTCTCTTTCTCTGAGACGGGGGAACGCGTACGCGGAAATGCAAGCATCGGCGGATGCCGGGATCGAGCGCAGTCGGCAGAAAATCGATTCATCGCTGCGCGAGCGAGGCGACTCGATTTCAAATCGAAGCGGTCGCGGGCAGACCAGAACAGGAAGTGACCTGGTTTCTCGCAACTCACCAGGACATACCGCTCGGTAACTTGGTTCCCTGAGACCCGAGAAATCCAGGATTTTTGGTTCTTTTACAAAATAATGTCGTACGAGTCCCCGATAATTTTGTTTCGCTTTGATTCGTTCGACGAACACAATTTAGTACGACATAACATGGAAAATTTTTCGATACTATTAGGTAGTAACACGGAATGTTCGAATTTTACATATTCATACTCTAGTAAATTTTGGGAAAACTTAATGAAATGAAAATTAAAGAGAAAATGTGAAAGAGAAAAATTTCAGCTTTAAAATGGTATGTCTACAAGGATAAAAGTACTTGCGAAAATGATGCAACAAAATGGCACATCTTATACGTTACGATTTATGTAGGCTGATTTCATTTGCAGTGGACGTACAACGTTGAAAAGAGGTGCTTTAATTGTGAGAAAACGTTAACTAGACGTGTGAAATTATGAGAATGGAATCTATTTGCTGGATCTAAGCACAGAATCACGATAATTAGACGCAAAATTTTCCCTTTCATACAATTATTCTTACTAAATAATGAATCGAACTGATGTACTTCAATCGAAATGAAAAACAAGCGTAGTTTCTGCATCTAGGCACAAAAATGCACTATGATCAGACACAGAATTTCTCCTGTCGTAGCATTGCTTCTTGCCATGTAACTAATCAAACCTGTGAACTCGAATCGATCAAAGACAAGACTGGTTTCTGGATCTAAGCGCAAAATAATGGTGAGGACGAGACGTAGGAAGCGAAAGAGAGAGAAAGAAAATGGTGCTGAGTATCGGAATCGCCTCCGGTGGATCAGCCTTGATCCTGTTTGTTGGCTGCCAGGTGAGCCAGGAACGCGTGAAAGTGGTACCGTGACCTTTCCGGCTTGCACTTGGTACCGCTTCGACGTTGACCTTAGCACGAGTTTCGGGCGTTCCGTGGACGCAACGAAAGCACGAGCCACGCGAAAAATAAACGGGCTGCGGTTGTGTGGGCCGGCCGCTCACGTGTCGCGTACGACGGCAAGGTCGTTAGCATGGGGAACGAGTTTTCAGCAGCCGTGACGAGGTGTCGACGAATTCAATTGTCACACTGACTCACGGTTCCACCCGTACCGAATCCATTTTTTCCTAACGTTTAACCACATAGCTACATAATTTCATTCAAACGACGCGTGACATCCTTCTAAACACGGTGGCAAAATACATAAAACGAGTCTCGAAGGTTTACGAGACGATACGAAGCAGAGAAACGATTACGTAACACTTGGACACGAGTTTTTCGAATAATCAAAAATAACTAACGAGGTAGTCTGCATGGTGAACGAGTTGTCAACTGGCTGAACGGCACGTCTTATTTATTTCGATTCGTCAAGATCGTGGAAATTTAATTTTCTGTTATGCACTGCTTTTTAAATGATTTTTAAGAAACAGTGTTTAATTCCGGGAAATTTTCACGCGACGAAAGAAATCCTCGCTATGTCAATATCGAGATAAAAATAGAAAAATGTTACAAATTTATATAAAAAGAAAAATTTTCCTTACGACGAAAATTTCCTTGTCGATGTCAAAGTTGAAACGAAACCGTTGAAATTTACAAAATTTATTCATAAGAAATAAAGGAAGAACAAATTGAAAAATCTTGAAAAAAAAGATAACGCTCGATCCTGGCAAAATTTTCTCACGACAAGAAGAATCTTCACGGTGTCAAAATCGAAACGAAGAAGATAAAGGAAAGATAAGATAAAAGAAATATTCTTACAGTTCTCCTTGTTTCCACCGAAGAGCAGATGGTATCTGGTGAAGTTTGGTCTGGAATCGAAGTGGTGTCCCTTGATGGTCAGCACTTCTCTGATGTTCTCCAGACCATTGACGACCACGCAGGGCACAGATCCCATCCTGAGCTTGATCACCTGACAGTCGTAGTCCCTAACAAGATCAGCGAAAGCTTTGTAGGGTACGTCGTAGCGTCCCAGGATGTGAAGGGAGCCCAAAATCGGCCATGGTTTGGGTCCAGGTGGTTCCGGCAGGACGTGATTGTCCAAGATGACATTCTTCGTCGTTTTCTTGGACCTTAGTTGATCCAGTAGGATCAGGACGAGTGCCAGAAAGGTGACAGCGATTAGGAAGCACGTGGTGGCTGTCAAGGGGATCATCTTCGACCTTGTTTTTCTTCGTCGATGCACTCACTGACGATCGTCGCCGATGTTTTCGTGTTGTGTCTCGTGTGAAGAACCGTGGTACCCCGACCTAGGGTATCTGGATCGCGAGAAGGGTCTCTTCAAAAGGAAATTCTCTGAGCCTTTTCGACTTTTCAAAGCTTGGAAACTTTGTGGCACGTGTGTTGTTGTCGCGGTACCGAACGAAACTCTTTCAACGATCGTGTATTATTGAAAATACTGAAATATCGTCAAGCTAAGACGTATCCTGAGTATAAATCGTAAAATGTGTAAAAATCCGATCACCTCCCCCGATGAAATCGAACGTATCGAATAATACCGGTGAATAGGTTTCCTCGACGAAAACTGGCTGATCTAACCCTGTGATCGGCTGAGTTCGCGAAGTGGTCCGTGTTAACGAAAAAGATGTGTCGTGTCTGAAGTATCGGTAGATCGGTTCGTTGGTCCGTCTGTGAACGGTCTGCCGATCTGGCTCGGTCTGTGGGGATAGGATGGTTGGCCGGCTATCTTATATAGCGGCGTAATGTAGTCAGCACATTTGCGTCGCCTGGTGCGCCTCTCAACCCCATACATATGGATTCGTGTTGAGACGAAAGGGGGAGGAGAAGTTGGTCTCTCTGTCGTACACTCTGTCGTAAGTGTATAACACACAACCCGGTGTGTTGCTGCTGGTGCTGCTGGTGCTGCTACTGCTGGTAGAGAGACGAATTTCAAGAAAGCACCGAGAGAGCCGACGGCTCTCCGACACTCTCGGTCGTTCAGGTGTGTGGAACGTCGGGAGAAGCCCGAAGAAGAAGGGCTGGAAAGGTGGAGGGAGCGGAACGGAAGGATGATAGAAGGTATGGAGGGGAAGGGAGGGAGATCCAGAAAGGTGAAGGGGGCTGGAGGGGCAGGGAGATTCTACAACCAAGAGATACACGAAGTGAGGCGGTGGGGGAGGGGGTGGAGACGCGACGGCCGGGAGTGGGGTCCAAGTAGGGCCCAAGCTGGGCCAGACTGGGCAACGAAGGGACGCTTCTTGCCCTTGACTTCTCTCCTTAAGGTGCCATCGGGTTTTCTGGCAGCAAGGTGGTGCGCCTCCAGTCCAACGAGCACCTCGTGAGACCGGCTACTCACTCCCATCTCACACCAGGCTCACATACGCCCTTTATTCCGCTCTTATTTCGATGTACTTGACGTTTATCGATATGGGACCCTGCTTATGGTTCTGCAAGCTGATCCAGAGTGGGCCTTTCGTGCCATCGTCGTACAGGCTGTACCCGAAAATCGTTCGTTTTTCCGCCGGGGGAGACGAGAAATTGGGCTCGTTAGCCTCGCTGAGCTGCTCGCTGCCTTTTCGCTCGGCCATTTAAGGGCCACAGGGGTGATAGAGCAAAACGAGTTGCAGCGAAGAAAAACCTTCCGAGCATTGCCGCTCGCCTTTTACGACGGAATTTCAGCAACTGGAAAATTGTAGGTAGGCCGTGTCCTTTGCTTCTTCATCTTCCTCGACAACGATCTTATTCGATCTTTGTCGAGTCTCGGATCTTTCGTATCGTCTCTTGTACCAGCGTGTAGCAGTTTCTACGTGGTCTCGTTATCGTTGTGCTTGGTGGATCCTAACTAAATATCAAGGATCAAATATCGAAACGTAATCACACGTAGAAAAATGTTGCTTCTGATTTATGCTCGAATGCAAAGACAGACATATTGTTTACGACCATAAAATAAATTTCGTCGTCGTCATCGGTGGGACGTTTTCCGCTATCTCCAAGAAAATCAATCGCTTCTTGAATCTGAAATTTCTTCCTACAGGATGTTGAATGAAAGTTACGCAATTCTGCGACGAGCACTGGGAGGCGAACGCGTTCGGTTCTGATCGACGAAAAAGGAGGAAAAAGAATCCTTTCACTGATGTTTCCAACTATTGCGACAGTAGAATTGACAACGATATTGTAAATAACATTTGTGCGGTCGTTACTATAAATAGTAAAAAGAATCGAAGGAACGACGTGTCACCTTCGTTGAGTCGATAAACTCTTGGAAAAATTCGATTTGTCATCAATCTGGCATAGGTGGAAATAAAACTCGACACTAATAAATAATATACTCATGATTTTTCACTAAACTGCTTCGATGGAAAAATTATTTTCGAACGAAGGTATTTGATTCAATTGCTAGTGAGCTGAATCGATCAATTGAATTACTGTGTACATTTGTACATTCATCGTGACAATGTCTTCGAATGAAGTGCTAGGAGTAAAGGTATCCAAGTCGAAAATTTTTATATTTCTGATAATTTTGTCAAATATAATTTTGCATATATGTTTTATATTACTTTAAAATTATACTTATTATAATATGTTCTAAAATCTAAATAGATGCCAAATTAATAAACGCACAATCATTGACAAATATGTGCAAAATTTTAAATAAAAAATAAAGCTGTACTATAAGGAGATCAAGAGAATATAAGACGAAGGTGACCGCAATAATGTAAAGTTTCGATCACAAGTTCGAGCTAATCAGTCCTTGAACAGTCTAGCTGTCTCTGGAAATCCGCTCAGCAAAAATTAGGTTGTCAATGACGAACAAACGCTTATTCGATGGAACAATTGCGTATTGTCCTGATTTTCTAGATATCATCGTCAAAAGATATTCGTGAAAATGGTCGGTCGTGCGTCAACATTGAACGCGGCGATCATAGTAGGTCAGTTCAGTAGAATTGAATTTAAGTCAGACGCAATTACTTCTGACGTTGGATCTACCTGATCCACTTTGCAGTTCGAGAACTTTCTTCGGAACGTTTTGAATTGTCAAATAACTTTCGCGAATTTATGGAAGCGTATTACTACGATTTTTTTTAATGGTACCAGGAAAAGAATAAACTTAAGGTCCTAGGATAAACTTCGACCCTATTTAAACGTAAAACAGTTTTCGGCAAGTTCTCAGAATTTGTCTACTTACGGTCAGCAAAGATTTTAAAGTCTATAGGCCTGAAAATGTTACAAATTACGAACAGTAGAAAATTGATTGATGGTGGAACCTCGTCGTATTTCACCTCGATCTTTGTTCTTCCAGAGATGAGTTTAAAAATCAGTTGAATCCTTACTAAAGCAAACCAATGAAGAGTTCCATTAATAATCGTACGAAAAATAATATTCCTAATAATCAGACAAACTTCAATTTTCACAGGTAAATGTTAAGAAAAACAAGGTTGATAATTCAACCCCTATCAGAACAAATTTACGAATAATTCTTTTAAACCCTTAACGTCGTTTCTTCATTTCCTACAAAAAGATTATAAAATCAAGACACATACAAAATTCCTTCAAGTCTAAAGATTCTTAAAAAAAAAAAAAAAAGAACGAAACAACCAACTAACCCGATCAAAATATTCAACACTTCCTAAAACAAAGTGATGAACAATTCTACCAACAATTTCACCTAAAACAACCTAATAATGAAACTAGAAGAAACAGAAAAAAAATCTGCCAAATCTTTCGTTAAAACGAGTGAAATAAAACAATTGTCGAAGAAAGAAGGGGTCTCGCAACGTCCAAATTGTCCAGGCATCCCTGAACGGGAAGGTATAGCCCTGAAAGCTCGGATAAGAGAAGGACAACCACGTTATCGGTGACGAGGAGGAAGCACGCGACGAAGAGTACGCTTCGAATTTGTTTGAATCGATGAATAAAACATGAGCTAGTGGTGTATCGGCTATATGTGCGACTTCCCCCACCGTGCATCTTGTTTCCCCACCCTTCTGTCGGAGGCCTTTTTTTCCCCTCTCGCGGCTGTGCGACAGTAGAGGAGATTGCTTCATCCGTATCGAGAGGTATTATCGAGCGTCGATTTCTGGGAAGCTAGCGGTACCGGCCTGTGGCCGGCAGCTCGAAATCGGCTTAGAGAGGAGGCGCATAACGGGAAAGCTCTCGACTCTCCTGCGCGACCCGAAGCTTCTTTTTTATTCGCGCACTCTTCCACCCCCTGATCCCATGGAATTTTTCATTTCGCTTTCGATCGGCG
This sequence comes from Bombus fervidus, assembly GCF_041682495.2. Classification (NCBI taxonomy): domain Eukaryota; kingdom Metazoa; phylum Arthropoda; class Insecta; order Hymenoptera; family Apidae; genus Bombus; species Bombus fervidus. The sequence goes on from NC_091528.1 coordinate 8,310,260, forward strand.
TTCGAATCGATCGAGTCTTCTTTTTGACTGTATTCTCAGACTCGATTCTCTTTCCACACTGTCGAATATCACACGATTTTTCACCAATTGCGCATTATTAGCTCATATTGGATAGATTAAAACGGTTTCTGTGGTCTTCAGGACAGTTATTGAATATTTGAGTAATTTTTCAGACGGTGTGTGAAAGCTTCTTGCGTTTTCCGTGATTCTATTTGATTATCATCGGAAAATACACGATTTTTCGTGTTACTAGCACGTACTAGACTGATTGAAAAACCTTTTGAAAATTTCAGAACGTTTATTAAATGTTCGAGTAATTTTTGAAGGAAGAATTTGTGGTTTGGTATAATTGGAAATATTTTATTTTATTGATAGTGGTCCATAATAGTATCAGAAGGATCCACTGCTCAGCAGGGTGACTGAAATGGCTGGTCCTTGTTGGTTGCACGTAAAATAAGATTACTGGACAGCTATCATCTATAATATTAAAATACCTCGAGTCACGCAAGGGACCTGTTCCAGTGTAAACATGGATTCGTTGATCCTTCGAAATTTCTGGTCAGCAACGCAGATGTACTGATTAAAGTTGTACCTTGAGATGTTTAAGAATAAAAATTAAATTTAATAAGAAAATAATTTTTTAACACAGGGCTATGTAGGATAAAATACTTTTGTACAAGTAACCTTCTCTATAAAGTATCTGAATATAACAAATATCTATAGCAAAATCTATATCGATTCTATGACAATTAATATTTATATAACAAAAATTATATATTATAATTGTTTAGAACAAATTTATGGAAACCATTCATAATATTTATGAAATATACAGAATGAAACGAAACATGAAATTTTCCTCACTAACAAACAAAGAGAAAGAAACACTATGTTAAAGCTTATATTTGGTTGTAAGAAGAAAAGAAAGAAGTTAAAAGAACTCACCAGCACAATAAATTTTTCTCGTCATTTATTCGATATGAACTACTTTCCGATAAACCTTTTTCCTACATGTCTTCAGAATAAAAATTTACAAATCTATGAAACGTAAAATTTATGCAGCAAATGAAGATTCCTATCGAAAAAGGAAGAAGGAAAAAGGAAGAAAACAAAATTTCGTACAACGGAAGAAGAATCGGCCCACGTGGTTGAATTAAAAGGAATCGCCGGCCGTTTTCTGCGAATCTAGACGTGTTTTCTCGCGAGTTTGTGAGCTCGATCTTGATCCCACGCAAGCAAGCGAAGCGCCTTGGGCTCGCGGAATTTCAAGATCGCGGCGCGTCCGCGAAAAGCGAATCGGCGACGAGCTCGGGGATGTGAGACGGATCGAAGCGATCCGTTCGACGGATATCGGGAACCGGCCAGACTCTACGAAGGTCCCGCGTCGGCCAAAATCAAGGCTCCACTTCGTTTAACAATATAACGATACCGGATGTGTTGCCTTTATCCTTACACCCCGCCGTCGACCATCCGATTTACATCGCCAACGAGCAGGTTTTATTTTTATGAACCACGCGAAAATGTGCAGGTTAATTATGGAATTCTTAATATACGGGCTTACGTATATACTTTTACGATGCTCGTGGTTCGTGTTCTGGCCTCAATCTTTTGATTAATTGGAAGACAGGATCGTTTTCTGAAAGAGGAAAAATAAAATTAGGAAGCTGTTTTAATATGCCGTTTAGAGTATTTACAAGAACGTCTTTAATATTTAGAAGATGTTTCTTTGTAATATTTTGGTTTTTAACTTCACTCCTTGGAAGACAGAGTGGTTTTCTGAAGGAGGAAGATCAAATTAAACAATTTTTCTAATATACTGCTCAAGACAATTAAAAGATGCTATTCTTTTATCTATTTTTTCAATCTATGTCTATAACATTTTACAAATTGCACTTCCAATTCAAATGCACAGGAGAGTATTTGATAAATGATTCTTAACGTAATACATTCCACTGTAACAATGAACAAAGTTCTATTCCGCCAGAGGAAACTAAAGTTGGAAAGTTTTCCTAATATCTATATTCATTTTCGCAATAATTCGATACTTTCACGGACGAAAACTTCTTGATTGTTCTATCAAGAACAGTGAATCCGAAGAAAGTGAGACAGCCACACGGTTCTGTGACACACTTTTCTCGAAGAGAAAAAGATGAATCGCAGCGACACGTTAAATACTCGTGATCAACAACCAGATTGTCTTTACAATGATGTTGGGATATCTTCTTAATAGAATATCAATAAATGGATTTTTTCTTTCTTTGGCAGAGGAGTAGACAAAATTTCTGAATCATCTAGAGAAATAAGAGCTGTTAGATCAAAGGGGAAATTCTATTTTTGGAAGATTACAATGATGGCACAGTCGACGTTACCACAGATAAATCGTCGAGATAAAAAGGCTGTTTGGTATTCTCGTATTCGTATGACATCGAAGGCGAGCAGTGCCGAAAATCAAGGTTGCTTTGGATTAGCGATGAATAAAATCGACAGACGGTGCTCCTCTGTTTCGCATTAGATCGCGATGCTGCCCTTGTCGTTCTACCAAGGTTCCGCAGACGGTAGAAATTAGCTTCCAACATTTCAATACATTGTGGAGTCTGATATGAATCGAAGAATACACACCAAATTAAACAAAACCTTGCTATGACTTCAATTCTCGAATTGTCGAGTCAATGGAATTCAATTTAGATTTTTCGATTTGTTATTATTTATAATAATGTACATAATATACATATTTTATGAATAGACTATAGACGTTTATGCAAAAATGTGCGGTATAAAGGGATGACATTCGATAACGAGAATCTCACAATGGAATTTTAATGTAAAATAGTCGATAAAATATTCAAAACATTAAATAAATTTCTATTTAAAAGTTTCCTTCGCGTGTGTTTGTAAGAGTATGAATTTACGTAAGAATCCGTATTCTATTTATTTATTATTACGATAGAAACCAACCTTTTGTAAGTGAAGGAACAAATTCCAAGATCTAAAGAACTGACTTTTAAGAAATGCAAGATTTAATTTTTCTTACATTAAAAATGCAAAGATAATTTTGGAAAACAATCATAGAATTCGCCTGCCCCCTCTCAAATTCTGGATTTAACAAGGACATTTAAAACATTTAAAATTCATAAAGCGTGGTATAAAGTGATTATAATAAATAACAATATCGTAATAATAAATAACGTAATCGTAGAAAAATAAGTGGTAACCGGTAGGTAGAGAAAAATGGTTACAAAACAAAATCAAAATTCAAATATTGCGAAATCATATCCCTGAAGATCCATTCGTAGTCGTCGGACGATCGTGTGATCAATGAAGAATCTAGAAAGAGCCAGTCGCCAAAAAGCTCAGGAATATTCCACTGTCCTGGATAGAAGTTGGTTCCGGCTATGGGGTTACGCAGTTATGTAAGAAATTATTGAAAATGTAACGGCCTGTCTCCCACTTCCTTGCTCTGCTCCTTATCCCTTCTCTTCTGCATCAGGAAAGAGCTCGTCCCGGTGACGTTGATCTGCATGTAGCGGTCGTGCATTACGCACTAACGGTCAAGAGGCAGGCCTATACATAAGTGCATACAGCAGTCGTCCAACTGTTTATTATAAATACCCGTATATTTTAACTGATCTTTATTCCATCCTGGTCACATTTGATTCTTGCTAAAAATAGAAATATTCGATTAAGCAGAGTAACATCGTGTACCATTTACCGACGTAATTCCTCGTATAATAGATGCACAGAAATTTCTCGAGGTTCTATGGATATTTCTAGCATAACAATATTATTGATCTTCTTACGGTACCTTTAAATCTGTTACGATTCTCAAATTCTTACATTTTAGCATTGCGCTCATTTTAACAAGCGAAGAGGATCCCGAAGTTCGAGGAAGATGCGAATAAAATTTTTGAACGTTAGAGAAATGTAATCGAGCCGAAAATAATCGAAACAACTTTGAAAGACTAGGAATGGTACTTGGGATTCGGCTCAAATTTTCGATGCATGATCTTAACGACAAATTATTTCCTCGGCAGTAAAAGTACCATCTTTTCTTAGGTTATTAACTTCGCTATATTATACGTAGAAGATTCCTGACTTAATTAAAATATACTTCGACTATCCGAGCTTCGCCCAAAATCCTTCAAATAAAATTCGAAATACCTGAGAAGCAAAATCGGTCGACAGAACTTTTGGATCAGTCTAATAATATGTAGTAAATTGGTATCGTGTGAGCGCATGCATAACACAACGAACGAACGGGAACAGAAACTCTGAACGGTGGAAATGCTGGCTTGCAAAATTCGCGACAGATACATTTATGGAGCTGGCCGACCGCTACCGATTCATCCGCCACGATTTTATGCGATCGATGGATCGTTAAGTTGGTACGCGAGCTATGCTAATGTCGATCGAAGGTAAAAGTTTTTTCTGTCTCGCGACCGGGATACAGGAAGTCTTCCACGTTTCACAGTTTGTGGAATTGGGACGTTGCATAACACGGCGCCGAACAACGAGCTGATCATGCTTGCGCCGCTAAATCGATCATTAGGATCTATCGAGGTTGCCGAGTCCGTGATCGCTTCTCCCTTGAAATCATTACATCGATGTCGATCGAGGAACAGCCTAGAATAGCGAAGCTGGAATTCATTTCGAATCAGACGATCCTTTCCATCCAGATGAATCGTTTCTCGCCCTTGTATTGAAAGTGTTCCAAATTCGACGCACGATTTTTTTTCGACAGAAGGGGAAGAAGTTGATTTCGAATATAATAATAATTAGACTGCCGACTTTTATGCATCTGTGGGAAATTTAAAGATGCAAAGGTACGTAGCTATCCAAGGTACAGTTGTAATATTCGATAGATGAAATGAATATCTGATTTTTTTTATTCGTATTTATAAAAATATGAATTTGTATAATAAATACATTATTTTTATATTACACCCTTGCGATATTGCTTTTTTGAAGAGTCGACTTCTTGTAAAATTTCTAAATAAAGAAGTAAGATCATAGAACGAGATCGAGTGTCGTATCTGTCAGTTATAGTTCATTAATCTAAAGAACCCTGAAGAATTTTCTCACAGTGATAACTCGAAGAACACGTTCTTCGAGTTGTCTCATTTTTGCAAGAAGGGTGTAAACGACATATTTTTCGTCCTCGTCCTTTTATCCGTTTGACTCGTTAGAATGTAGATCGTCGTGAATATATTTTTGACAATCTTTTTTCTGAATCATTTTGTTTGCACGGTATGTGAAGAAACGAGATTCAGAGGTACTTGGTTCTAGATCAAAAATTAGCATCGTCCGTAACGGAGACTCGAGCTTGTCCAGCTCGGAGGGAATCGATAAAATTGAGAGCAAGAAAAAGTGACAACGGTAAAAAGTAGTCCATACATCTTTCCTGTTGGCGTACCCATCATCCCCCTCCACGTTATCCAGCTTTCGCGTTATCCTGCTTCATCGTCGAGCTTTCAGAACAAGTCCTGTCGATTCATGTGACTCTTTCTCGCGCGCGTATCCTTTGATTTTGAATTTTGTCGAGAAATGAAGGAATTAAGAAGAAATAAAGCGTAATAAATTATTTACCATACTTGGACAGGAGAGACATACGATCATAATATAATACCAAGATAAAAGAATCGTACGTCCTATACAAAAAATGCATTTTTATACGTAAAAATTTCCGAAGAATCCAAAATTAAAAATGAAAAACTACATATAATGTAGACAGACGTAGGAATATTGTTACGCATTACTTACGATATTTCATCTATTTCCAATCCTTTATTAGCCGCCTTCCGAAAGATTATTAATTTTAATTTTAATTAATGAAGACTACCGACTGTTTTGTAAATTATAAAATACAGAATAAAATTAAATATTCTAAAATATCATAACCTAATCATAAAGATGCCAAGATTGAAGAAGATTGTTAATTCCTCGGTTCAACAGTCGAAGCTTGCTTTGTTACGTTAGTTTCGCGTGCACCGTGTATTTGATACATCGTCAAACGAATTAGTCGCGAAGTAAAAAGAGTAAAGCAGTAAACGTAAAGAGTGAGAGAGAAAGAGAAAGGGTAAGAAAGAGAGTATAGCGCTGTTGCACCTGCGTCACCCACCACGTGGGGTACCACGGTACCCCGGCCCCGATTACGACACTCTTCCGTGTCGATTTATCTCGAAGCCGGCCGGCCGGCTACCTAAGAGAGCGACAGAAACAACGACGAGTGCCTCGGAACCGGTTTTCGGGGCCTCATTCGTTTGAATGTCGCGCCGTATAATTTCACCCGGGGACGAACTTTCGCGACGAGCGTCCAATTACTCCGGCCGCTCGATAAAAGGGAAATTAGTTTGGGTCAGTTTGGTACCATTCTGAACAGTTTCTGTCGAAAATCGAAAGTATCCTCGTGTATTTTTCTTCTACCAATCTTATCTCTAACATCTATACTTATATTCGATAGAATAATTTTCAAACATCCAAGCTGTAAAATATTTGTCAAAAGACAGTTTAAAAAATTTAAAAACTTCTTAAAAGCGCGATAAATAATTTTCTTACTCTTTTAAAAGGATCGTCATTTGATAGATACGTCCCTTGATCTTTACTGAAATTACTGAGATCTTCGATCGTTGGAAATTGGATTGATATCTAATCTTTTTATTGGACGAGATCGAAGTCTAATTTTTGAACAGCATGAGTGGCAGAAGCTGTATCATAATAACTCGTTTTCTAAACCAGCTGCTCTTCAACACAGGACAAGTTCACGTGGATTTGCGTCAAGGTAGGCAAGTCTGCCTCCGGAACCTAGGACAAGAAAGCAGTACCCCATGCTCGTCTATCGACCAATCCGAGGTCACGACCAAGTGTACTTGGACTAAGCTAGTCGACTGTTTACTATCCAGCGGATCTACAAGAAGCGCTTAGGGGATCCACGAGTATAGAGTTCAGGCTAGACTGCTTACACCGACTGTTCGAAGTCGAAACTGGCTACGACAGCCACGAGTACTCGCGTGTCCGTTCACGAAGCAGTTCAACAACGAACTTTGATGGATAGCGTATGATCCCGTTTCCAAGGTAATCGTGGCCCTTTTTGTAGAATCAAGGTCGGGTAAAAATAGCAACCACTTAGCCTGCTGTTAAGATAAGCCAGCCATCACTGTGTCGTAAGAGCGATTTTCGACGCCCGAGGATATCGTTTTCGGACTCACCGCGGTCCCTCTACTCTTCCAAGGCTCTCTCGTGCTTTTCTTCCAATTTTACAAACCGAGGATCGTATTTACTTCTTAATGTGTAGTTACTGTAGAACTTAGCAAGAGTAAAGAAGTAGAGCTGCATTTATGGAGAACAAACGGTTCATGTAATAAGAGTTTAATTCAAATAATACGAGTTTATGTTCGGATAATTTGATATAATCAGGATTCAGTATTTCATACTAGAGTTTCGTTCATATAATCAAAGTGCTACTATACTTAAGTATTTTAACGTGAAAATATTAATCGAAGGCGTATCAGATGCATCTTATCTGTGCGATACATGTAACACAAGAGGATCGAAAAAATGGTATAAAAGTAAAATAAGGGAAAAATGTTCAAACGTTAAGGTCTTATCTACCCAATGTAATAACGCAAGATGGAAAAAGTGGAAGAATCTTAGCCGACGATATACCAGTTACATTTTTCCAATTCAGTATAATAATATGTAATGAACAGATCGAAAGAATCGTGCGGAACTGAAATAACAGAAAGATATAAAATATTACACTTTAAAATAAAATTAATTTTAAGTGAAAAAAAGCCCCTTCTAGTTACTCTTCTACCGTAAGCAGAGAAGGGATAAAAAATCATTTTGCAACAAGATCTTAGTATCTCAAAGTAGACCACGAAGTGGCAAATGGAGAGAATTCGACAATACAGGGAGTTCTCCTGCGAAATTTTTACGCTAAGGACACTGAGACGGACCAGCCAAAAGTTGGACCGAAAGAAACAGCGACGAAAACAACAAAAAAAAAAAAAAAAAAAAAAAAAAAAGAAAAAAGAAGAGAGAAAAAGAAAGAAGCGATACAAATATATTCGCTGGCAAGGCAAACCGGTGATTTTGATGCAGCGACGCTGATTTGGATTTCAAATCGTTGGCCCGGGTGCATCTGCCTAACTTTCGGGGTTCTAGTCCGCGATCAGGATCGCGCCGCGCCGTACGCTGCATCCGAAAAATATGCGGTTGGCATAATTTCGATTTCGATTTCGAGCGGCCACGATGACTCGCGACTGGGTGACCCGGCCGCATCGAACTTGCAAAAATTCGTTAAACGTGTCTGCTGAATGTTTCATAAAAATGGGAAAAAGAATCATTGCTGCATCGTTTGTTGGATCCAGGAAACTTTATCTGATTTTTGATCGTTCTAACGTTCGATTAATTTCTTTGACTATCAGGTCTGAAGAATAAGTCGCGATAAGATATTTATAAGATACTTAAAGATTAATTGGACGTATGTAACTGTTTCGCATTGATTCATACTATTTTGTTATTTTAAATGAACTTTACTACACGAATAGAGTATATTCAACGACATTTACAAAAACGTAGATTTTTAATGGATTTATAACGTTTTCAAAAGTTTCATCTCAAGTATTATCTACATCTATGTAATTACATGTATGTGATTTAATGATCCATTGTAATCGTTGGTAGTGTATTATTCACTTCATTTCAGCGAATAAATTTGTACATACCGCATTTTGCGTTTCTTCTTCAATTTTCCTCCACCTCCTTTTACTCCACTTCGTCTCTTGCTACTATTAGATCGTGATATCAATAATAATAATAATCGTAAATAATAATACCGACAAAGAATAATTCAACGATAATGAAGGAATATGATTTTTCAGGAGAATAACAATCGGACCACTTTCTCTCCCTTGACGATTTTAGCAAATACATCTTCGTCGTTGAAATTTCCACGATCGAGTTGAATAGATGAAAACACCCTGTGTCGGGATAAATTTAGAACGATTCCGAAAAACAGAAGTGCAAGAGGATAGGAAGCGACCTCGTTAAACCGATAACTGTTGTTCGGGTTTTTTCGCGAAAAACCGAGCCTCGAACTCGTTCTTGACTCGATATAAACCTTCGCTGCTTAACCCGTATTCCAATTACATCTGACGCGTAATCAGCCGTGTTGCAGTTGAACTGCATCCCGCTGGAAAAATCACGGTACCCAGATACCACGCCTTATTCGAGATCAAGTTAACGACATAGCCGCGGATATGCTATAATCAGGACTGTATGCGCTATAAACCTCGGCGAATATACACCGTGCCGATTAAATTATGCATTAGGTAAGTGTTACTCGGGAGAAAACTCAATTAAGCGCTGGCGCGTTCCGCTTTTGCGCTATCACTTTTCCTTGAAGAAAGCGATTTCGTTTTTTCTCTTAAACCAACGACAGTCGAGCATCGTGCAATCCGCCGAAAAATGGGATATTTCCAAATGAAAAGCTTTCGCGCGACGAAATAAATAAGAATCGTTCGAATATTTATTCCAGTATCTCGTAAGAAATTTTAATGGCGAAAAATGGAAAAACTTACTCAACAAGTTTATTTAGACTGTGAACGGTTTAAATTAATCGACAACCGCTAAAAAATTGCGGATCTTCGAATGAAAATCGTTTCCTCGAGAAAATGACCAAGAATCGTTTAAATCTACGCGTGGATACTAAGTAAATGTAACTATATAGAAGGAAAAAGTTTCATCCCAAAAATAGAAAAATTTATTCGACGAGCCCGCAGATTGCAAATTCGAGTTATATAATATATTCAGCGAACTATTCGTCCTCCCACTTCGGTCCAAAGATCGACCAAGAGGAGATCTCCTTCTTCTTCGGCCATCAGACTGGATATCTAGCAGAATCGAAGGACGCTTTCGACTAATGCGGTTTTGCTCGATAGAAATAGTCGATATGCAATACATGTAGGTCCTAGGAATAAGAAAATCGAGCATGTAAGAGTGCGTCTAGGAGATTTGGTACGCCTACGACATATAAATGCACATAAATCCAAAGATCCTGGTACGCGGGAGGCTGAATCTGAAACGCAGGATCAACTCGTGTCAAAGATCCGCAAACTTGCGAACGGCTGCTTCGAATTTCAACTTGGCCGATCTGACCTGACTGTGGCCTGCTAAAGAAGAAAAAGAAAAGAGAGAGAAAGAGAGAGAGAAAAAAGAAAGAAGCAGGGCATACGCGTGGATGTACGTTTCCACTGTGAGATCCTGTGACTTACTTTCAAAGGATCTTTGTGATTCCAATTTCGCGTAGCGGAGAATCTGAAAGGAAATAGGCTGGTTTATTCATGACTGCTTTGGCAAGCTAACGGGCAAGAGAATTCTTTCCACTATTTCGTATCGAAAACTTTTTTTGCGAGTGAGACACGAAGGAAGACGCTAAAGAATTTGAAACGAAGATATTAGTTGTATTTGCTTCATAAACAGAAGAATATATTTATAATTCAATTTATCAGTTACTATGTACAAGAATACATTGATAATTGAATTTTTCAATAGAAGAATACATTGATGCTCGAATTCATCAGGTTCTAGATAGCGGAATACGTCGATGATTGGACTCGTAACGCTCTTCTACAACTTTACGACAAACATCCAACAAGAAAGACACGAAAACGTACAAAATGACCTATTTCCTATAAATTTTTTCCAAGTGGTAATCGAACTATTTTGGAATTTTTCATCGACGACTAAATTTCCTGCGGTGGAAATTAATGAATTTCTCTGGCATAAAATTTCCCAGACTATAATATGTTAAAGCGAAGATTAATCTCGAGTAGCAGGCGAAGGATGGCCGATCAGAAATTGCGCTCAGATAGAACGGACGTCGATTGCCTTAAGGAGAAGGACTTTTATTTTCCCTTGTCGAGGGATTCCTAAGGCAGCAATGTGTTTAGAAACCTGGTATCTGCCAGCTGAATGCACTGACTAGGAATCCGGTCTTCTAAGTAAGTGGTGCTAGTGCTAGATACGTACTAAAACCTGTAAGCACAGGTACTAGACACTAGACCCTACGATAATCTACCACAAAGTCACGTATCGACTTCTTCCAACGACTCACACAGCGATGATTCTAAGCAACGATTCGTGACTGCGAGCAGAATCAACGCTTAGTTTTCTCTGTCGTGGATGATGGAATCTTGCCCCTGGACAGTACCCAGCAAAACTTTAAAGGATCTAGCTGATGAAATACTCTCTCGTATCGTTCGTTACCAGTGCAAGTGGTCTTTCATAGAATAGGAGAAGATCCAGAACTTGTATAGTGATCTTGCAAGGGAAGAAGTTTCAACCCTTACAAGGTAATGTTACGTCATAAGGAAGAGAATTCCAAATTTAATCCACTCAGGTTTGCTTTGTATTATAAGGCGTTGAATCTTATTTCATAAGGAAAAGAACTGCAAATAAATTTCAGTAAAGAAACCGTGTTATAAGCCAGTGTAAGCAAGCGCGTTTATCGTTTAGTTAATACCTCGTGCATACGCAACATCGTGCGTGAAAGAATGAAATTTGTAAAGAATCAACGATTGTAAAATTCTGAAATTTTTGCTACGGTTAGTCTACCATCTTCATCGTTGAAGGAGTATCTATAAAATAGATTCATCGAGATTCTTCTACTGTTATAATGTGGTTTATAGGCGACATCGAGCGTGAACGGCGTAACTAAATTTATAAAGAATGCTGGATTAAACGATCGTGGAATTTTTTCTATCTATCGAAGGAATGTTTCTTCAAATCGTTTCGTTTAAATTCTTCCACGAAGAAAGAAAGGAAAACGCATTATGTAAGATGTATCCTCCGAAATGAGGTTCAACGAACCACAACTAGCCCAATTCTGGCTACGAGTGGTTAATGCATTCCTATGACGTCGATTGTTGGACATGATGCACTTACAAATGCCTCTGTCTATCTCGTTAGTGTTTCCACTGACGTAGCTGAAGAATCCGTGAGACGAACTGGGCCCATATTCGTAATCTGACGATGTTTAAATCTTCGGACGGAGTTCATTGGACGGTTGACTCGTGTTCGAACTACGAACTACGAATCGGCTGATTCGATCAAAACAAACGGTGATTAATGTGTATGTTCGATGCCATGTATGTATTTTTCCTTCTTAATTGGTAGGTAATACGAAACATCTTTCGATCGGCGCCGTGAAATTGACCATTTAATGGAAGAAACTGCTTCATAAATTATTCGTCGATGAATCGAGTAAAATTTGTCTTCTCCTTCTTCTTTTTCTTTTTTTTTTTTTTTCTTTTCTTACATCGTCGAGGCAACGGTTGTGTGGAATAGAATTCCGAGAATCGATCGAAATAAATTCCTCCCGGGGCCACGATCGCACGAATTACACGCTCTCTACTTCCTGATCTTGAGCACCTCTGATCACACCACGGGAACGTGAACTTTTTGACGACGAGGTTTCCGCGAGATATCGCTTTCCACGCGAGAACAGGACACGCAATCGCGTCTGTAAGGATACGCACTGGTGTACGTCATTGGTGTACGCTTTCAACGATGAAACTTTGCTGGTTATGGTCGCCTTTCTTCTGTATGTACACTATCGACTATAAGTATTAGTGCGTTGAAAAATTCCGACAAATGTTATTTTATTTAATATTTCATATTATACAGATTTACGGTTGACTGAATGATTAATCGATAAAAGTAATGAAAAACATTTAATTTGTGCTAAATACCAACAAGTATTCTAATATGGCTTGCGTCCATAAGTGTCTGACATTTTAGTGAATTTATAGTAACAGTATATGAATTTTATCAAAGTGTATAAATTCCTGACAATTTACTACGTAGAATTGATATATCGCTACATAATCTCCAAGTAATTGGACAAATATGTTAGTCATAAATCTTTATATTTCCGTTACTACTTCTATATCTTTATTCAATTCCAGTTTATTCTCATAATTTCATTATTGTGTTCAATTTAATTTAATCTTCATAATGCAGATATTAAGAGGATACTTTCGCATGATAGCGGAGGTGGAAGGCGAACATTTTCACCGGAAGCCTGGTTCGTAACCCTCCAAGGATCGAACTGCCGATTATGTCAATGGTGTAACAGAGATTCCTTTCAGGTGCGATGAATCACTGCCGGGTTCCCTTTCTAGCCGACCACACCTGGAATGTTTGACCACTGTAACAGTTTAACCATGGAAGAATCCTTAAGATCTAATCCTTGCAACAGCAACGAACCCTTGCAACAGCAACGAACCCTTGCAATCATCACTTTAGTTAGATTCCACGAACAGAAAAATTAATTTTTTCTCCCAATAAATTTGGAAGGTTGAAAGTAAGGATAGGTTTTGGCAAATTATATCGTTATAATTAACATGTTATATTATTGTAATTAACATAATTCACGTGCAACTCAATATGAGATCGTGATCATCAGTGGACCTAATAATACCAATTAAGGGTTGATATATCGAGCGATTAAGGTTTGATATTATCACATCTGGACCAATTTTTCGCAACATTTAACCGTGACCGTGGATCTCATCGACTGTTTTCGACGTTATCAGCTCCGATATCTGAATGGTTCAGGGTGTTCCTTTTTGGTCGGATGTGCGATCGAAGCCGAACCCACGAGTGCGCTTCCGGGGTAATGGCCGCCGGCCAATGGTAACGAGAATGCTGGCCTTGACATTCACCGGCTCTTGCACGGGCATCGAAGGAAACAAATTAACGACTACCCAGAACCAACGACGTCCCGGATTATTTATAGGCCAACGTTGGAAGAGAACCGGCAGCAATTTGCTCCGTGGAATTGTCCGATGACAACTGATTCGGCTGTTGAATAAATCATTGTCTTCTTGTGGGGACTAACAAAAAAAAAAAAAAAAAAAAAAAAAAAGAAGAAATTAACCAACGCGAGAACAACCACGCATGGCAGTTACCAAAAGAACCACTTCGAGTAGCGAGTTAACTTTTGATCGCTCTTCCGATTATATTTTCTTCTTCTTTATCCTTATACCGGCAACTGAGTATTCGATTCTACTTTTCATTTAACGACTGTTTCATTTTCTTGTAAAATTATTGTAAAATCGTTCCAAAATAAAATTACGTACTTACAATTTTGCGATACGTCAAACGAATCTTCATCTGTCTTTTATTTTCCTAGTTTTGTCCATAAAAAATTCAAATTTGTAGTTACCTATAGCCGTCTATTTATAACTTATAATATTATTCGATAAACTATCGAGTATCGTTGAGTATCGTATACATAAGAACTTAGCTAATACTCAGGCTACAGTTCTCGCCGTAATATTTAATAGGTAAGACAATTTTCAAGAAAAATACAAATTTGCATAAATATCTGTAGTCTACTTATAAGATACGTATGTATGAAATTTAAAGCCTGCTTCACCGAAAGCAAATGCTTTCGTCATTTAATTAATTAACAGTTTACTAAATGAACTTAAATAATTTAAATAAATGAACAATTCGATACGATGTTGGATATATATACATATATATACCTGTATATCGAGCGTGAAAGGGTTAAGCGTGTACTTACACCGTGGTTACAGGAATAAGCATATGTATGCGTTAACGATGTTTACCAGGTTGGTATTCATTCCTCCGATGGCGATAAAATTTGCTTCCACTTTTCTCGTTTCATTTTCTTGAGGATTCATTATGTCCGGTTGGGGATGGGCCTTGGCTGCAACAATATTGCATTCTTTCTCTTTCTTTCTTATCCGTTTTCTGTATCCGTGGCGGAGGTATGCACGTTTAATACGAACATACACGCCCATACGTTTTTGCGCGATAAGTGAATGAAACTGAGCGCAAAAAGAACTAATGAGATGCGGGAGATGATGTTGGCCTTGACCGACCAGGAAGGAAGGGTAGGGATGAACGAGTCCCGATCGTCTGGGTCAGGTAGTACTTCAGAAACTTCCTTGCTCAAGTTTTACGCGGAGATAAACATTGCAGTATTTTGTTTAGCCAGCATCGTCTCCATTTGCATATCGGTTTCTCTTTTTTTCTTTTTATAGCTTGTCGTTCATTCCAAATCTTCTCCGCATTTCTAAATTAATTCTTGTCTCTTAAGATTTGTAGATTAAAAGCATACTGAAAATATACTTATCATCGTATGACATTGGAAATTGTCGAGAATTGTAAACAAAGTAATTTGGATGTCGTTTCGTTGAGCTGCAAAAAATGTTAGAGTAACGGATAAGCTACAGAAGCTCGCTAAGGAGATACAAATCAGAGATAAAGAAAGGAATTATCATAATCCTATGTACATACATACTTGGATCGTTTCAAACTTCGAAAAATTGTATTGACCAAG
The DNA here is from genome assembly GCF_041682495.2 of Bombus fervidus. Taxonomy (NCBI): domain Eukaryota; kingdom Metazoa; phylum Arthropoda; class Insecta; order Hymenoptera; family Apidae; genus Bombus; species Bombus fervidus. The sequence goes on from NC_091528.1 coordinate 8,325,633, forward strand.
GGCGTGTAAGAAGAAATAGTGACGAATCCTTCGAGTTAACTCTGCTGCTCTTTTTCACTCATTTTCGACCTAAAAATATTTTTCTACGTTAAATAATATCTCAACAAACATCGAACAAAGTACAAAAAAATTCTCATTGGTATGCATAATTTTTCTTTCCAACTCCACGATAATTATTTTCTTGAAACATTAAAAATCCTTAGATTCTTTACTAAGATATAAAAATTCGTGGATCATACAGAGATAAAACACAAAATCTAATAACACAAATTAAGGGAAAACAAAGTTGCAATTGGAATGTCGTATCAACACAACATATGCCATTAATGGGGTCAATTCATTCTGGGGCCGTTCAATCCGAGAAGGCCCTGTTCAAAATCACGGACCGTATTCCGATCATTCTCACGTTACAAAATCTTATAATATCGAAATGACTAACTCGATGAGTCAGATAGAAAGCTTGGTATGGATACCGTGGATTTCCACACGGTTCTTTATACATATATATCTTATTTACGTCCAAGGGGTAAAGAACTGGGTCTTCGTGGCAAACAGTAGATAGATGGTGGACACTTTCGAAAACGACACGTCAGAAGGACCAACGAGTGCAACAAAGATTCGCGGAATAGAACGGTAATCCATGGCCGTTTACCGTTTCGATTTGTCAACCGAAACGTTTTCGAAAGTCGAAGAATTTATTCATGGAGAACGTAGGCTAAAACCCCTTCCTTTTATCTTTTAATTGGATTTCATCAGCGTATGTGACTGACAATAAAAATGCAATTGGAATTCAGAAACACTTGGTGACCTGTCTCTCGGTTAATCTCATGTTTGATCGCGTTTGGAACTATTTGACACAGGTCAAGTTATTTTGGCCTGTTTCCTTTTTTAGATATACAAGAGGGACCTAGAATTTACATTATTATTTGGTCTATTCACTTTTAAACGATGGTAACTCCGTTATAACTCGCTTAGGGTCTTGAAAATCGTTAACGATCACTGAGAACAGTGTAATTTATGTCTTATGAATAATATGTATCGAGCTCACAATCATTATATCTCATATCGAGAGACTATCAATAGACCGTAGATGTTTATATATTTACGGGTAATTTAAACACGTAAATTATACAGAATAAACACAATACGCGGGAATGTATAAAGATTTTTAAATTGAATAAAAAAGATACAAATATACATAAATTGACACAGTTTACCTGTAGATATTTTATTTCCCAAGTTGTACAAAACAAAGTTTCCAATAAATCAAACAATAATCTCTAAAGATATTCTACAAGTTGTTCCATGTCTTACGACTAAAATCTCAGACATTTCAATATGTAAAATCTGCCTTTCGTTCTACAGATTTGCACATGCCAATATAATATTTATCATCATCGAGGAAACATTAATGTCTGAAGAATGTCACGTATAATAATGGAAAAATTCGCGAAAAGGTCCTTTCTGCGTGTCATTGGAAACCAGAAGACACCTTTTCAGGGGTCGAAACATTACGTGTTTCGCGATAATTGAACGATCGTTATTTTCTTCCGCGGATGGAACGGAAAGTAGTAAAAGCTGACGGTCTGGGTTCGTTGGACCCCAGGTCGATCTGACGTAATTTGCTTCCAGGTCGTCCACGGGTGGATTTCCTCTCTGTTCAGCGCGCGTGTTTGCCGGACACGAACGTTCGTGTTGGTACGAATTTCACCGAAACCTGTTATGCCACCGACGATACGGGTTTACGACTGCAGTGGCATCCTCTGTATCTGGATGTCGTCGACTTTTGCTCCTTCGATTTGCATCGTGACACAGATGACATTGTGGGTCCATTCTTTCCTTCTTTAGATTTTCTGCTGTGCGGTAAGGTGTACTTTATAGCTTACTGCTTCGATTCACACATTTTAGCCTATTCTACACTCTCGTTCATAAGTGTATCAAGGATCAAGGAAAAAAAACGGTTAATTGTTGTTAGTCGATTTGCGAGAATGCAAGAAAATAATGAATGTAAATGTCGAGACTCGAAGATGATCCTTAATGTTACTTTAGTAAATTCTTAATAATTTCTAGGTTTGTCTTATATCTCACATACATCTTAATATTTGTGACTGGAGACGCTGCAGGATAGAGGTAGTTGAAATTAGCATCTTTTAACGATATATACATTTAATGGAGTATTTTCTTCAGAAATTACATCGATGGCGAACTCTTGAAATATCCTCATATTCATAAACAAGAGTGTAGATTATTGACTTTTTTTGGTTATTTAATCGTGAATCCGTTATTTCACATTATATCTGTGTAATAATGCAATTGATAAAGTAAAATTCGATATAATTTTCCAATAAATAAATGTGTAACAAATACGTAACTCTTCATGCATAAACCAAGTAAGTACTTGGAATGTTTTCTGAAAAGGACACACGGTGAATGCAGATGCATTTCGTCGTTGATATCATTACGTATAAACTTTCGAAGGTGGTTTTTCCTCGCCCCTAGAAAGGTTCTCGTGTATCCTGACACGGTTTACCTGTTCGAAATCGACGCAAAGAGTATGACGTGACTACGCCGTGGATAACATGTCGATCACGTTTGACCGACTACTCTTACGTGAAATGACGTCACAGCGTGATCGTCATTCTTGTTTGTTGAACAAGACAGACGGACGAAGGTGGAATGACAACTATTGTTATTTCAGATTAGGCTACTGTTGCCTTAGACGGCGTTTCCTTTGAAGAACACATCATTGGTTTCATAAGAAAACGTAAAATTAACCAATTTTGGAATATCTGGGGAAACGAATTGTGAAAGTATATTTATAAAAATTTCATTCACGAGATCTACTTTGAGAGACAATTTAGAAGACTATGAACCGACCCAAAAACTTACTACACTACCTAAAACATACCAAACTGTAAACATCGCTCTTGAATCGCTAATAATACCAACACATACCAGTGGTTGATGCGGCGTCAAACGATTGAAACGAAAGAAGAGAAAATATTTTCCTCCTCCTTTTTTCAATAATAAATAATAAACACAAACGGTATTTTGTTAAAGACCTCCGAAATCCAAGGAACATTAGCAAAATTGTAAAAAACTCTCTTTATATTGTTAAATAACGAATGGTTTCTTATTTCAAGCCCCCGAAAGATTTAATCAAATTAAATGAGTTGATTAATTAAATGAAAGGTTTACTCTTTTTAGAACTAATTGTCGTTCTTCTAAGAAACCAACGATATTTATAAAATCGAAATGAAAACAGGAACTTGAATCGAGTTAATCTCTATTGAACAGCACAGATGATAGTGCAAATGAATAAAAATATAAATTATTACGTCTATTTTTTTTTTTTTTTTGTTTTTATGTGTAGTCCAGCTTCGATGCTGTACTTGAATTAAGGGAAATAAAGACTCGTTCCTGAACGGCGTCCGCTTTATTTCATTTTATTCCTTTTTCTTACGTACCAAGCCGGTCATCGATGATATATTTGTATAATAAAGGAGAACACGTTGGTGCCCCGGCAAGTATTATGCAGGCGCCGCGCCGTTCAAAGCGAATGAAGAAGCTCTGCTAGCCCATTGACAGGCTTTTCCTGCCGCTGCTAACTTCGAATGGGTAATTCATGTTCAGTGATAGCGGCCTTACCCCATATACTCTTTCACCAACACTTGCATGACAAGAAAAAGCTAAAAAGCATAATAGCAAAATAATAATTTATTAATGGTTGATATATTTAGCGTTTCTGCATCATAACACGAATGTATTTACTAGTGTTGATAACACGTTTGGTTAGTATTATACGTGAAAAATACTGTACTTGGTTGTTAGAATATAAATTGGCGAGATTACTAAGAAAATAGAGAGTATCTGCAGGATAACAGAATATATTAACAAATTGATAATTCTGAGAACTGTTTTCAACCTTCGTTCGCTAATGAAAACAAATATTACAATCTTATTGATTGATAAATATCAAATACAATAAAACTTCTGTGTACTGATTATGATTCTGTATATTAGAATATCTTATAAGGAAATTAGAGTTATTACGATAACAATATTTAATAATTTTTTACCCCTTCGATATGTATAATCGTTGATAAGGAAATATATCACAATCAAATTTCATATTTTCATATGAATATGAAATTCTATATGAATTTTATTAAAATTTCTATGTACTGTATTATGTGTTATATGAAAAATATAAGAGAAGAATATACCGCAATATACCGAAAAATATATTTGTAAGGAACGATTCGATGATTCGCTAAATAAGCGGAATTATCGAAAAATCCATCGAATTATCCATTCCAATCTATGTTGATACCTTATCGAATCTAAAATCAACCTATGCACATTGAAAATCCTGTCTTGCATATGTACTTTGTCGAAGTAAAACTAGTACGTAGTCAGAGCAGATTCACGTGCATTTGCGTCTTTACTAGATGGAATGACAAGTGTCGTTTGACTCTTACCATCGTCGAACGACAACAGCTTGTGGGAAAACGCATGAGAGTACCGTGTAATGCCGCTCCTATTATGTGGAATGCTTCGACGTCATTAACTCAGTATCGTTACTTTTCCCTTATCTTTTGTCCTTATTAAAAATTACTTCTTTTAGCCATACGACTTAAACAAATTCTCTATTCCAATATTATTAAAATTTCAATCTAAAATATCAACTTAAAAAATCCTCTGCTCTAATATTCTCTCCTTTCCCCACCCATATTTTCTCCTTATTCCAAAATTTCTCCTCATCAAATTTCGCCTTTATGAACGTAAAAAATCATCTAATCTGGTATCCTTTATTCTTCCATACTTTTCCTCCTTATCAAAAACTACGTACAACAAACAGCAATCCTCTTACTATGATCTGCCAACAACAACAACAACAACAACAACAACAGCGACGATCAAAACATCAGTGTTTCTGTCGCGGTAGGTGGAACGTTACATTTTTCTACTGTACGTATCTGTAGTACACCGTGGCTGAGAAGAAGAATGCAGTTTCTTCCTAGCAGCTGCATCAAGGAGCCGCCTCGGGATTCCTCTTCCTTTTCTGTGCCGGTTTCGCGGTGGGTTCGCAACGGGAGGATCGATCTGCGTCCTTGAATACGGAATGACTGGAGCAGCCCTGGGAAGGGCAAGTGTTTACTTTGTAACAATCTCGGGACTCGGTCTCTCGGTCGGCTGCATTTTTATGCGTCTGCATTAGCCTTAATCGCTATATTATGAGCATCAGGTGGTCCCCGTGCATCAGATGGATTTCAAGGGTGACCGTTTCACCGTGTTTTCTTCTTCTTTTTTCTTTTTTTTCTCTCCACCTCGACTGGTTTCTCTTTGTCTACCCCAAGTAGAAAGACTGGCCATCGTGCCTCTGGCTGGCAACCAACACCACGATATATTCTCGTTCGTCCTCTTCCCACACCCTTGACCTAGCCAGCCAGACAGTGTTTGAATATTCAGCAGGCGACGATCTCCAACACTTTGTCGCGTTTGAATTGCTCGCTCTGTTACGATACCGGTCAGCATATTCTGTCGTTTCTTGCTTCATCCTATTTTAAGCTTAACCCCTGCCACGTTCTTTCGGCCATTTTTCTACCCAATTATATTTTTTTTACCGTTAACAAAATACCTTTAGCCTAACCAAAGTTTCATCTCAATTTTACGTTGAATTTCTTCTTCGAACGTTATCGAGTTTCTTTTCTTTGATAAAATGAGTAGATTGAAAGGTAGAAATTTGGGAATCGTAACAGGGTTAGAAGTTGGAGGGTTGAGAATTGGGGTTCCCACCCTGAAATCGAAAGTGCAGTTTGTGAACAGTTTCAGGTTTATATATGTATATATGTGGTTAGGAATGATTCAAGATGTATTCTGGTAGGAGATTTGAAATTAGATAGACGATATACTCATTGGAAACGCTGCCCTATTTGCGACATATTAAATGAATACGCCGTGTAACCTGACCTGCTTCTAGATGTATTCGATGCATTTGCATAATTTGGACATTGGCAATAGTAATATGATCCGTTTAAGTTTGGTTAGTATAGTATATATTTGCTTTCATATTAATAGAAAATAAATCAAATGAGCCTTGATGTCATTGTATCTTTGATGAACCATGACAATTTGGATTAATCAATTCAATTTTCGCATCGCGTTCATCGAGGAAAATATACAATAAAAATTAAAATCAAGTAATTCATATAATCTAGACGCTGTATTGATTTACACTATCTACAACAAAGACTGTTCCTATCCAATTTTCAATTCAACAAGAACAGATTATTCTTACTACAAGAGTATCTACAGTATCGTCATCTTAAACAGTTGGACAAATAATTAAAAACTTAGACTTTTACGTACCAAGTACTATCAACAATACGCGCAACAATTATAACCAACAAAGCCAATCGACTAAATAATCTATGTTCGCCGATGCCAAATCAATAAAACATTTCCAGATTGCCATTACCACAACCAAACTATCTAAAATATCATTTAAACCAGTTTGAAAATAATCCAACACAGATATTATTATCCTCCAACATTCACATAGTATGCACGTGATCAATAACCATCGGTAGAGGCGATCAGTAATATTATTAGATTAATAGAACGTGTCAGGTCGTCGCGGTAAACTGGGTCTCGGGGTCTCGGTTTCGCACATAACCGTGCGATCTAAGTGGCGCTGCCTAGCCACCACGTCACCGGAGAACGCGGTGCACCAGGTGAAAGTCTCAGCTTGCGGAAAATGCAGTGGTCACAAGGGATCGGTGGTTGCGCGAGACCTGGCGCCGATTGCAAGATAACTCGAAATTGTCACGATCGCATACTGGTCCAGAGTTGAACGTTCAGCCTTTAAGCAACGAATAAAAAATAAATTTTACATTTCCATCTTTATTTTATTCGTTAGTTTTATTATTTCTATTATTATGTAATCTAATGTTCTTGTAATTCGTGATTCTACGATGATTCTTCGTCTGTATCAGCGTCTTTATTTCCGGCCTTTGTTTCGTCTTAATTTCTTTCATATGTATACTCGTTATTTTTTTAGATTGAGCTTCAGTGGAAAATGGAGCAGTTGAAATAAATTACGAATAAAAAAGCAGGAATTAAGGAATAGCTTCATACATACTTCGTCTTTTTACCTTGTAGTTTCTTAACTAAATGAAACTGATCGTTAATTATTACATCGTGGTCATCGATATAAGAAATACATAGGTCGTGCGTTTTTCAGTAATTTATTTTTTACTCATTTGAACAGCTAAAATTCAACTCTGGACCAGTGTGATATTACCTGTTCTTTCTCTTTCCCTTTCTGTGCCAGTGAAACACGACCGCATTAGCGAAATGACGTTCTTCTCTCTTTTTTTGTTTTTAATCACATTCAGTAAACAAATGTCCTACTCGCTAGTCGAGTTTTCTCTGTCGAAATTGGCCGTGTTCGTGTCTTGACGTATTCTCTTATGTTTGGTCTATATACTACTTTCTTTTTTTCTTTAGTGGCCACGTAATTAAACCCGACAGGCTGAGTATACATTCTTGCGGGGGTAATTGATAGACATCCTTCGAGCTGAAAATGGTGCAGCATTTCTTAGTTGGCCAACCGATTCGCTAGGTATGCGAGATCGGTGTTCGTAATGGGTTTACTCGTTCCTTCGAGCAACGGCCACATCGGTGCTCTTTTCTTGTAGCCCTGGTTTAATAGCTCGTGGCGTGTTATTTCGCATAATTTGTGGCGAGGTAGTATTCACCAATTTCGTTCTTTAATTAGGTTGGAACCTTGCTTTGTGATATTTGACTGGTGGCACGGATTATATTTGAAGATCATAGGAAGAAGATGACAAGTCACATTTTCTATTCTCTTTTCTAAAATTCAACGCGTAGTCGTATTACCAAAATTGTCTTTTGAAATTCCTGAAATATCGCAGGTCACAATATCGAAGTATCGATTGTGTTAATAATTTCATGAAACTTCGTCAATTTAACAGCTGTCTTTAGGAAACATATATTTAAACCTGACAGGTCGTCTTCATTTTCAGTTATGTCATATTAAAATTCTCCTGTTTAATCATCAATGATTTTGATGTTATTTAATTGTTAACAGGTGTACATTAATAAACTGCAGTTAAAGAGAGGAAGGATCTATCTGGTTCGAAAATATAAGTTTCTTATCGAGAGACAAGAAATTCATGAAATTCTGTGAAAACACAACAGCATACCTAATATCAGAAACGTGATAATACTTTTGACGTCAATACTTTTTAAGAGACCTACAATCATTTTTTATTAAACCTCATAATAAAATTGAATAAAAAGAGTTTTGATAATCTGCGATCGACCGAATTTTAAAATTATTATCGTATAAAAAGAATGTATCTTATTTCCTAAATGGTTTTCGATCAGTCACGTAGTTATTGAAAATAGTAATCTAAGGGGATGAAAGCGACACATAGCCACGATAAAGGAAAAAGGAGTTATATACAGATACTACACGAATGTCTCGATACATTCGATAAAAAGATTGGTAAGAATTGGTTACCATGCGTCTGTTCGGAGCCTGGTAACAACTGACCAACGGAAAACACACACGTGCGACTACTGAATGCGATTTGCAATCGGGCTGAGAGTTTAGTAGGTGACTCCGTTTGCTTGCAATTCTCGAACGCGTGGTGCGCTCTATTTAAAAGTCCTCGCATTTAGTCGGATTGATCTAAATTAGCTGATCTATTCAGCAGACAGTCGAGGATTTACTTTTCTCATTGACACCAGACGCTTCGATCCTTCTTCGATTCATGTAAGTACGACGCGAGAGTCGATTGTTACGCCGAGACTTCTCAATCAAAGCTTACACTTTCTTGCTTTCCCAACCGACAGGATATTTCCAATATTTTATAAAAGTTCCCATAGAAGAGCCAAAGGGAAATCTGCATGAATAATCTTAGTGGAAAATTAAAATCGAAAATCACGCGTATCGATAACGATTCCGTTATATTTTTCTCGAATCTAAATGTATTTCTTGACGATAGAAGAACACGATTGTGTCGAAGACCGCGTGTTAAGTGAATTGAATTGAGAAAAGATAGGAAATAAGATTCGCAAAAATCGAGCAAACTCTTGATGTAGGTCGCAGTGTTCGTAAGGAGAGATAGCCGCAAAATAACTGGGCGAGATGCGATTTAAAAAAGTGGAACGTGCGTGGATTAGATCGAGCACGCCTCGTGACACTTTCTCCTTCGTTTCTGGATTGCGATCGATAATTTACTTCCTTAGAAAGCTCAGTCTTTCAGGTGATCTTTTAACACGAAGAAACCTGACATAGCTAGCTAATTTTTTCCTGTTTTTTCCTTCTTTTTTACCGATCGATGTGTTACGCTTTAACCACGATCCTTGCAACCGCAAAAGCCTGCAAGATGTGGCCAAGATAATATGTGTGTGTGTGTTACTTTCTCTTTCACTTCGCCATCACGCACGCCGATTGGTCGTTTTGGAACTTAATGTCCTTTTCATCGCTTCCTGAAAAACGAGAAAGTTTTCCCTCACTAACCTTCGACGATCTTTCTCTTGTAAAATTCTCGTACAAGCGCATATTTGCATATTTGATACGTCATTTTTTCTCATTTAAATAAATGAATAAATAAGAGTATTAAAAAGAAGGCGGATGAAATGGGAATAATCTTTAATTGATTTTTATATCTGATTCTTATTGCCTAGAAGAGAATATCTTAATATGATTCGATTGGAAAGAAAAACAACCTACTATGTGGAAAGATATATTAGCTTTCAAAATAGATGATAATTCGAAGATGTATAAAACCAATAAAATTACTAATATTACGATAATTAATATTTTTAAAATATTCAGGAATGAAGAAGAATTTATATGCGAAAGCATGTAACGTTTAATAGGTCAATCAAATTTCTACCTCGGTTTTACTCTTTTAAATGTATTCACGAAGATATGAATTTGCATATTTATTACGTTCCTCTTCTGTCTTCAATTTCCCTCTTTTTCGTCCTACTTATTAATTTTAAAAATGGACAAAAATTAATCGTCATTGATTTCAATTCGGAAGAGACGAGTACCTTTGTCGATCTTCAACAAACGGGATTCGGGATAAAAATCAAAATTCGCGGGCCGCGTTCGCAGGCAACGTTCGCCCGTTTGCAGACCAGGTTCGCACGTTTGCACGTTCTCACGTTTCATAGTACGCCGTTTGAATGATTCGCGACAAAGATTAAAAGATGCATATAACGTGCACTTTTCCTGAAACTTGATATCAGGGGATCTACCGTAAATAAAAGTTTGTTTATCAAATCTTTGTCAGTATTTTCCACCCTGTCTGGCTCAGTTGAAGTTACAATTATACATATCTTTGCTCAAAGTCTCCATATTTCAGTTCTAACAAACGTCATTTAACAAGAATTAACAAACAAGAATGTATAACGAGCGACCTAATCAAGCGATCAGACTTTGATGTACAAACGATTTTTACTAATACTCTATCGAATTTTTGGAGAATTATTGTTTACACTTGTATTATTTATTTACAGCCTGACGATATCATCGAATAATAAGATGAAAATCCAGCTATGATTATGTCGATTTTTGTCCACTGTACGTACGTACGTACTGTATGTCGTTTCCAACTGTCGCCGTTATACGTTCCAGATCGCGTCCAGACGATTTCTTCTTTCGAGGGCTTCGAAACGTGCCCCAGGTGATTCGCGTGCAATTTTTTGCGAAACTGCGGACAAAGCAGGTGAAAGAGGACACCAGGGATGACTGGCTTAGGTCTCTCGTCGAGCGGTAAATTTAGAAGCAGCGCGAAGTTGTGCCAGCCGGCAGCACGTGTACGCTTCGACCACGTGCTCCAATCTGCCATGGGTGCGAACGTGTTGGCCGGTTTTGTGTCTACACGAGGCGGTTTGGCATATATAATATGCACATACATACCGTCGATTCACTAGATCTACGAGAAATACCTGACTAGTTCAGGGTTACATGTTAAAACCTGGAATATCAAGTCCGAGTCAACAACGAGGATCATGACTCGCCGAACTTTTGACGAAATTATCGAAGGATCACGGTGCTACGATAGGCTGTTTTTATTCGCCGACAAGGAAATTTGAAAATTTTGTAGGACCAATCTTCTTCTTCTAACTATCTTGTTTTTACGTTTGAGTCTCGTTAGATATCTTCTTTTTTTCATATTTCTTATTTATAAAAATTGTAGAATATGCAGAAAGTAGTATAACATTACATCAAACGGCAGGTATAGAAGAAACATCTGATTAGTTCAAATTTGCATCTTAAAATCTGGGATATCAAGTCCAACGTAGATCGTGGCTAATCCGTCTTTGAAGAAGGATCACGGTCAGATTATCCGATGGTTTCTTTGATCGGTTACGTTGTTCTTAATTCGTAAGAAAATTTGTAAAGTTTTTACGATCGACGTAGAAATATCATCCTTCCAGTTCCATATTTAGAAATCTGATGTAGCATTTAGAAATCTCGGTTGCTCGAAAACTACAGGTTTTCTACCAAAATTGGAAATTTGCGAATTATGTAAATTATTCGATAATAAATTTCTTAAAATTTCTCGTCCTGTTCTTCCTTGTCTTACGTAATGCTTGCAGAAATTTGTGCAATTTCTGCTGCTAAATTCGACGAAGACTCTAGGAGAAAAAAATATTCTAATGCAGGTAGAAAATTAGATCCAGGATTGTGTGTCGGTTTAGATATGCAGGTCGACAGTGAATGAAGACACGTTTATGAGAATGTTTTGTTTCGGACTACAGCGTAGAAAGGAAGAGTGACGTGTTAAATCTGAAACTATTCTACGTAATTTCGCGAGATAGCAGCGATGATGACGCTGAGTCGTACGGTTTACTGGGTTCGCAGATGCTGAACGTTTCACAGCCTCGGAAAGATGAATTCGCATTCTGTGGCATCAAGATTCGTACACGTAGGCGATGATATAACTTTGAAAAACTATACGACGAATATTAGAATGCCATGTTATAAAACGCACTTTCTTCCAAAGTAAGAAACGTAGAAATTTTCGAACATTTATGAGCTACTTCGAACGTTTCATTCGAATTTCGCTTCAACTTGGAAGCGAAATAAAAGATTTATTCAATTAAAAATCTTTCTCTTGGTTAAAAATTTAAAAATCGTCATGGATCATTATTCACGTGTATGAGACAAATTCGAGACTAGCGTGAGGGATTCTTATCGTTCGAATACGATCGCTCGACGACGAAAAGTTATGTCACCAATTCCGTAATGAGACTGCGTTATGCCGAAAGGACAGCATTTGCGTCTACTTGAATCGACGATCACTCGTTTGTTTTATGCAGATAGGAATTTTCAGGTCGAAAAATCGCTCTATACGCTATGGAGATCTAAGGATCTGGGCCTCCGGACTTCACAAAATATATGACCAACGGCTCGCCGTGATCTTGCTTGACGATATTCGAAGTTTCACGAACAATTCAATTGGCCTCGTTGTACCGAAGGCTGATCACAGTATGGTTGAAGCTAACGACACTAAAATTGGCGTTGTATTTCTAATTTTCTTAGGATAGTGATAATAAAACTAACACGTTATATTTTCGTTTAATACAGAATGTAAATTTGATTTAATTTAACATCTTGCGCTCCATCTTCATGTTGTCATAATAAATAGAAAAATAGAAGATATTTCGAAGAAAGTATCTCTTCATATTTTGTAAATAATTTTGTAAATCTTTGGGCAATAAAATAATGGCATAGGAAAAAGGTATTATTCAAAACACCGAGAGAAAGTTTAAAGAAGAATAATGTAGGTAGAATAGTGTAGATAGAAGAATAATGTGTTATATCAATGTGTAGACATTGGGATCGAAATTAATGGTTTACATATTGTTGCAAAATTAAAGATTCGTAATATAATATTACACAGAAGAAACATAAAGATCGTCATTATTCATTGATTTGCTATTTTACACATGAGGAATATAATTTATTAAAATTACCAGTCATTTATCAAAAATGAAGGATCTTGGCACAGAAAAAAAGAAACAAAGAAAGGACATAGCAAAATGATGTCTTTCAGTGGCGTGTCTAAAACGTTTTCTGTTCCTCGAGGAATGAGCATTCTCTAACACCATTAGCTCGCCAGAGTTGTTTATGTTCCCATTCCTCGTGGCACATGGCTGCTCCCATTTTCCAAAAGTTACGGTTTTCAGCGATCGTGGAATTCAACGTTGAAGGGCATTACTGATACAGAAGGAGCCTCTGATAAGGATCACGCAGCCTAAGAATAGCGGTACTTTCTTTTTGCTCCACTGACATCGCTCAACCCGGCCAGCTCCTGAATTTTGATTTTGTTTTGGTTCCGCGCAATTCCGTATGTTGCAAGCCTTCTCCATCAAAACAATCGCAATTTTCTATTGCAAAAGAATCATCAAGCCGCGCAGAAGGCACGATCGTAGCGCAAATATTTATGCGAGTTTATATCTTTACGAATAAAATTTGAAAAATAGTACCTGGACAGAAATTTATTTTACTTACCCCATATCACAACAGATACTACACTCTAGAAATTTCATATATTTTTGTATTGTGTGCATTTTTGCATCTTCAAGTTTCCGTACAAATTGTAAAAAGTAAAGAAAAATGTATAGAGTACGGAATATTACAATTATTTTAAGAATTTCCTCGGAGAGTCTACGCTTATCTATATTTTTTCTCGCAATAAAAAGAAAACTACGAAACTAAATGATTTATTAGAGATGGAAAATCTTACAAAAAGCAGAGTTGATCGGTCCAGCTTTTCAGTCAAGGGGCTCATTTGCATGTAAAAAGACAAACCTAGACACTTTGGTTGTACACGTCAATTTTTGAACTATAAAAGTATGATGATTTTTTAGTTTTATTCGTCTAGAATTTGAAGGGAACCGCGTGTTTTTAGCCTTATCGTGGTTGTGGACGTTCGAGCTAACGAATGACCCTATAATAAAATTCAAATTTGATGAGCCCGCTCTTTGATTCGACAAAATGAAAGCTTCGGCGAGTAGCAAAAAGTTGTTGGCCTTACTCGGCGCACAGGCATGTTCAAAACCTTCTCCGTTCGAATTGTAGCTAATACCGATATGAATATGAAATATTCAAGACCATGGCTCTGAAGGTGACCACAAGATACAACACGAAATTTCTTCTAACTTATATCGATCCTAATTTGCGCGGATTTTCTTTCGAAAAATAGAAAATCGTAACTCGTAAAATCGAGAAATTGTCGATAACGAGAAACGATCATCTAAATCTTTTGCAACTAGTAAATACAAAATGGGAGGAAATAATAATATAATACTCGTCTTTCGCTAGTAAAGCGTTTCAAGGTGCGGAGATATTGTGATTTTTCGAGGGACATGAAAGTTTAAAAGAGCAAAATACCGAAATAAAACACCGTAGTATTTCATGGAGTTCCCTGGAACGTCGTCGGGTTCCGCTATCGCGCGGAAAGGGAATAAAAAATAACGGGAAATTCCGGGACAATGACGGGACTGAAGTTTAGGCGAAGAACCCAGATGAGAAGTGCGATCGGTTACGTGCGTATGCTAATTCTTTACCGGCAAATCACTGGATCGATTTTGTTTTGCTGACCTGGATCTGTGAATCATGATGTCTTGGCCGACTGACAACTGATATGTCTATGAAAAAGCCTGCGTTATAGAAGAGAAGTCATTTACAGGAAAATATTAGAAAGAGATTTTTATTCGGCTACGACTGAGGCTTTTAGGAGCCAAAGCGACTAATTCCACTTTTTATAAGTTTTATAAGTTTTTGTATAGTATCATTATTTAGAAAGATGGTTGGTGTTTGATTTCTTAAAAGACCAGCAACATACTTTTACACGATTATCTGTTGTAAGACTATGATTTAGATAATAGTAAATTCTAAAATAAATTTAATAAAATAACATCTATCTCGTTATAATATTTGTTGGATCGACATATCGTTATGTTGAATTTATGCAGTTGATCAATGTGACTCTAGTGTAGCGCAGTTGATACTATAGACATTCGTGCTTTTGTCGTTAGCACAGAGGTACGATCTTTCGGATCACCTGTTAATTATATTTATTAAATTATTACATCGCGACAATTTATTTAATCGCCCTGTGGAATTTTAGGATCATCGGATTTCATCCGAATTTTGTACAATCGATAATGAAACAGTTGCAGCTCCTAAAATTCCAAAGCTTCTTCGCAAACTCAAATTTTGCGGCTTTTAAAATTAAATTCCAGTAATAAAATAAAAGTTCAGATTTCTTTAACAATAGAAGACAAATGCGTGTACTCGAGAATAGATAATTTCATAGCCAGTCGCTCGAATAAAACGATCATAAGCTAAAAGTTTGACGACGTATCAGATTTTCTCGAAAATTCAGCAAGAATTGATATGATTGTGTTATCAACGCGAAAATTCGTCGTGTACACGGATAATATCAAATTTCTAATCGAACCTTCTAGCCTTCGTGACATTGTTTGAATACGAATGACGTTTTTTTAAACCAGAGATACCGAGAACAATCGCAATTCGAACACGTAAGTGATCCATACTGAGGAAACGTGCGTCGCTGTATAAACACACGGGTCGCGAAGAAAGAGAAATGGCAGGAGAAAAGCCTGGGAAGGGGCAGCCGAAGCAGGTGGTGGGGAACTCGCAAAGGTGATTCACGTGTTTCCTTTTACATCTGATATTTAAATGCGACATGCACCGTTAAAATCGTCTACCCCTAAATAAGTAAACTAGAACCGACTGTCAGCTTTCTGTCCGATTTCACGCGAACGTTGATCATTAGAAACTTTTCGAACATCCGCTGGGAAACGAGACAACTCGCAAAGTGAAACAGAAAGTGTATGCCGATGTCTAAATATGCTACATCGTGAAAGTAATCGTATGCTTGTTATTAAGATCGTTTCAATAAGAGTAGACTTATTAATTTCTACTTTGTTTTTTATTTTTCTTTTAAGACGACAGCAAGAATGAATAAGAGATTTTTTGAAGAACAAATAAAAATGGTATTAATATCTATTTTCTTGACTGTTTCTTGCGAGATAATTAAAACAAATAACAGGGATTTTGAAAGGAACGAAATTAAAATTAAGAAATTCTATCCGAAGGTAGTCATTTCTTTGAAATAGGAATTACTAATTATTAATGTTTATTTTTCCAGAATACTCTGAACGACACGGATTTTGCAAAGAAGGCGCGTGAAAAATAAAGAAACGCAGAAGGAGAAATTCTAGAAAATTCATTTATGTAGATTAATGTAAATCGATGTAAATTAATGAATTTTCTAGAATTTCTCGTTCTTGTGTAGCGATGAATGACTAATTGATGTAATTACACTGTGATAAATTACAATAAATGTATCACATCACATTGTGATAAATATAGAAGCAGGAAGAATTTACGTCACAATGTAAGGGATGATTCTTTGAGTACAACTGACTGACGAATGATATTCAAATTGAATCTCGATAAATGCTAGTTTCTAAAGCAAACGAAATTTCTTGCTACGTCAACAAGTACCAATGAAGAAAGAGAAATGGCGAAATGTTGAGGAGAGAAGGATGGAGAAAGGTGAGATTGAAACAGAAGGGGCAAAAGGTGATCCACGTGTTTCGCAGATTTTTCTCCGCCATCGACTTTCAAATCTGCCCACTCGATGCGCCGTAGAATTTCGTCAAGATTTCGATTAGAATGCGAAACGGGACGTGCCTCAGTTTTATGGTTGTTTTCGCGTGATTTCGAGGAACGCGACAACTTTCCAAATTCGTTTACCAGGAACCATGGAAAGTCCCCGATCGAATTACGAAACACGATCCATTCAATAATGCGACGATTCAATAATGCACTCTTTTTGTTTTTTATCCTCCTTTGATGTTGCAATCTTTGGAAAGTTGTACGATTAAAGGATCGATTATATCGGAATACCGAATAATATAAAAGGGAATGGTAAGAAAAATTGGAAAACAAGAATAACAAAATTATCTTGCCTTGGGTAAAAACAAAGCTATTCGATTGTGCAAAAAAATTCAATTACGTAAAAAGTGCGTATCTTAATTACTTTAATCGTGGATAATCAATGATCTAACGTAATTAAGATGTATATTGTTGTTTCATCCATGGAGATGGATTTTAATTTGAACGAAGTTACCGATCAAAATGAAGAATTCCAGACTTTCAATCATTCGTGACACTCGATATTGTGGGGTTACAAACACCTGAAGAAACAGAAGATTATTTGCAGAAGGAAACTGACACCGAACGATCGGCGATCCTGTTATTTGCTGACAGTAGCAGAAGTAAAAAAAAAAAAAAAATGCATTCCTCGAATTGGGACTTGGAATTGTACACATCTAGTTATCGAACAGTTTTACAAGTCATCGTTTAACTTTCCATATCCTTGCACTTGTATGTGTTAACCTATTAACCAGGTCGCTTAATTGGAAAAGTATAATAGGGTTCAAAAAAGGTTAATAGACACATAGATAAAACAAGTTCTTCAGTTCTCTGAAACCCTAAGAATGGATCCGGATGTAATTAGAATATATAATTAATACTGACGTAATTAATTAATAATTAATAATAATTAATTATTTCGATATTTACAACATTTTTTTCACAAGTAATAATTATATTTTCTAAAGGACAAAAGTAATGAGTATACAAGTTACCTAATCCATTTACGAAGAACGATATAACAAAATAATACATACGAAAAATGTTTGTAAAAAATGTTGCAGTATATATTATTTAACTAGAGCAAAGTATCATAAATTTCACACCATTTGTTAATACTTTTCTATGAGGATAAAAATTTGGTATCACGTGCGAAAAGGGAATGTAGAATCTGGCAAAAATACATTTTATTGAGAAATAAAGATGTGCAAATATTTCTTGTACCTACTGTGCGTCGTTGATTAATTAGATCTTATACAACCTAATACGTACCTAAAAACGAAAAAGTAAGAATAAGAGTAAGACCTGAAGAACTATCATCGGTGGATGACAAATGATTAATCGATTGGTCAATTTAGAACAGATCGGAGTAGAAAGAACCGGAGAAGATAGCAATATCGGATAGGAAAAAGCAACGAATAATAGATACGAGAACGATAATGGTATGCGGGATTCGGTCAAATAAAATTCAGAATCCTTCCTTCTAAGGGCGAGGTCACCGTGACAGTCTTATCGTTGCTCGCATTGTCGTCAACTAAGCTAGGTGGGGGTCCACGCGATAGCGCAGGAAGTGAAAATGTTATTCAAATTTATGGAAAACTCTTAGCCGATGCAATTTATGGTTGCCTATATCGCGGTGGAATCAGGGAAAATCTATAAACAATAAACGAATCGGAAGTCTCGGGGACGCGCTACAACTTCGCCGCCTCTTCGTTTCGTATCAATTATTTATGAATTTTCCAACGATAAGGAGAACATTGATTCTTCTCATAAAAGCATCACACATAGAACAATAAACGAGTTGCAAGTCTCGGGGACGAGCTGCAACACCGTCTCCTCTTCGTTTCGTATCAATTATTTATGAATTTTCCAACGATAAGGAGAACATTGATTCTTCTCATAAAAGCATCACGCACAGAACAATAAACGAGTTGCAAGTCTCGGGGACGCGCTGCAACATCGTCGCCTCTTCGTTTCGTATCAATTATTTATGAATTTTCCAATGATAAGGGGAACATTGATGCTTCTCATGAAAGCATCACGTACAGAACTTTTCCCGCTACTTTTTCTTTCTATACTCGTGTACCTTCCCTTTCGATAAAGTCTTACGACGGTACAAAGTGAATTTTAAATATTCATAGTTCACGATACAATCAATTCGAGACATCGTGTTGGGTGAAAATTATAATTATGTAAAGATTGTCTACGTCGAATGTCTATGTCTGGCTGGTTACAGTTAATCAAAAAAATAAACTAATTATTGTATCGTTACTCGAGAATGAAATCAATGAATTGAAAACAGAATATGTAATTAGTAATTAGCTATAATAAATGGTTTTATCCTTGCATTAAACCAATGTTAATAAAAATGTACACTATCGACAAAACTATTATTTGCCATTAATCGATATATAATACATATATTGCCAGAAATGATCATAATTTTTGTGTTTTCTCCTTTCACCATTTGGGTAAATAAATTATCATTCGTCTTCATAGTAAACACTAATAATATGTCCTGATTAATCTTGATATTATTAAATATTGAAATTTTGTTGTTGTTCACTTGGACAATATATCGGACGAATTATATCTTCGTTTAGGTAACTTGTGCATCATCGATTATTCTCGACTTCTTATATCGAATTCATTCATCAAATTATCTCCTCCGTATCTCGTCCAGTGCCTCAACATTATGCAACTACGTAGAAGACCGATTCCTCCTTTCGATTGACTCTCCGATCACGCTCGATCGCTACCGTTTTTCTTCCTACTGCGCATCGTAATGGCCGAGTAACTTCTTTCCGTAACTCGCATTCCGTTACAAAGTTACTCCATGTTGCGTGGAAGTGGAAGTGGCTCCAACCTGTCATCCTGTCGATTAGTCGATCAGCCAATCTATGGTATATCGCGTATACAACTATCTTTCTACATCCAGCGCAATTCTTATTTCTATACAACGCTCCTCTGTAGCTTCTAGTATCGTATCACTAATCACTAGAGAATCGATAGAAATTATAAATTTTCTTAAATAGATCGACGATGATTCGAAATAAATTTCAATTAAATTTTAAATGCATAATTATCTTTCTGTGTCCACAATAATTTCCAAGCAATCTGACGCACTTCTTTTATCGCTAATCCTAGAAAATCGATAAATATATAAATCCTCTTGGATAATCGGTAAATTATAAGGCGCAATATTTCAATCGAATTTTGAATTTTGAATAATCATTTGTGTGTCTTGTACGCGATAGTTTTCAGATGAAACGAAGCTATTCTTTCATCACTAATCCTAGAAAATCAATAAATTGATGGATCTCCTTGAGTAATCGATAGACGATGACTAAAACATTTCGACAGAAATTTCCCTTGGCCTACAAAGTTGACGAAGTTTGTCTCAGATGACACGTTGTCATAGGTCGTCAGATAGATTATTAGACTTGCTGATCGTTTCGGCTTGATTATGATTTAACATGTGTTTTTAATAATTTATACCAAATTGCGCCATGCCCTTAAAATGATGACAGGGTTAGATTGTCATAGGTCAGCTGACGACTGATTATACTTGCTAATTGTGTTTTTCGTCATACCCGCTTCACCTTGCGACGAATCGTCAATATAGTTGTCTTCGGTACACGTGGATGCCTTCGAGCTTTTCGATTACTCAGGTATACGATCGTAAAACTTTGTTGCATCAGATCGATGCGAAAGGAAGCGTCGGCTTCCTTTGCTCGTGCCACCTTGCGCGTCAACAGACATTCAGGTGGAATTACTTCACTTTTTTCCCTGTTGCAAAACCAAAAATAGAAATCATTTTGCATAGAAAATTCATTTTCGTTACCACGAAATAAATATTCTGTGTCGTCATCATTTACACTTGTCGGTTAAAAACACTTATTAACTGTACTCGTTACACTGATACCGCAGATTATATTTAACAATTATTTCCCAACAAAATGTTCCTTTTATCAGATTCTATGTATATCTCATTTTTTGATCAAATTTTTATAATCATATGAAATACCATGTGTATATTAATATACATAATTAATTAGTACATGAATGTTATGAGCGTAGCGATACTTCCTATTCCATAACCACGACAACGCAGTCTCGTTTTATAGTGATAATAAAATTTCAAAATACTCGGTATAACTGGCATAATATATTCATAAAAGGTGAAATACTGCCGCGAATCTGTGTATTATAATATATCATTTCCCCCAAATCTCTTTGATAAATTTTTTATAATGCATAGATCTGAAAGATTGCATAATTTCCAAAAAATTCTCGAGGAAGAGATTTAAGACTAATGTATTTTAGAATCGACTAAATTTGACGTCTGCGAGACACGACGTGACCATGACCTCGAGGATCGCCCATCACGCTCCCCGAGATCCCCGTTTTGTGTACCAACAGCCAGAGATCGAGACGGATCGAGCAACTCGTATGGATCACGATTCGAATGCATTATGTAATTGACGGCTTCCGTTTTCTTCCTCCATCATGGCTGGCCTATCTTTGTCTCGCTCAGTTCATCGCGAATATTTTTGAAAAGCAAAATAGCAGTGGGTGGTCGGCTGCTTCTGCCTTGAGAATTAAGGTTCACGCGTCTAGGATAGAGGAGGCGGAATCGTATTTGAATACGCTTTGAATCCGCTATCGGCCGTGAACGTTTCCTAGACTATTGGCAATTCGTCGATTTAAAGAGACCATAGAGAAAGGATCCATCGATCGCGTGCCGTTTTAAAATGCCGTTTCGATGTCAGCTGATCGCTGATGTGGTTTTTTTCCACGTTCAAACCAGTATCTAATAAAAATGGAACCATTAGAGCGACGAAGATAACCAATCAGTAATTTTTCGTAATATTTTAGATCCCAATCTATCACGATGATTAGACGACATTTTTATTATTAATAATAATAATAATAATTCACTTAACCAGGGGAGCTTTGAAAATGAAAAACCACAAATATGTTAATTTTTACAGTTTCATAGATTCTTAAGGGTGCGTTGTTGTGGACTTTTAAAATTGTACGGAGATGGATAAAACAAAAGTAAAAGAAGAATAGTAACAAAATAGATCAAAGGCAAAGAATAAGACGTACGTGGAATCACTGTTGGTACAGTTACTGGACTTGACCAGATACGTTTATATGAATCACGTGTGAAATTAGCGAATTTTTACAAAATATTAACCGATATAATTTTATTATAACTTGTAATTTCTTGTTTAACAGTCGACTTTGCCAAGTATTTCAAATACGAATTAAGGACCAGGAAAGCGGTTTGCGTTTAACAAAAGATTAATTTGATTAAACGATAGGATTCTTCTGCTTCCAAAATTTTATCAAAATTTAACAGTATTCGTCGCCACATTTTGAATTAATCCCCGATCATCAGACGAGAGGAAATCGCCGGAAGATGGGACGGGATCGTCAACGAGATCTTCGAAATCAAGGTCGCAACGATATCCATCGAAAAGTAAATTTAACCACGATTGAATATTTTTATCGGCTCGCCTCTTGAAATTCTAATATGTCTCTAGGCTTTTAATCCTCTTAGTTCTCTTTCTTGCTCTTTGGATGCTTCAATAATTCAACAGCTGGCTCGAATCTTCCGCCGTTATTCCGTTCGCTAATCATCTTTCGACGAAGGCCGAACAATCGTCGAAAGAGTGTCAATCTCGAAGAAATTATTTCTAAGGGGAAAAAAGCAATATAGAATTGGTTTTTCCGGCTTCTATGGATATGAGGAGTTTCCTGGTTTTTACTAAAACATAGACGTTGCGCCAGAACCGATACAGCATCGGAAAAAAGTGATTGAAAGCTAGGTGAACTCGGTTTAGAAGTGCTAGACGCTTGATCGTCGAGGTCATGGTCACGCGCCGGCTCATGAAAGCTAATGGACGTGACTAAAAATTATTTTCCAGTCATTGAATCGCTTTACCGGAACGAAAATCTTTGTCCACGCTCGAAATATGTTACCATTTCATCCATGATACTTCTGGTGCCTGCTTAACCGCTTATCTTACGATTCTTTGATAGCTAGTTAGTCCTTTCGAGACTAATGGAACGATGCGTCTTAAAATAATTCCTGAAAAGATCGATAAATTGTTTCAATTCTTTTTACATCACTGAGATTATTGGATATACGATTATATGATAAATGGTGTTAAATATTCTGTTTTAAAAATTACATTTGACCTATTTTTTCAAACTGCCGTAAATCAGTCCAGGTTAACATATAGTCGTCACTATCGACACTGTATATGAAAAATTTCTTTCGAGAGAATAAAACGAGTCTTATCTATTTGCTATCGTAACGCTGTGTCAACTGTAAAATATTAGAACATTACGTATAGTGTGTATTTTACTTACTTACCGAACAATCGAAGCACCTTTTCTACTTAAGCTTTTCTTACAAGCAGTCATTTCTAAAAATTCATTGATCGATCGTTCTATTAATCGGTCTTCTAATAATAATCCAGATTCAGCTATAGAATATGACTTTATTAAGTTTGAATTATAATCAGCAACACGAATGTTGAATGCCATCTGTTAAAATACAAATGAAGTCACATCAACTCGAGGAGTCAATCGAACGTGTCATTTCTTTCCAAAATCACTATGCAAGTACTATTCGATTTTTGAAATTATAGTCGACGATAGATAGCGCAATATCGATTCATCGAAAACCTGATATGAAAGTGGCACTGCTATCGTTAGAAGCAAAAGTGTCCTATTACGCGACGTCAAGTACACGTGTAACTCCCTTGTAATCTTCTCAACTTTTTGTGTCAGCAGACGTCAAAGACGTAGCAGAAACGCTATCTATCATAAATGCACCGTCATTAACGGTTATCGGAATGTAGTCATGCGTATTTTCGGACAGGAAACCACAATATGGTTTCCTAATCAGCGATCGTTGACTTTTTGAACGTAACGCGAATATTTTCAAGTCTTTCAGTTCTTTCATAAAAAATTCGAAATTTTATGACTCCGATTATTCGTATTTCGTCTATTTAGAAAAGTTCTGTCCACTTCGAAATACGTGAAATTTCAAAAATCATACAACGATATTCAAAGTTGAGTTAACGGTAGTAAATTGTTTGAAAAGTTGTCCTACTTTTTTTCTAGATGACAAAATGGCAAATTTTATACATTATATGTAGCAATCGACATGTTCCTAATGACTTTTGAAAAAATTGGTCTTTGTAAAAAATACATTTAGAATATCATAACACTCGTTCCAACTGTAGCTATTGTCGTGTTCTCAAAGATTAAGCTTTCTTTCTTCAGAAGATATCGTAAGGGAATAAATGAGCTTGTAACAATAAAGAAAAAGGAATGATTTTGCTATAATACAGAGTGTTTCAGAAAACTACGGAAATTTTGTTATAAACTAATACGATGACAAAACATCATTTGTGATGAATTTCGTTTCTGCTTAAAATGTCAATAAACCTAATCAGAATACCAACTTCGTCTTTTAAACATAACTCGTACTTATTACGATGATCCAGACGAATGAGACGACGCGACGTTCCATTTATGGAGTTGTTTTTATCATTGTAAGGATATCAAAATGTATAAGGACTTCGATTGTTGCCCAGAAAGCTGCCGAATAGATGTCACTGGTTCGATTGCATACAATCTAACGCCGAGTATCTAATTTCCACATGTTTCGAGATAGCGACGGCAGGCTACGAAGAAAACTGCGCAGGACGGCGCGACTGTGAGAAAAAGGAGGGATGCTTCGAATATGGAGCTGTGGTGCAATTTCCCGTTTCCGTCGACCCTGTGGCGAGTTATCTACCTGCCGCCGCAAGAACGAAATCTGGTATGCATCGTATGTATACGATGACACACAGAACTCTGCTGCCTTACCTCTCTTGGAAAATATCCAGGGAAGTAATCGATTATTCAATTAAATATTTTCTTCTTATCCCACGAAATAAAATTTCTTTTTTTTTTTAAATTGTATATATTAATTCGGTAGACTCTTGAAAAACAAATTTATGTTTGTGATTCGATGTAACATAATAGTGATTAGAATAAAAATGCCAAGGAATATTTCAAACGAATAAATAAAAGGGAGTGACGAATCTCTGATGAGAAGATTTGGTGCAACCAAGAAAATTCAAAATAAAAATCAGAGGATTTTTGTGATTTCACTCGTGTAATGGTATACTCAATAAAAAGAAATAAACGAAAACTTCTGTACGTATTTAACAATATCTTATCTTATCTTAAAAATTTCATTTCTATGTGTTCACTAGTTTCTAAGATACTGTAAAGTAGGTTTTTTAATCCTCATTTTGAAGGCTGTTGAATCAGACGAAATTTTTTGCATAAGGTGTTTAAGTTAGGAATAAATAACCGAACCAGTTAAACAGTAATAAAATTGATACTTACCTAAACATTCTTATCATAAACATAACTAAATTACATAGCACGCTTCAAGAAACTTATTACAAATTTCCATAAACGTTATGATTAAAACTAACAATCATGTAGTAACTTATGAATAGACGAAAAAAAAAAAAAAAAAAAAGAATGGAATCTAAATAGAAAATTATTTTATTAAATATTCTAATAAACATTCTATTTTGGACATTTTACGTCTTGTTGCATATTACATGTATTCTATACATTTACACATCTTCAAATTTACCATCGACGAGTAAAAATCCGTAGTCTACTTATGAATCAGAATGTATCCATTTGAAATGGATAGAGAAGCGATCGAGGGTGTGTTACACTTACAAGGAAGTGCTCGAATCCCGAGAAGAAGAGAAATTGCTACAAATGACGAGTCTGTCGATCGAGTAAAAAGCGAAATCCCTATGAACAGAATGGAAAGAGGCGACGCGCCGGCCACTCGGACTTAGGCTAGCTGCGTAGAAAGACGTGTCTTGGTAAGTAGACGACCGGGAATCGCCTTGAGGGAAAAAAGAGGATGCGGGTCGACTTGCTGAAAGCCTCGCGGCCGAGCCGATTTCCCGTTTCCATCGATCCCGATTCGTCGCGACGCCTGCGAATCGGCGTTCAGCCTTTTCCGTTGAATTATGTTGATAGCATTCATTCTCGAGCATCATCGCCGGCTTGCAACCGAGTGGAAAAACAAGTGCCATCGAGGGGGGCATCCAGACGCAACAAAAGCAAAGCGAGATATGCGAAGAATAGATAGGAGATCGAAATACCCTATAAACAATATGGATAAACCATGGCCCTTTGCAATCCTACAATCTTTTGTTTTGGTTTGTTAATTGATACGTTCACCAGTATTATAACAAAGTAGCATGTGACTATTCGTCCTTTCATTCTTATTTTGCAACGAATGATCTGAAGATAATACGTGATATTTAATTAGAATGTTTTCTGCAAGCACGAGCTTCTGAGGCTTCGACGATGACATTTAGTGACACACTGAAGAAAACCAGTCCAGTGTAGTGCAGTAGAGCTCCCTTATCCGAATAGAAATAATCCGAATAGGAGAAAATAAAATAATCTAATTAATTTATCGGAGTATGAAAGTTGACGAAAGAAGTGAACGAAAGTAGAGATACAGATTACTGTATCGATAAAGAGACATTCAATTAGAATGAAACAATCTGAAATGCGTAGAACGTCGCAACAAATATCGATCAAACGACACCTAGGCAACGAATACTGTTGAGGAGAGTTTTTTGTACGTTCGAGGAGTCATGTTGAAATACACTTACGCGAAAACTTTCGTTTAAGAAACTAAGTACTTACGTCGGATATTTGCTTCTGTATCGTGAGTACTAAGTTCATAAGGACGTGGCAAAATGCAGGAAGAGTGCGATTTTCAAGTCACTTTGGAGAAGAAACTATCGGTTGAAACCAGGCTCGACGCTGTAGCAAGTAGTACCAATTTGTCTGAAACAGAAATTAAAAAATCGGTTAGAATCTATTCTCGTAATCACTTCTTTGGTAATATTACTTTGATTCAACGCACAGGAAAAAGTGACAAGTTGACGTGATAAAAGGAGAGGTTAACTCTCAAATATTATACCGCGAAATAC
The DNA here is from genome assembly GCF_041682495.2 of Bombus fervidus. NCBI lineage: Eukaryota > Metazoa > Arthropoda > Insecta > Hymenoptera > Apidae > Bombus > Bombus fervidus. The sequence continues at coordinate 8,352,435 of NC_091528.1, forward strand.
AGTGGCTTGGAAAAATATGTAAAATGTATAAAAATTGTATGTATACATTATTTTGAAATTTCATTGGCATTGTAACGAGGTACGACTATCGTGATTATAATAGTAAAGTTTGAAACCAATTTGAAGATGTGTATACAAGTTACAAAACATTTGTTGCCAGACAGCATGAATAGCAGTTATTATATAATTAGCGCTAAAGACTGTCTCGCTACATATTGTCGTTTATTCATACAGCAAACAACTGAACGTTCGAACATCTGGATGATCATCGCGAAGCGTATGCTTTCAATAAATGTCTTCTAACTTTTATAAATAATTTTCAGATCCGTTACAAATTTGACGAATACAATTAGGATAATAGCGTCTTCTTACAACGCTAACGAGCTTTCAAAATGTTTTATATAATATACACATAAAAAGTGGTTGCGTAGCGATTAATTACGAACCTAAATGAATGACACGTTTTGCAAATAAGCAGCACGATTCATTAATATTCTCTAAATTTTTACCTGCACCACTACGATTCTCAGTCAGTTATATAAAACTAAAAGCAGTTTATCTTCCAATTTAATTGTAAGAATATCGCGTTGTTTCATACTTCAGAGAATCAAATTACCAATTTTTTTCAAAGATACCAGAAGATTCATCGGTGGACTTCGAAGTTCTATCCACGTCGTCATCCGACGTTCTCACAAAAATTACCTTAGAATCGTTGAAGAACGAAAGCACATCAGACGACCAAGCGAATAAATCAACCCTCGAATCTATACCGGAAGTCGATAACGAGGACGACTCCAATTGGCTGTCGTATTTCGATTGTAACGCGATCTTCGATGTAACCTGTGAAAATCTGTCTTATTACAATTCGACGAAAGCTGAAAAGGACAGCGACAGCGATATGGATGACACTTTGACTTTTGACGATGCCGAAGAAGGTGAATCTATGACTCTGGACGAAAACGATAGTTGTTGCACCAAGTCTTATCGCCAGCGATCGTTTGAAGAAGTTTGTGAAAAGAAGCTTGACAGACTTGACCAAATGACAGATAATAACCATCCCACTGTAGTCTCTGATAAAATTTCTTTGATCGAGATAAATCGCGAACGAAATATTTGCAAGCAGACTCATCAAGATATTGTAAATAGAAACGATAAAAATGGAAATAATATCGACTGTGATTCAGAAGATCAAACGATCGATGATAGAACTAAGGAAGCAAATATAGAAATGGAGGAGTGTGAGAAACGTATGGAAAATCAGAAAGATGATTTTGTTCATATCAGTAACGAAGAATTGATCGAAGAAGCGAACAAGATGTCAGACAGTTTACATTTTTTAAGCGACTGGGATGATGAAGACGAAGGAAATCTGGTTTACTCTTCGCCTAATGTGAATATTTCTGCTTATTTTAAATTTAGAGACAGTATGAAAGAACCTAAATTTGAAGCAACTTTGGAACAACCGACTTCCATATTTTCGAATAAAGGAAATAAAGAGCCATTGCTTTTGGAAGAAATTGTCGGAGAATCTACCGAAAATGATAAAAAAGCTACGACGAATGAAGTAGAAGATCAATTTACAAAAGAACCAAAATCGGGAGAAGATTTGGTAAAAAATTGTACGGAAGATGTACGTTCAAGTCAAGGACAGGGAACGAAGTTCGTAGAATTGGGTTCTCCGGAAGAATATTTAGAAAAATTGGCAGAGATCACGGAAGCAGATTGTCCAAAATCCGAGGAAGAAGTTCAGGAAAAGTTGAAAAAGATCGCCGAGGGGAAAGCAAAGATAGAAAATCGGAAAAACGAGGCTTTGAAGGATCTGTCTGTTGAATTTAACGAGATCGAGAAGCTTGTTGCAGAAACGAAATCTATCGAACAGTATAATAGCGAATCTGACGAAAGTCTAGACGAATCGAAGGAAGAGGATGGCGTGGAGATGCCTTTGACGAAAGATCAAGTAGCTGAAAGTTTTAAGATGAAGAATACTCAGAAGGATATGCAAGACGAGGAGAAACGTCGTGCAGAATCGTTGCAAGAATGTCTGCAAGTTATTCCAAGAGACCCGGAAGAATTTATACAAGACGAAGTTGAAGGGAAAGCGGAGGTAGAAAATAGGAGAAACGAGATCTTCAAGGATTTAGCGATGGAATTTAATGAGATGGGAAACCTTTTCGTGAGAGTAAAGAATATCGAAAGTTTTAATAGCCAGCCTAACAAAAATCCGAACGACGGTATCGATATTCCTTTGATCGAAGAAGATCAAGTAGCCGAAAGTTTTAAATTCATAGATAGCCAAAACGACGTGGAAAATGTGGCGGAACAGTGTGTAGGATTTTTAGACGAGTGTCTTCAAGGTATTCCCAAAGAAGGAGAAGCTGGAGGAGCTACTGAAGACGAAGGTACGTCTAAAATTGAAGAAAACGCAGGAAATATCGAGGGAAAAATTGAAGAAACTTTAGAAGATATTGTTGAAGAAAAGCTTGTGGGAAATTTTAAAAATATTTCTAAAGGAACAGTCGAACAAAAGCTTGAAGATGCTATGGAAGAAGAGACTGTTAAAAAAATTATTGAAGACAAAATTGCACAGAATCTGGAAAATATTGTTGAGGAAAAAAGTGTACAAAATGTTGAAAATATTACCGAAGAGAAAATTGAAACTGACGATGCTGTCGATAAATCAGGAACTTCGAAAGAAACTACTGGTGATACAAAATCAACGTCAGAAACGGCGATCAGAGGAATTGTCCAGGATATTATCGAAGACACAGAAGACTCGATTTTTTGGCAATTCTACAAACAACCGGAGAGAACGTACATAAAAGGAAAAGTTTACGATTTCGACCCCAAGAAACACGGTGTCAGGTACAGTTGCAAGAGCAATGCAATTTGTAAATGTACTTATATCGATGATTTTGCGATATGGCAATTTGATGTTTGGTGAAGTAAATGGTAATTGATCGCAGGATGACAGAGGAGTTTTTGAAGAAGCACTGCAAAATGAATAAACTGTACCAAACTCCTCATCTGAATGACGTACTCTATCTTCATTACAAAGGTTAATCTTATACAAATAATTAAAAATCCCGACGTGAAAAAATGTTGAATTTTACGTTTTCACTTTATATACAAAAATTGTTATAAATTATAAAAAAAGGCGCTTTATCGCGTGCTTCTTGTGCTATAATTATTAAAATTACTTTTATCACATCATGCGAGTTATCAAAATTAATAAAATCTCGATAACACAGAAATATATCCCTATATATAAAAGAAGAAATATCTTACAAAATTCTTGAAAAGTGTAAATAAAGTTTTAAATATTTTTAAAAATTATAATGTTTCTTTTACACCAGAAAGGTTTTTTTAGGTTTCTCATTCATCGAGAATCTGGAGAAATACACAGGCCTAAAATGTCTATGGCTGGAGAACAACGGTATCCGTGAGATCGCCAACCTGGAGAATCAGAGCGAGTTGAAGTGTCTTTATCTCCATAACAATTTGATCAGTAAAATCGAGAATCTCGAATGGTTGACGAAGCTAGACACTTTGAACCTCTCGTACAACACTATAAGGAGGATCGAGAATCTCGGTGATTCGAGTCGACGCTGGTATCCCTCGATGACCTTGACCTTGACGTGCCTCTGCTTTCAGATAGCCTCAAGTTCCTGAATACTCTAAACCTGTCGCACAACTACTTACAAGATACCAATGACATTGAGCACCTCCGATTGCTGGATAGCCTCTCGGTACTGGATATTTCTCACAACAGGATAGACACCGACGAAGTCGTTAATGTGAGTCCGTTATGTTTCCTCAATCCTGTGCCTCTGGCGTCACTTCGACGGCTGCTTCAGGTGTTCATGGGACGCCAGTGATGTAATTTAATGTTTTACGAAAGTGGTCGCACGTTTTGTAACACAAGCGATCTCGAGTAATTTTTTTTCTTTCTTTTTTCTATATATCGGAGACACCTAGAGCAAATTGAGCAAGCGAACAGCAAGCACATGGAATTTTATGACTGGTTACGTTTCGCGTGAGATTTATGAATAATAGGTTGAAGAATCTTTGTGGAAAACATGAATTTAGAGGTTTTTTTTAGATTTATCAGAATGAATTGTACAATTTTACACCTAGATTATGGGGACATGGAAAAATATATGTCAAATTTTGTAATATATGTAAATTCCAGGAAAATTGGTATCTGGGAACATTAATTGTGAATTTCTTTTTACATAGATTGTAGAAATATAGATCTCAAGGAAATAAATTGGAAGGCTTTCTTGTATAGATTTTGTGAAATTTCTTGTATGTATAAATTTTAAGAATTTAGCTACTTGGAGAAATAAGATATAAACTTGCTATGTAAATTTTAGTAAATTTTAGAAATATTGTGAAATATAGATCTAAGAAAGTAAATTGCTAATTTCTTTACTCAGATCCTAGGAGATATGAAAGAATTGCGCGTGGTATCTTTGATGGGCAACCCAATTCTAAAGAAGATCAGACTGTATCGCAAGACCATGATCTTAAAGTGTAAAAACCTCAAGTATCTAGATGACAGACCTGTATTCCCAAGAGATCGTGCCTGTGCAGAAGCTTGGTAAGTGACGATTAATTTGAACAATCGTACTTGATAATGATATTTTTCTTTGAAATCGATCAGAGCTTTAAATTTAGAAATGATACAATTACTCGTACTATAATACTTTCTACGGAGGAATGAAAATATAGAGTCGATGTAGTGTAACAAGCTAACGAAACTGTTACGAAGACAGGATGCGAGGAGGACCCGAAGAAGAAGCAGCTGAGAGGAAACGCTGGATCGAGGCGGAGCAGAAGAAAATCAATGATAGCGTGCAAGGTGAGTAAAAATCGAAAGGTAGATGATGTATAGGACTTGTTTGGCTCCTGAACGAAACGGTCGCTCTCGATTTTTTCGAACTTTTTCATTTCTGCACGAAAGACGCTTTCCGAACCTTGAACACTCAGCCATCATCTTCGCGATCTTTCTTTTGAAGCTAACGACGTTTAAATATAATACATACTTGGACTTTACTAACAAAACTACATACTTTCAAGATACAATAGAAAAACTTTCCACTACTATAAAAGTAACATAACCATCGTAAATTTTAATCATGTATTTATGTAATGAAAATACAAAATCAACAAAAAGATGGAGATGATCGATTTAGCTTCTGAGGGGTTCGTCTGTAACCAATGACTTGTAAAATTAGTTTAATTGTACAAAATGGTCAACCACTTGATCGACGCTTATCATATATAATTTCATTAATTTTCTCTATTATTTTGTTCTGTTAACTGATTTGGTAAACAAGTGGCCTAATTACATGTCACTCGACAAGATCGTATAAGCCGTGATCTAGCGTAGTTGCAAACCTATCTAATCTGTTATCCATTGAATGTCTGTTTACTTGTGGACCTGCGCCCGCCCTCGAAAGCCCTGATAAACAAAAGGAAGCTGTACAAACCGGTCGGGACGTCCGAAAAGGAGGCGGAGGATAAGAAGAAGACGAAGGAGGACGAAGAAGTAGCCACGACCACGCTTGTCTGCACGAGCGACGAACTGGTAAGAACTAGTTTTGTCAAGGTCTGATACAGAATTCGTGCTTCGAATAATATCGGTCCCATCCACTATTTGATCATTCACCACGCGAAACCCCTTACGCCGGCTTGATCAACGTTCAAGCTCAACTTGGAGAAGAAGAAAAAGTCGGATGGTACCTCATCCTCCAACAGCTCGTCCGCGTCCTCGTCATCGGACGAAGAGGTGGAGAACGCCGAGGTGGAGGATGATGGAACTGGGCAAAAAGGAATCGAGAAAAGTGACGGAAGGAGGCCAATGGCGGAGGAAGGAAGAACAGCCTCCGGCGATCTTGGCAAGGAAATTTTGTTACCCTGGAAAACACAGGTATATATTATATTATATATTAATAATAGTAAACTTCTGTCTTCTAACATTCTACATTCATTGGAAATTTTTTATATTCTTGGAATGTATATTTTTTTGAAGGTCACGACACACAAGGAGCCGAAACAGTTAGTAGAAGAGATTGAAGAAACGAAAGAATACGTGGCAGGAGACGCAGAACGGAAAAGGTTCGGGACGAAAATTTTGGACGATCAACGATGTAGCGACGATCTACCAGGTGGTTATTCTGTTGGAAGAGAACTGGCCCATTACGAGAAACTTGTCCTGGAGACGACCAACGAGACCGAAATTACTCCACCGTGCTGTAAGCAGGGGAAGAACGACGATAGTAAATTACACACCAATTCCGAATACGATTACCGCGACAAGAAACACTTGGTTGAAAGTCACAAAACGTTTCGTGGATGCTCTCCTTGCTTGGGCCCTTTCGACAGTATCAGTGAAATTTTACGAGTCACAAATCGTCATAAGTTTTTAGAAATCAAGCTTAACATGTTCGAAATTGGTAGACAATGGATAAACCGCAAATTCATACTTATATGCCTTGTGTTTTTGTGTATTACGCGCATTCTATGCATTTTTGCGCTTCTTAATTTCCCATAAATACAGAAACATCCGAAGTTTACAAATTACCAATACAGACATATTTCCTTATGTAATAAGTTACACAGTAACAAAACAAATGAAATTTTACGAATCGTTCAATAGTTCTATTCAATGAGAAATTGTAAAAGATGAATCTATAACCTACAATTTGTTAATTATAGATTCACTAATATTACTAATTAGAAAGTTATTCTGCAACATAACTTGGCGACTAACAGTAGATAATTGCTAACGTCCTATTCTCATTTTAGCTGAGGAAAAATCATTTAAGAATTCGTCGGTTTGTTGTAATATTTTGGACTGGTCGAATGGCAGAAACAAGAAAGAAGAGAATATCGTAAGTAACATGAAGGATAAACCTGTGTGTAAAGATATCCTGGACAATTATCGTAGAAAAGACGAACCGCATCCTTTAACCAGTCAACTGAGCAGCATCAGAGAAGACATGAAAGAGTTCTGCGCTGATGTGGATAAATTTATGGAAGATAATAAGATGGTTTTTAAAAATGGAATCAAATCTGATAGAGATAATGAAGAAAAAGGAAAGGATTCGTCGAATAAAGAAAAAGATTTTAAATGGTGGAACACGAAGGAGAGGAAGTTAAAAGTGAAGGAGATTTTGAAGAGCAGAGAAGAAGAAAGTAAAAGATCGAGGAATGTTAAAAAGATCGAAATTATCGAGGACGTGGCAGAAAAAGTTTCAGAAGCTTCAAATAAAGAAGAAACTAAAGAAAATAAGGAAGTTTCATCATCGCAAAGTGTTTACGATTTATTAAATCTAAAAACATGTCCCACGATTCTATTGAGCAATGTAAAATCTTATCCTAAAAATGAAGATGCTTCTATGTTATGCGAATCTGCCAAGAAAGAAGGTAACAAAGATCGTTCCTCGGGTTTATTCAATTCTCTGTTCAACGAGATGGAGTATAGAGATTCGAGCAATAAGCGTGAAAAAATGTCCAAGTCCACTAGTTCTCACGAATTGTTGACTTTAGGAGAAGCAGAGGAAGCTGTCGAAGAAACAGCGCGGTCATCCAGTTGTACTGATATAGTTCTTTCAGATCAAGAGAATTTTCAGAAGAAATCTGTTCGTATAGAAATCACGGGTGCAGATCCTGTGAATGCCACATCGCTCGATGAGGACGAAGAATCAGAGTGTGAATCTGTGAAAACTGTAATTAACAATTATGAAGAAATTAACAAGGAAGGAGATACAAGAACAAATATCGTAAAAGAAAATAATTCTGAATGTGTTTCTGATAGTTCAAGCGTTACTGAAGTGCAAAACAAAATGCAACAGCTAGATACCACGTTCGACGGTACTATAATATCTTCGAGCGTTGAAAAGTCTAGCCAATCTACCAAATCGCATAAAAGATCGCGAGATTGCGAATATCTGGATGTAGTTAGCAAAAAGTCCCATCTAATCGAAGAAGTGGATATTGAAAAAGACAGGAGCGATGAAAGAACGACCGGTGAAGTGTTTGAAAAGTGTAGACGGCATTTTATGAAGGAGGCAAAGAAGTTTGTAAAAAAGGAATCGCCTCTGATCAACCAGTGCATAGAGAGCTTGATAACAAACAGAAATTCAGAGGGAAATTGGAAGATACAGAATAATCAAGAGGATTTCTTAAGTTTTACAACTGCGAACTTAAACCCTGATTTTCGTTGTGGGGAAAGTTCGGTTAATTCGGAGAAGAAAATGATTTCTTCGCGTGAACAATCTCACGCGAAGCCGAAAAGCATTTCGAGCGTTCAAAATTTCGAAGATGATGGAGCAAGTACGAAAAAATCGGATTCGTGCACTGATCGACGATCAGGTAAATGTTAATCCTCTGTCTTATAATTTTCGTGCTATTTAACTCTTTATGTCCTGCACCGTGTCAATTATAATCGATATTATAATGCAAACAAAAATTAAAGTTATTAAATATAGTTATAGTTATATTAAATTATAAAGTAAAATATTAAAAAATCTCAAAACTCCTTACATTTCAAAAACGATTTTATTTCAGAAATGGCATCGATTACCCAGCTTCTAAACCAATCTCATAGCTCCGAGAAGCATTCGTCAAATATATGTACTGATCTCTACCAAGAATTCTGCAATCATTTGGATCAGATGAACAGTAAAAGAAAGCTTCTAATCGAGCCAGATTTCGTAAAAAATAGCAGGGCAATTGGCAACGAACAGACAGACGACCTTCTATCGTCAAGGGAGACCAAACAGTCGAAAGAAGAACAAACAAAACCATTGATCGAGGAGATTTCAGGAAATTCAACAAACGTAGACGAATTAGAAAAACTTGAAGAACTATCTGTTCATCTCGAAGATCTTGGAATGGACGCAGCGTTTAAAGATAAGATATTAAAGAGCGTAAGTGCTCCAAAAACTGAGGAGCAGAGAAAAAGAGCAAAAAAGTCGGCCGAGAAGTTGATGAAGATTTCCAGAGAAGCAATGGCGAAAGGAAAATCTTTGCTAGATCAGTCTTCCCCTGTCAGTGATCAGAAAAAGGTTAATAATGAAAATTAGTTTCAATTTTATATGCTTACCTTCGTTGATATCTTTTCACTTTGTTACAACAATTTGCATTTCTATATTAACGAGATAATATTATTTTTAGGATCTTGATCATAGTAGGAGATTTTTCATGAACCTGTTAGCAGACGTTTTGGAGGAAAATAAGCATAAGGACGTTGATCCCACGAAGAGTATCGATGAAAAATCTGAATCAGGTTCAATCATGGAAACAGTTTCAGATATTTCGAAGGACACTGTCGTAAAAATAGAAGAAGCTGCAAGATTATCGTCGGTTGATAATAACAGGAGTCAGGGTGGTGAAATTCTTGATACACGGAGAGAAAACGTTGGTAGAGCGAGGAAAAGTTTGGAAATGCAGATGGTTCAGGAAAACTGAAGGAAGATCGAAACTGAAACTCGCAAAGCTTTGAGAGAATGTTAGTATTTAAAAAAAAAGAAAATCTGAAAATAATTGACTTTTCATATACCATGAAAGAAGAAAAAAAAATCGTAGACTCTGTAAGTTAAGTTGTACGACTGTATTTCTGTTACTTTGTATTCAAGTAAACGAATTATTACGTTCCAACTATTCGTGTATCGACAAAAAGTCTAAAATCGAGTCTAAAAATCAGATTTCGATCAATCTCTAAAAAGAAAAAAGAAAATATGGTAAACATTTCACGAGAAGAATAATCTAAACGATGGATAGCAAAGTTAGACGGACCTTCTACTACGTACACTTTATTTTTTTTTGTCCACACTCACATCAATTATATAATAATAATAACGATGATGGCGGTGATCTGGTGAATCATAATTAATAGTAAGAATAATTAATCTGTAATTATGTGACAATCGGCTGCTTGCAAACGAAACAATAGTCTCCGACGTTCTTATGTTCTCGTCGTTCTCGAGGGCACCCGAATTTCAAACGAACATCCTGGCGCCCTCGCAAAGCTTGGCAAAAAGCTCGTGATACTTTTTTTATACGTTTATATAGGATGATATCGGAATGAAAATTTTTTCCTTCCGTCGCAAAATCGCGTCGAACCTTCCTCTTGTTCCTCTTGTTTCATTTTTTTCCATTTTGCTTTTCCCCTTGTATTACTCGTCTCAGACACATTTATCCGCTTTCACATCCCCACTGTTACCATTTTGTATCTCGTTTATTTCTGTTCGACCATTCCCCTTTCCGTTCGCTTTACCTCGTAATATATGCTATACGACGTATTTTTTATTTCGCGTGCTCTTACAATTAAGAACTACCTTACTGTTCTGACTCACCGCAGGAAGTAAAGAAACGTACAGATACATTATGCTCCACTGTTTCTATAATTATTACAATAATAGACTTATAAATGTCCATTTTCCCCGTCTCAAACTCTCCCACTCATTCTACCACTCTCGTGTCGATCATTTTCTCACGCGACCAGACGAAATCAAACGTTCTCATACGTAATTCGTAAAATCTCTTCGTACCGTGTTTTCTTTTTCCGCTTTCACACACGCACGCATTCGGTTGCTCCCTAATTGTAAGTTATTTTTCTGAACTATACCGAGTGCCGAGGAAGTGGTTTTCGACGACCAGAGACCTGAAACAGAGATTTTACTTGAGAAAAAAAAAAAAAGAGACTGATCTATTTGAGTATCGACGAATATCGATTAAATAGAGATCGTAAAGATACAGATCAAATTTTATTTTATTTCTCTTTTGGGATCATCGAACAACTCTTCCTGGTCACGTCGTGTATACGTCTCTTTGGGTTTATTTTTGCTTACTATCGTATTGTTATAGTGTAGGTTGCTGTTATTCCTGCCGCAGCTTAATTCATTATTTTAATGCATGACAGCCCTTACACGTTTACGGCTTACGTTACGTTACAGAAAGAGAGTACCTTAACGTCTATACTTGTTTTTTTTTTTTTTTTTTTTTGTTTAGTATTAAAGAGTTTCCTCGGGTTATTATTGAAAAAAGTTTTCGAGAAGCTCGCCGCTCTGAACTCCCTTTCTCTTCCCTTGAGAATTTTTCTATCCTCGTTTTTGCGATTCAGAAGCTTGATAACGGCGACTTCGTGAGAGAAAATGGGCGATCCACTTTTGTTTTTTTCCTTTCTCTATGCTGGATATATTTAAAATCGAACAGCGCGACCGAATGAAAACGTAAATTGCGACGGACTCATCGCGTGGTCCGCCGAGAACACGACAGATACGACGAATTTGCAATCGCGTCGTGAAGAAACGAAGAACTCGTAACAAAAATCACCCTTGTCTGCATACATTCTTTTTCAATAAATTCTAACATTTGAATTTCTGTTCAATACATCTGAATTTTCTTCAATAAAATTTTTAAATAAAATTTGTCGTAAATGTATCCGTAATTATTTCATAGAGGAATCGTGTTTGTTTAAAACATGAATTTATGGGACAATAATAGAAGCTATTTTTACAACTATTAAATTTATGGAATTAATTTGAACTTTCCTTGTGTACAATTAGTATGGTTGTTCTCTAGAACCAATTTTAATTTTTCAGTTTCATTTTTCATGATAACATTTGCACAATGTTGTAACTATTAAAATGTATCATTACATACGAAACTTCAAGAAGGGTAGCTTTTGCTACGAGCTTTCTAATCGAGTTTCGATAAAGGAACAGCTGGCGAACAAATTTCGAACTCCTCTCGTTCGAACGCTTATCAGTCTTCTTTGTATTCTAGTCCGAGAAAAATAACGTCGAACCCGTTGATTCTTCGCGTATTCTTGATCCCTAATTTCAGACGAGTCTTCTTCGCGTGTCACTCCGTTTTCCATAATGTAAACATATAGTAGGCAGATACGATATAGTGATATTTGAGATTAATTTGTACCATCGTTTGTAATACAACGATGAGTGAGATAAATTAAAAACGCGTTATAATAGTTGCTTTTTCCAAGCTGTTTAAGATACGTCTCGTAAGTATGAAAGCACCACAACTTTCTATTTTCGCATGTTGTGTTATAATATCTTTATACCTTAACGCGATAAGGTACCAAGTACGACACGTTTGAAATCGTATTAAGGAACAATTTATCCTTTTGTTTTGACTGATTCGAGATGAATAGAAGAGAATTGTAAACTGACCAATTTCATAACCACAGTATATCGCTTCCAACTACTATAATTTAAACGGTTTGTACATTGTTCCAAGTGTAACGATCTTCCTCGCGACTCTCGTGAATGCTACTCGTCTTTACACTACAATCGTTACTTTTGTTTTCTCTTTAAAGAGGATTGTCATCGTGCGTTGGTGTCTTCGCGTCACTGCATGCGAAACGTTCAACGAAATGTTCTAGAAGTAACGTTATCAAAATATAATATATATATAAATATGTAAGATGAACCGTTGCGTCATGATTGATCATAAAACGCTAAGTATATTTGTAATCGTAAATCAAACGATGATTTAAGATATTTTGTAGCGAAGATTAAGCCATTAAGAAATTCGACGATAATATTTGACGAAAGATTTCAAAGTAGCACGAAAAGAAATTGTTTAATCATGCTAATGCTACTGGTGGGCAAAATATTTGTTCATGACGATGATAGCGAATCGTATGAATTACACGTAATAATAGAGAATTGAAGAGTCTACGGTAAGAAGGCAGTTTTACTTTCCTGTAATTCCGACTAAACCAACGAAAATCGCTTGAAAATGATTTGTAACGAAATTTAGCAAACTACAAGGCAAATTATTTACTTTTATTCAAGCAGCCCTAACTTGTTCTACTTTCCTTTCTTCAACTGCCTTCTTTTCGTTGCAAACGCTTCATTTGTTATCAGCAATATAATAACATTTGACAGAATGGATCGGCGTGATTGCAAATTCGATCGGCTACAGCAGAAAAAGGAAAATTACGCCGTGCTACGTGTACGACTCGCGACGTGCCGAAGTAGATAAAAATCGTCAGATTCTCGAAAGGACATTTGTCTCAAATGTTACGGAGAATCGGTAAAATCCGTCTCCAAGACAAATTTCATACGAAGCTTGTAAAATATTGTCAAGAGGAAGAGAAATCTGAAGAATCCCGATAAAACTGATGGCATCTCATTGTGCGAAGCAACCAATTTGTACATGGAAAAAATAAAGAAAAATAAAATAGTAAAAATCATCGTACATTTACATATGTACGAAATATATATATATATATATGCAAGTGTCTAAAGCTTGTAATAAATTAAGAAAGTAAATTCGAAGTGATCGAATTTTTCTTGTGCTTTCTATCTGTGTATGTTTCAGCTATTTCTTTGGCCCTGTTCTTTCGTAATTCTCGTATATTCGTGAGCCCATGGTAAAATCTCGCATCGGAAACCGAAGTGAAAATGCGTAGTCGCTTGTTCTCCCGCGAGGGTCTCGAACGAAATTGTCATACAAAGTGTACTCGTCGTAGAATGTCTACAAAAGAGATACGAGAACAATTATTATGAAAAACGTTATCTTGTAAACAGTGTTAAAATCTTAAGATAAACAATGTAAGACTATTCGCAACAGTATCAATAGAAATGGATCTGACTAATAGGATGCGTAATGCTTGTTTCTTGGCCCGCCGATGGTTTTTATTTCTTTTTTTTTTTTTCTTTTTTCATCCGTCTCGTCTTCAAATTTAATATTCTTCATCTCGCGTGGCTCAGGAGAGAATCTCGCGGGGCGAGACTCTCGGATGAAGTAATAGAAAAAATCGATTCGGAGTTTGATATTAAATTTGACGACGATCCCATTTCGTCCGACCGTGTCCAGAGGGAAAAAGAATGAAACGAATCTTCGCTCAACGAGCACGCTAATTATCTCATAACTAATTCAAGGCGAAAATTCCAAAGCTTTTTCCCCTCTGCGACGGTCGGGGAATCACTTTTGCGACGCGCTACAATGAATTATAACAATCGATCGTTCATCGTGGGAGTGGTGTTTCTCGCTGGTGCACGTTCCTTGAGAAATTTCGCGATCGATTTCTCGAACACGCTATGTACAGATCATCGAATGAATAGAATGCAACGTGAACATATGTGTACATGTGTATATTTAGTGTGTAGGTGTGTATATGCCAGCCGTATGCGTTTTGTATATTTGATGGATTATAGAGATGTTTCGCTACGTTTTGCGTGTACACGCGGCATGGGAGGAGAAGAACGAAAAAAGAACGCAAAAGAGGAATCTTAACAGGAGTCTTTGATGACTTCAGTCTCGCATAGAAATCACGCCAGGTTCGCTCTCGATGTCGAATGCGGTTTTTGGTCGATTCGCGATTGTGATGTCTCTTTGGATTTCTACGCACAATTCTCTTTTCTCTATATTGAAAAAACTTCGAGGCGGTATACAGATACAGCTATGGCGATAGCTACGTGTACGAGAAACATTCATCAGGCAATATTCCTTAACTGCAGTTTCTGAATAAACACACTACGTCGCACGTTTTTTATTTTTTTTTTCTTTTTTTTTTTCTTCTAAACTTGATTAGCTACTTAATGGATAGCGCGAATGCCTCCGGAATGTTCGACTTTCAAAGAACCGTTTCAAGGACAGCCGTCTTCCACCCACGAACTTTTCACCTGATACCGATTCTTATCACACTCTGATACATGGATCTTTTGAGTTGCATCCATCCTCAAAAACACATAGATTTTTCTTATGAAAATCCTCTTCGTACAGCGAAGGTTCTTCCGTAGTCTCTTCATTCGCCTCTCCTTCTTCTTACATCTATGAAAACGATTCTTTCTTATGACGTATCGTATTGATGACGATGACGATTGACAGGGGCACCCACGAGGCTCGAAACGCGTTACAACAAGAACAAGGATCTCTCTGTCGAGTCCACGAAAAATCTACCTTAGTCGTTTTTTCTTTGTTGGGTGAAGAACAAGGTTTATTTTCCCCTACGTTCTTAAAGACGATAAAAACGCGGGAAACGCCGACTTCGTGCCTCGTGAAAACGTCGTTCACGAAGGATGATTACTCAAATGAGAGCTAGTCTAGCCGTCGATAATAATTTATTATTATTTTATTGTTGTTATTATCGTTATATAAAAAGTGTTGAGAGAAATCCTTGTAACTATCTATCATTTAACAACGAAGACATCCTTCCTCTTAGTTATCTTTTTGTATGTAAACGTATGTTTCTTGATGAATGTATATACCTTCCTTTTTGAATATATTTCCGGTTTTTTTCATTCACCTCTTGGCAAACTCACTTCCGTTTTCCATCAGCTGCCGCCACTTTTCTTTCCGCGTTCTTTGGCTATGTCCTGGCGTTTCGTTCACTTAAAACAGCGTATCACGCGTTATTTAAGCGTTCTTTTGTACATAATATACACGCACTATATATTATATTTATATATATCGTACTTTATATTCGCTCGTAATTCGAAAGAGGCAGTATTGCTAATGGCTTCTTATCGTCCATCGTAAAAGGATTTACTAAAATGAGTTCCACTAGTTTTTCCACCTCTTCCTTTTCCTTCGTTTCTCATCGTGTGTTTCGCCGCTTTTTCACGTTGAAATAGGACCCAAAAGTATTCGCCGGAGACTCTCATCGATCGAACGAACGAGAAATTAAAAGAAAAGAAAACAGGCGAGAAACGTCGAATGAGAAAAATTATTTACGAGAGGTCGGGATGATGGCGAAGAAAAAGAAAACGAGCGGTAAAAAAATAACCAAAACGCCACGTTTCATTTTTTCCAAGTACTTTTATTCACCTTATTATGACTTCAGAAAAAAAATCTATTCCTTCACTTGTTTTCTCATGCTGTTGTTCCTGATGTCACAATCGATCCGATATATTATCACGGTTTCCCTATGCATTCGATTAACTAAACGATTCAAAACCAGCACTCGCATCCTTGTCCACGGACAAGGAGAACTACCAACGGGAATAGTAAAGAAAAGAACAAAATGAATAACAAACTGCTCCATTTACACAAACTTCTGCGTTTTCTTTCATATTTTTTCCTTTTTTTAATTGGTTTACTCTTGCGTTTGTCGTTACTATGACTAGAGACTTAATAAATCATTAATTTTGTATGACTATTCGATAGTACATATATATATTATATATATATAGTATAATATATATATAATATAATATATATTATATATATTTTTTTGTATTCGTACAAAGAATAAGAAACCATATTGCTTCAGTGGCTCGAGGCTTCGAAATACAAAAACGAGAAGCCTTCTCGGAGAGGCCACGGAATTACGAAATACAAAAAGCACAGATCTTGTGTTTCCATTTTTTTTTTCTTTTCGTTTTATAACCTTTTTTCTTTTTAAATATTTAAGTACCCTTCTTCCTTCATTTTGAACACCGTTGCAATGCTCTACGCAGACAACTAAGGTCTCTGTTCTTTTCAAAAGAAGAAAATATCTGTTTTTGTTTTGAAATTTCAAATGTCAAAACTATCGTAAAAACCGAAGGAAGAAGGCCTTCATTTCGTATTGGCGCGGAGAAAAGATTTTTTATGTTATATCTTGTTATTTTTTGCCTAATTGGTCGCTAGAAGATATGGAGGCGTGTGACATAAGCGCGATTAGTCGAAAAGAGTGATATCAAAAAACTGATTCTAAATGTTATCGTTCAGGAAAAGTATTTTTCATTTATCTGCTTGTAACGCAATGGTAGAACAACGTCTTTAGAAACTCCTTAAAGACTTCTTGATAGTTCCTTTAACAGTTTTTTTTTCTTTTTTTCTTTTTAAATCAGATTACATACTTGTTCTGTTAGGAAAACAATTGGTGGTTTTCGCGTTCCGGAAGCCACGCTTCCCTTACTGACTCAGTCAGCCATTTTTCTTTAACAGTTGATGATCTCAACAGGAACCAACAGTGGTTAAAATATATTCAAAGCAATTTACATTAAACCACTAAGATCGCAATAAGTCGTACATGTTGTATAACGTCTTTGCTGATCACCAGAATATTAAATGCAAATAAGAATGCAATAAAATATAGGAAAAAAAAAAAAAACAATGTTATATGGAAATAATGAACCCGATTAAAAACAAATGGATGTGACAGCGTGGTCACCGGAAAGCGATTGGACCGTAATCCTGCGGTACTGAACAAGTAGATTCATCGTTATCTTCTTAGATACTTATATATTAAATATTAATAATTATAAATTACAATCATTATTAATATTAATATTAAACATTATCATTAATATTATTACTTTAAATGCATACACAGTTTAAACACCTAGTTTCTTCGACAAAAACAGGACAGAGAATAGATGACAATGGAAGGAACACAACAGGTGACAGCGATTAAAAAAAAAAAAAAAAAAAAAAAAAGATAGGAGTGGAGACGATGGAGGGAAGAAAGTCGAAGAATAATAATTAAAAACACAATCGTAAAAAGTGGTTGATGGAAACGATAAAAATCTTATCAGAAGAAACCGAAGAAGAGAAAAAACGAAAAGGACGGCGAGGGTGAGAGAGAGAGAGTTTGGTTTTGCGGTCCGTAGTTTCGATCCGTGATTCTTTGGGTCCTATTTCAAAGGAACTTCTAGGACGACTGTTTCGTCGGAGAATACGTGTTTTCCTTGCACTTTCGAGGATTCTTCGGTTCTGGACCGACATAATAGAGAAAGGTGTAGGGTTCTGCTTTGATGAGAGTTAGAAGGAACTCTTCTCGGTCTCGCTGTTTTCTAACTGGAGAAACAGAGGATAGGCTATAAACTAAACGATTACACGTTACATTTAAATATTCTTTCTCTTCATACTTCATGCTGGTCCCTCGCGAGCGAGCATTAAATCCGCGGCGAGGCAAAGTACATTTTATTTTGTTCATTTTATTATCTCGCGTTGTCGATCGTTTTTTTCGTTCAACAGCATACCCTTTCATACGCGACGAACCAGATTTCGATGAAAGGTAAGCTGAAGAAACAACATAGGAATTACCGTAGAATTTTTAATCAGATTTTTATGCAGATTCTTGTTTTGATTCGCAACGGGCCGCGCCTTCGAGACCTTTCACTCATTCTTACTTCTGAACTCGTTCACTCTCTAACAATCTCCGTAACTCGAACATTCACTCAGTTTTTCAAACAAAAAATGAAAAAAAGAAAAGGACACAAGAACATATATAAGATGGTCTCCATATAAGGTCTATACAAAATAAATAAGGATAAATCTATAAAAATTACAGATATTAATGCAAACTCGGCGATTATAGTCACAAGAAACGATGCAATCTTCGCGAATCATTTTTTTCCCATTTTCTTTAACTAGCCATCCCTTTTAAGGATAGGAAATCCACGACAAAGGAGAATTGAAATTTGAAACGTAAAAAGAAAGAAGAGAAAACGGAAGAAAGAGAGAAAACATGATCAGAGATAGTGACTTATATGTCGAGGCTCGTGGATGACCCACTATGTACTTAATAGCAGATGCCTTTTGTTTGCGGTACTTCGCGTTTTGTGTGCAAATGTATGTATGTAGTTTTCTATGTACGTATTAATACACGTGCGTACGGTGTGCGTGTAGGTTGAATGCAATATGCGAGATTATCGTAATCTTGGTTGCTCGTCGACATACGTATATATATAATATATATATGTATATATAGTTTTGATGATCATGTTTCTTTTGTGTCGTGCACGAGCGACCATACTTTTTTTTTTTCGTTCTTTTCACATCATGTTCTCGCCTGGTACGACTTGCTTCGTGCGTGTCGAAAAGAAATGTAAAATCAACCGCCGGAGCAGCCATGTCGGCGCTTCATCGGCAGTGAACGCTCGGAACCACTTTTTTTTTCTTTTTTTCTTATTCATAATAAAACGCTTCCAACAACGTAGACCTCTGGACGAGGGATGTTGTCTCGGAAATCGATTCTTGTTTCAACCTTTGAATTTGGGAAGATCTTCGAGGAGACGCTATCAAGATATATAATCAACAGCACGTTCTCTTCGAAGGTTCGTCAAGTACTCCTTGAGAAAGGGGAGGAGAAAAAGGAAGTAACGCGCACGACATCGGAGAGATATGGCTGTCAGCCTTGGTGCTCCTCTCCGTTCTGTCGTTCTTCCTTTCGCCACGCTTCTTTCTCAATTATCATCATCATCATCATCATTATCATCATCATCATCATCATCATTCGTACGTTAAAGTATATCGAATAAACGGTATACTCATATACTAGAAGCGCTGATATTCACGAGTGATTTTATCCCCGACCTTGCCACGTCGCCAGGTTAAATCGACGACGCGTCTCCGGTAGTCCTTTTTACCACCACAACCCAAAACGTTCTTAAATTCGCTGCCGCTACTGCCGCTATTGCCGTGGGTCTTTCTACTGCTGTTGTCTAGCGGATGTCCAAACTTTCTAATCAACGTCAACTCCGGTGAACTTGGAGAGTAATTCTCCTCCGTTGAGGACACAGACACGCCGACTTCGGTGGCCAAGTGGTGATATTTAATGCTTATACTGTATGCTGATTTGCAGTTGGTTCTGTTGAGAAACGTCTTGGGATGAACCCCAAGTTAGTTCCAAATACGCAAAAACGAGTCCCATGAACCCGTCCCGACGGCCATACCATCTTCCGTAACACCAAGGCATGAGACGCGATTATCATGACCAGCGAGAATTCCTGTAAAATAAAAATAGAATGTCTCAAAACATCCCACTTCTATAGATTCGATTCTTCTATGTAACATATGCTTACAACAATGCTTTATGATCTGCATTTGAAAGAGAAAAGGATTTTGGTCGAATAATTTGATATTATAAAATTACTAAATCTATTGTGAGTTTGCGCTACATGATATAAAATAACTTTAATTAGTGACATTTCGCCAATCAAAATAGGAACAACTAAAGAAGAATTAAATTAGAGAGAAGGGCTTAATATAAAATTTCTCTCCTCTTCTGAAGGCAATCTTGACAATCTATAATGAGTAGTACGTACCAGCTCGTTCCGCTTTCATAGAATCCCAAACATTGCAATTGAAATCGTCGTAACCGGCTAGTAATAATCTACCGCTCTTGCTGAACGCTACACTGGTGATACCACAGATAATATTGTCGTGACTATACATCGCCAGTTCTTGATCTGCCCTAATGTCGAAAAGTCTGCACGTTGCGTCATCTGAACCCGTCGCGAAGGCGTATCCATTCGGGAAGAACTGAATATAATAAAATAATTCACATTAAGAACTATAGATCTTTTAAAATTTTCCTTTATAACTAGTTTTTCTAATAGAAACTTTCAGCAGTTTCACAACACTACAAGATAAATCAGATAAGATATAATTAGCTAGAAAATTTAGCAGATTAAGCTCTTACCGTAACAGCATTTATGTCGCTCTCATGACCCGGGAAAGTTTGCTTACAAGTTCCTTCACGAATGTCCCACAATTTTGCACTGGCATCACACGCACCAGATACGAATGTGCGCGTGTCTGGAGCCAAGGATAAGGACATTACATCGCCCGTGTGACCAATAAAGGAGGTACACTGTTGACCAGTTTCTATGTCCCACAGGGCACTAATTTAAAAACAACATAACATTGCGACGCAGTCGAAACATTTTTCTAGGTTATATAATTACCATTCAGAGGGAAGAAACCAAAAACTAGAAGGAAGGGAATGGATAGGATAGGATATATTTTTATTGCACGTTCACAATTCTCTTTATGATTTCGTTCTCAGGATATCTTCCTAAATAGAAGAAAGTAACACATTTTAATTCATGTGTGGTAGTATATTGTTATGCAGGTGATGCGAGTTAGGAACAGATCAATGGAATATCATAGAAAATAAAAATAAATGTTTCTTACCAAGTCATATCACCAGAACTAGTGACAATTTGACTGTCATCATAAAATCGACAACAGGACAAATACCCAGTGTGACCTGGGAGTTCTCTGCTAACTCTTACATTGCCTTCCCTAGTTTTAAGACTATAGATGGAACAAATGTTATCCAGCCCACCGCAGGCCACGAAACTACCTGATGGTGCGTACGCACAGGTCATTACCCACGAAGAGCGTAAAGGGATCGCGTGAACTTTGTTCGTGGTGTAGCTATCCCACACGATTAGTTTTCCATCCTGCGACGCTGATACTAAATTTCTGTCAATCAAATGGAACGACTGTAGTTTCTCTTTCATATTTAATTACCAGAAAAATTGATTGAAAATCGTTGTTCATACAGAATTATACCTCGAATCACTTCCCCAGTGCATCGCATAAATCTTGGCTAAGTGACCGCGAAGTGTGCGTCTTGTGCGCATCTGTATCCGGCCGATAGGCTCCATGCCCGACGTGGCCTGAACCAACGTCGTATCGCATGCTGCTTTCCTAGCATCCTGAAAAACAAATATAAATAACACATGAAACTTAATATAGCTATTATTTTACATACAACTTAATGAAATAAAGTTTATACTTAAAACGCAGTTTTGAATGAACACGAATTAAAAATATCACGTGAAAATATTTCGTTTTGACTGTATTGAAAGCTCAGAAGTCACAACCGGATGCGCCAAAAGGCTAATTTATGGCGTTCTATAAATTACATGTATTTCCATATACATTACATGTACATCCATAAACAAAATCGCTAACTCTTAAATAAATTTTACAGTTCTAAACTCTCGAAATTGGTCTTCCCAAACGAGTGAAAAGACGATAATGCATTTAACGACGGAAGACTAGACCCTATTCACAGCTTGGTTTAAGCATCCTAATTAACGTTGTTTCGCGCTGGCATAAGAAAATGACTATATGCAGCGTTCTCAGTACTCGAAGCTCACATCGAATTACTCTCGACTGTTCAATTAAGGGTCGACGAATAGTGAGAGGGTAGTCGCGATGTGTATAAATTATTGAAATACTGTTACGAGGGTATTTAAGAACGTACAGTCTATTTATTACGGGCGCTCGCCTGGCGATGCGTGTAATTTCACGCACGCACCGGAGAAGGGTGAAAGAGAGAAACAGGTGGCGAGAAGGAACAAGATAGAACGTGAGTAAGCGGGTAAGAGGAAAAGAGAGAAAGGCAGATCGAGTAAGAGAGAGAAGGAACGGTGGCGTATTGATCAGAGTGAAGCGACGGTTATGCCGCGCCCTACCACCACCACACGCTACACTACTACCACCTCTGACAATGAGTTTCACGTTTCCACCACCATACAAGTGGAGAATCCACCGATTGCCATCGACGAGTATTTTTCAAACGGCAACAACTTTTAACTCGAACCGATTCTTACACCGTGATGTAGGACGATCGATCGATCACTCGAAGCACTGGAAAATTATTTGTCTTTAAAAACAGATTTTTAAAGTTAGATTGGGGATGAAATTCTGAATGTAAATTAGCGATACGAATGAGAAGTTTAGATTTCCTGTGGTTTATTTTGAGGTAACTATCTTCTAATAGTGTTTTTATACTTTACGATGATATTCAATATTGATTCTGAAAAATTGGCAAACATTAATAATTGTTCTTACCGCAAAAATGCAGATATGGAGTTAAATAAATTGTATAAAGGAAAGGAACAAGACACGGAAGTATTGTTTTAATAAACAATTGTGATTTTGTTTCAATCCCCTAGGGTCGAGTGCAACAAAACCTAAAAAATTACTGGCTCGTTAGGGGAGAATAGGGGCCAGTTGTTTAATGCCAAGTGCACTTCGAGCCGAGAGACGCCCTAGACTTTTTTTCTGTTAAGACAATACACCGCTGTTGCATGTAGAACTGTTGCTTTGTCCTCGATGTTTTAAAGATTGCCGGCAAACAAGGAGAACGTACAAAGTGCTACATGAATTTCAACTACGAACTATACAATAGTAATCTAACTAGATTATTAGTGAATCAACGGAGATCCATAATTGTGTAAAACGTTAAGTATTCCAGTTAAACGAAGGCTACCGCCCAATACTATCGCTAAGTCACTATCTCTTACGGTTTTCAGATAATTCATTGACAGGAAACGGTCGAGATATGAAATTCCATAGCAAGTACGTGCGCTTAGTTAACATCATCAAACGAACCAGCTGTGGCCAGCAATACGAATTACATTCGTTATAATCATTTCATAGCAGCTACCTAAATCTACAATTGTTCTCTCTAAGTACTTCGTTTTACAGAATATCTACTACTATTCTACAGAGTAACAAGTAATTCACCCACGTTGAAAGCTGTAATTACTGGTGAATTACTTAGACAATTAACATTCCCTTTTGTTCCAGAAATTGACTTCACTTTCCACAATTACCTAGAAGAAATCTTTTTACACGACTTTACATTACACGTGAATGAAGCTAATTGTCGATGTTCAATGAAATACAGAATAACAAATGGACTTACTCGAATGGCATTTTTCAGCTTGTCAGCCTCCTGACGAAGGGTTTCAACTTCACTCATGATGCCTGTCTAATGATGCGATAAACGTGATTACCCGTTAAGGGTGGAAAAGGGTGTTTCTCGAGGAGGAGGCGGAACACCTCCGACGAATGAGATTCCTAAAATATGATTCTTTAGGAACGGATTAATCCTATTTTGTGCGTCTTCTGGCTCGAAAGTGGTTGGGGCCCAGTGTCACGCCACCGACGTTTCTTTCGATGACCGATGAATATCGTCAAGTATACCACCACCAAGAACGGGAAGGGTAGAAAGAAGAACTAGAAGACGATCGAATTTTCTCGTTGAGGGGGCTGCACCAGCCTTTTCCAGGCCTTCTCTCTGATCTGTTGCTGTCGCGGCTTCCGTTTCCGCCGCTACCACCAGAACCAGAGCCAGACCACCGCTGACTCTCCCGCCCCACGCGCCAGCTTCGACACCTCCTAGCGAGATCGTTGCCACCCCTGAAATCAGAATCACACAAATTATTAGTAATAACTCTCTTCCAAGTTATTTCTTCCTTTTAGACTCAAGAACTTGACAGTAGGGATTTTTATAAATTTAATGAATTGAAGAATATATTGTATCGTGTTTATTACATGAAGAGGTGATCCACATAATGGTAGTTTCAAAATGAATTGCTCAACATATGAAATGGTTCATTTTTTGCAGAATTAGATGGATAGAAAATCTTAGAAAATTTAGCTTTAAATGACAGGATATAATATAATCATAGTTGAATACAAGATGTATTTTAAGTATATGAGAAATAGAAGATGGAATATATTCTAACTTGAGAATACATTTCTATAAACAGATTCTTCTATTAATTTTTACATTTCACCACCAGAAAGGTTATGATATAGTATAATGGTTATTATATTTTTATTAATCTATTTTTAGTCAACCTGCCACATTCGTTGGCAGATTCGTGTCACGGTCAACATGTTTCTTTGTTTGTGCATTAATGGAGCGTCATTAATCTTCCATTGTTGGATGAAAAAGTATAGTGTTCTCAATATCAGCGAGAATCAACTCTTATTTTGCTAACTTCGATAGAAATTCCCACATCTTTTTTAACACTAGAAAAAGAAAAGTAAAAAATAAAAATAATAGTTCGTGTAAAGTGTACGCGAGAACAGTGTTTTAGCGTGCTATTTATAGCTAACGAACCGATTACGTACGAAGCAAAGTAACCTACGAACTTCTGGTAAATCTGTTTAATAATTCAAACTTCTCCCACGATGAGACCACCCTTAATACTCTAAACATATTTTCTCCAATTTTTCATCAACTTGTACTATACAACACTGTTCATTCAGTCTCACCCCCAGTCTCGCCAGTAACTTAATATTTTAAGCTACATTGAAATTTCGTGGCAACGAGCGTCCTTCACCTCCAAAAGGTCTCACAACCCGGGGAACCCGAGGGTTGTCGATCCAACGCAAGGTGTTCTCATTTTCCGGAACTGATGGAATCGTTCGGCGCATGATCAAACAGTAGGAAACGGAATATAATACTACACGTCTTTCGAAAAAGAAGGAAAAAGGAAAAAGAATAAAAAAGAAACCGAGTCTTATAAGAAGAAATAAAAAACCCTTTCACCCTCTAACAAATTTTTTCAAAATATAATACCATATTCCGATAAATCGTAGAAACGATTCCACTAAAATTTCCTATTATAACCAATTCCTTCGAACGAATCTACTTTCAACTTTTAAATATTCACCAAAATCCTATAATATACGCGAAATTGGAGGAAAGAAACGCAGAAGGGCCACGACTTACCCGCTCCGTCCACCTTCCACTCCTGTCAGAGCGTCATGAATCTCGAGCAAACATAACCTCTCTGCGTGGAAGATTCGTGCAGAGGGCAAAGGGTGGTCTCTCTGAACCCGTGGTCTACCGCCAGATTGCGCCGTCGACGGAACGCCAGGAACTGTTAGGAGCCCAGCGTCCGAGTGAAAACCGGAAGAAAAAGCACTTTTTCTAGTGAGAACCGGGCACACGCACGCACACGCACGAGAACCGGTCAAATGCGCGCATTGGTGGTGCTGGTTCTCTTTTCATGCCACGTTCACAGAACCGTGGTAGCGACGAATCGATGAACAGCCGTGGCTCGCCCCACTATAGTCTGTCTCTTTCTCTCGTAAGCTTTCACCCTCTCCTTTTCTCTCTTCAACCTCTCCCTCTTCGTTATGTACGCTAGGTAAAGAGTACACACGCGAACGCTGTGTGTCTTGCCGAATGATTTCAGAGAGAAGAAATGAAACGATACTCGAGACTCTAACGAATAAAAGCTGAAGGAGTTAAGATACGATGTAAACTGGACACAACCTTCGACACTGTTTCGAACCACACCCAGGGAGGACGTGGTTTCAAGAGAAGACCGCCTGGGCGGATGAAATGAGCAAAGGGAAGGGATAAGCGACGCTGGCGCCACGGCGCCCGCGTACCGGCTGACTACCGGCGTCGCCATGACGCCATTGTCGACCGTGTGACAGGTTGCCGTTGGCGGTAGCATGCTCGGAGGATCGTGTTAATCGTTGTTCAACACGATCCCCGACTTGATATAATCGATTCAAACAGAGTGAGATTGGCGAACTGATTTTCTTGGGAAATATATACAGAATCGACGTTGCTAAATATTTGGTCATCTTGGTCTTCCAGGTAACCCTGGAACTATTTTAAGAAATACGCGTTCGCCAGTATATACATATTCAGGAAGTCATATAAGTCTGCTATCAGAGGATTCGCCGAATCGTAAGAAATCGTAAAGAAATTTCTTATTTATTTTGATTCCTCTATGATGCTGGTATTACAGAATTGTTGAGACTTAGAAAATAATTTACAGTAGAGAGATCTTCGAAGATTTGTAGGGGAAGCCCCTTCGTATATAGAGAGTTAAAAATTAGATAGCAGGCAATTTGATGTGTTGTCTTGAATTCGAAGCGTCATCGGCGATGCACGGCAAGTGCTACAAAATTCCATTAATCTTCAAGAGGCTGATATTACGCGTCGACTACTATCTACAAACCATACAACAACGTCTAAATAACTTATGTGAAACCAGAACACGACTATGCAATTACAACGTTGCAACTGCGCTATGTATACATAGCTATACGAGAGCCATTTTAATAATCTCCATGCAACTAGAACAAATATCGTGAGAATGTATAATTAATAACCCAGAATGCGTCTCGATTAAGTAAGTGTAGAAAAATCTCAAGTCCATCGATGTTCGACCTACATTCTGCTTAATCTGCCTTATCAAGGAAGAGGAGGCAGCCAACATTTTCCTCTATACTCTATCTATAGTATTCGCGCGAATCGTCTGGCTTTGTCATTCTCCAGGCATTCAACTGGATGGAGGGGAGGGCTGGTAGACCTATCTAACAGAAGACTCTTCTATCATCGGGATCCCCAGGCCTTCCTACACGCGTTCCCGGATGCGCGAATGGGAGCAACAGTTGAACCACGCGGGTCAACGTCCAATACGATCTCTCCTTTTCTCTCTCTAACTCTCCCTCTTTTCTCTCCCCATCTGCTTTCGTCTCCGGCTGTACACAACAGCGTGGCTGCCAAGTACCTCACACCAAGTGTGTACTTCGAACGAAGTCCCTGGCACGGCCCAACGGTCTTTAGAAAACGGCGAGAAAGAATGGGAGAAGCCACGAAAGGTCTAGGCGGGCGTGCAACGTGTGTCGACGATCGCCGTTGGAACGCTTGTTGGAATTGCACCTGCCAAGACTTCGTTCCAACGAGTGCTCGTACACGCTTTGTTTCTAGCATAACCGTTCTGTGTTTGCTTATTCGTCGTGCTTCCACGTCCAAAATCATTTCTGCCAGCAAATTTCCACATAGACGAAATGTTTGTTTCATATAATACATTTGTTGTTCTCGCTTATTCCTGCGAGAATGAAATACAAGATGATTCTCTCGCTAGAGGCCTCGAAAGAAGAAGTCGTTGATCGAACATTTGTTGCGACATCAAAGATGATACATATTGTCTGCGCCGTGTATGTGTGATCGATAGACTGCGGATTTTTATACATTTATGGGAGATTTAGAAGTGTACAAACGCACAGAATGTACATAAAATATACAAAATCTAATTACCTATTATACTATTTGGTAAGTAAAACAAATCTTTGCTTAGATTCTATTCTTTTACTTGCCTTTATAGAAATGAGAATTTGTATAAATATTCCCAATCTAGTGACTAATTTCAAATTATTTTTACTTTACATTTTGACTTTCAGTTCTCATATATGCACACTGCATATATACAGTGATTGGGTCAATGGTGGCTCCTCTTTTTGCGACCTCTAGAGAAAGAAACACTGTATAAATTGTTAAGTATTTTGGAGAAGGTTGTAGAAGCGTGGAGAGTTTCGAATGGTTTTCTGTTACCATGGGGCTCGGCAAGTGAAAGCGACAAATACTTGAGGGTGCCATAAATTAGGCCCTTCCCGGTACTGCGGCGTACAGCAGAGGGTCGACTCTGTTTTGCGGTCACACAAAAAACGGGCATCCTTTGTAGAACTGCCGATTCTGACGAACATACAAAGTACAGTGTAGTATAACATATTGTATTTAATTAGATTTACTACTTCGTTTATATTATGTTGCAAATATTAAAATATTAAATTCTAACGTATTTATTCGTCCCGTTTTCTTCATTTGCAAATAACGACAAAAAGAGGACGAATTTGTCGTTTGGAAAAATTCATTGCAGATATACGGTTTACAGATGGATATAAATTATATAACACCAAATTAATTCATTTAATTTTTATCCATTCTCCATACATGTTAACCCATGAACATGAAACTTTTCCTAATAAAAGATATAAATAATCAAATAAGATGAAAAGAATAAATAATCAAAAGAATTACTCATAAAAAGAACAAACCAATATTGTTGCAGTATCTATTCTTGTTGCAGCATCTTGAATTTATTGATAGAAACTGATCGTTATAGCATTCATTCTAGCATACTCCATTATAGATGTGTTTCCTACCACAACATTTAATAATATTTTACGTATGTAAGAATTTTTCATTGTATATTAAATCCTATGCGATATTTACTGCATCAAGAGAAAGAGTATTCTCTTCGTGAAGGAAAGTATTAAAAGAAAGTCTTTCTGTTGCGTAATTGAGAAATTGCAAGGAATGGTACAGTTACGTGTGAAATGTTACGATGAAACAGATACTAAGGATATTAATTACAAACTATTCTTAGATAAAGAGGCTTCGTTACCGCGGAACTGGCTGCGTCTACGGAATGATATTGTGGTATTACAGCTGATGACTGTAATTCACATCAGCACGACCTACTTTTCGACCGCGTAGAACCGGGGAGGATCAGCTTGCAGCCAGGCAGAAGTGGCTGGCTTTTAGTCACGTTAATAAACTTCTTATCAATTCACCAACGAGATCAGAAAAACAAAAGGCTGCGAATCCCTTCGAGCTCTCGCGAACCTACCTATTACAAGAATAATTCGTTCCAACAAAATCACACCGATTTCTGCCGCGTAGTGTATACTACCAAAACGCGAGAAGTGAACAGAGAATTACTTTTCACGCGAGTCCTCAATTTTTGGCACGGCATCTCAGAATAGTACGTGCATAAAGAACACGTTGGTTTAAAATAAACCGTGACGCAAGCCGATCGATCTATCAATCAATCTGCAAACGGTATCGCAAAGAGAAACACTTGTTCGTTTTCTTTCGCCTAGCTTTTCCCCTTAAAAACTTCCAACAGACGCGTACTATAATCGAACGTAATTATTAAAACATTCGATTCTTACTCATCGACCATTGTTTAAGAGCATTCAACGAGCCATTGTTACGAGCATGCGTTTAGTAAAACTCGACTAGCAAGGAGGTAGTATCCTCGCTCTTATCACCAATTATTATACAGGAAAGAATGGAAGAAGCGTTCGATTATCTACGGTTTACGAACAGTTCAGAACTACTTTAATATATCTAAATCTAGACTACGAGAATCACTTCTATGCACACATGCTGTTTTCCCAACTTTGTCGATCCCACTGTCGCATGAGAAGTGTAAAACGTGGATTGACTTTAATAAAAGAAATCACCCTTGAAACCAGCAGTCGTTCGTCCCCAGTACACCCAACCCCACAAAGACGAAGAAGGGATACCTGATGGAGGGGTTACGTGGTTCGATCGATGCCTTCTCTTAGGGAAAACATCGTCCCAAATTTATATGTGTGCGTAGATCTCTCTGTGTGTAGCGAGAAAGTCTGTAAGAGATCGAGTGGATCGAGAATCCCTGCGGCTGAAACTCGACCACGGAACAACCAGCTATCCTAAATTCGTATATTTCTCCTAACTTATAGGCTATAGAGACGACTAAACATTAGCATTGTAGAGAAGAGAAGAGAACATAGAAGGCCGACGAAACTCGAATGAGATGAAATGGGACGGAAGATACGTTGCGGACAAGCTACGGCAGGTGAATGACGTCAGAAGGCGTTCCGTGACGTCAGAAAGTAACCTGAATATGGGATTCCTCGACTCAGGATTTTTCACTCGCTTCTAATCTTGATCTTTACTCCGGTTTAATGAAATTTTTCGTCAATTTGTTGTAGAGCTTGTGCGTGTTTGACTTTCTCAGCAATACTGGTATATGTGTGTATCTTCAGTTTTCTTTTAATTCAGACATGACCCTAAAAAATATAAAGAGCGTCAATTAACTGTTTTTCTTATAGAAACCGATTCATTTCTGACGAAGTCGAATTGTATATTACTTAAGGATTTAGTAGTTTATAAATTACTGAACTACAATCTAAGTAAACTAATAATATTTCAGAAATATGAGTCATAATATCCATGTTTGTATCGAATACTTTCATGAATAATTAAACTTAACACGCAATGGTTATTTACATGCATACATTATAAAAGAAAGAAAAAAAGAAATAATTATCTCTTATCTAGTATTAATTGACTTGTTTTTGAAACAGTTGTATACATATTATTCTTAGGGGTTTAATGGTTGATTTATACATACACTTAAAATTACAATAATTCTGGGTCAATATTGAATCGAAGTCCTGATAAACTGATAACATTTAAAAAAGACGAAGGTACTTCTTTTGTGCTGAAATGAAAGACAGAACTTTCGACGATGCAAACGGTATCACAGAAATGTATATAAATACGTGTTAAGAAATTAAGCCGCAAACAGATCGTTTCGCTATTTTTACGAATCACAGTGACGTCAGAAGAAGAAGGGAGAGTAAAGCGGGCATTTGAATGTTTGGATTATCCAAGAATCCAGAAGGCTTGTGGACCAGTTCAAAGGAAACTGGACTGTTGTAAAGACAGCTACGTTTGCTTGTCCACCCTAATCTGGTTATTATCACTTAAAACTCATCTATCCTGAAAAAAAATCTATTCGAGTCTTATTCAAACCCTAATCTCACCTTTCACGAACCCTCTGACTAATTTACAGCAATGTGACCGCGTTAATGATCTGTTACAGACACTCTCGAAAAGAAAGTTCTTCAGAGAAATTTAACGATCGTCGAATTCCTGGAACTAACAAACTCTAGCCGGAGCTTTTAAAATCAGCAACCCTTCCTCTGCTCGTTTTCCACTGACCCTCGTCCACTGAGCGAACAGAAGAAGGAACAATTCATGGCGGACGAGGGGAACGCGTAACAGGACGTGACCCCGCAACGAACTCAGGTCGGAGGGGGTTGGAGGGTGCCAGGAAAGAAGGGAATTTGCTGGTAGTGTACGTCATTGGCATTACTTTCGCATTGACTAAGTACTCGGCGACCTACTAACCATCCTGTGAAACGTGATCGTCATTAACCCCTTTGCCTCTATGAACGAGATATCTTACGTGCCTGTTTTTCAATATTTGTGACTGAATGCGGTTTCGTATGAAAGAGATATATAATAGAATTTCTCTGTCAACATTATAACTTATTCTATGTCAATACAGTTAACACCTCTACACTCATGAGCGAGATATCTCCACCTGGTTTGTAATATTTACAAATGGATATTGCTTTATGTAATAGAATAATGAAAGAAATTTTGTAACAACTTTTCTACACTTGCCGTCAAAGAAATACTTTCACGCGATATAAAATTCTCTTTGAAGTATAATTGATGCAAGCGATATAGTGAAGTCGTGAGTTAAAACGTTAAACGGAATGAATTAAAATATTAAATCTTATACGGAAAAACACGTTAAACTTCAAGGAGCAAAAGTGGCTTAAACACTGATATATAACATTTCTGAATATTAAGCGAAACAGTGGATTACAGTGTAAAGTGTAATGTTCTTATCTCTACCGCATTGATAAACTAATATTTATTAATTGAAACAGACCTAATCAATGTTCTATATCACTTACTTTTAAAATGTAATGGAACGGATACATAAGTAACAAACATTCTTTAAGAGATATAGATGACTGCAATTTTTCCTTCATCAACTTATTTCTAGAACCTGTTTTCCATATTGCATGTTATACAGTCTTTTTTTAAATGCGCTGCATACAAAGAAACAATAGATCGTGAATTAACAAGTATGCCTATTCTAAACGAAAATCTCGAGTTCTTTTTCTCCTATTATATCAACTTTAACGTCTCGACGATTTTATGACCTCGCTGTGTCTCTTCCACCAACTGTACTGCTAACCAACAAGCAAGCCACAGACCTGCTAGGTAGCATTACTGACGAGTCCATTAGCAGATCCTGGATGAAACGCACTCTCCCTTCCTTTCCTATCCCTCTCCCTCTTTCCTTCCTATTCCAACAGCGTCACCGAAATTGTTTTCAAGTGAATAACATCTATTACATCTATATAGTATCATTAACCTTTACATTCATTTCTGTTAATGAAAAATATACGTAAGATATCTCGATAGATGAGCAAAAGAATTAGTAACTATTGAAAAAGATACACGCAGTATCAATAATATGTATTTGCTGTATTATCTCGCTAAGGATTTTGGCTGACGCGCACGTTACGATAAGCGTTATTTTCCCCGCGTTCTAGATTGTTTGCCGTGCATTAACTTCGTGCGTAAAATGAAAATAAAATCCTTCGGAAAATTACAACGATTGAATTTGTCAGACACGTTTCCTTGGAACGAAGCGTCACGCGTAGCTTATCGATCGTGATACAGTAATCGAAGTCGATCGTAAATGTTTACATTTCTACGATTTCCGTGGTTATCTACCGGCTTGGTGAATCACTTGAACGTACATAATTTCTTTCTGATAGAGAGTGCAAGAGACCGATAAAAGATATGATCGACGTCGTATCTTGCAACTGGAACGCTGTCAATTGAACCGAAGACACCACTTGTCTTCGAGACCCGCGACGACTTTATATTTCGAACCAATTAAAGACGATTAAGATAGCTCTGGTGCAGCAATTGGTCGGCCAATCGCGACGCAGTCTCCGTCTTTGCTCTGGCTTGCGCGTCTCCTCTTTTTTTTTTTTTTTGTTTTTCTCTCTTACTTCGTTAATATATGAGTCAACGCTAGGTTCAATCCAAAGCTTGTGTAGGGAAAATCAACAGTTTCCCTTCGAGTCTTCTGTCGCTCCCTCGTTTGTCTTTTTCTCGCTCGAGAAATTACTCAGGCAATTAGACTCTGTTCTTTGTTCAAAGAGACAGACAACGTTAATTCGACCGATAAACTGATACCAGTCGACAGAAAGACACCAAACGAATTATCGCCTCGCTTTAGAAACAGAAGCAATTAGAAGAACGTCGCGAGGAATTCACGCGTTCGAAATTCCTGGCCTGGTATCGCTCCGTTTCCATACGGGGCGTTATAGCAAAAGGGTAGCACGAAATTATTGGACAATAATTCAAGGTCCTCGATGCGTCCAGCGGATTGCATTTCCTTTGTCGTTCGTTTCTCTTACGTGACTCATTGCTCGAATGGAAATAACGTAATCTCTCTCTCTCTCTCTGAAAAGCATGGTAAGAAAAATAATAAAAAAGAAAAAAAGAAACGTTAAAGAAGAGAATGAGGAACGCGACGATAACGAAGATATATTGCGTGTGATTCTGTTCGTTCGAGTCGCTTTTAAGATCGATCACCTTGAAAACGACTGGTAAAGTAAATATCGCTTTCACGATTCTTAGAAACGCGACATGCTTCAAGGTTAGTCTCGAATTAAAAACAGGTGCCTGTAATTTCATTATCACTGGTTGTGTAGTAGTTATTGTTCAAGATGTACGTAAATTGTAAATGTAATAATTGCAACGTTTGAAACTAAATATAAATTCAGAAGAATCATCCGGACGTCTAATGTTCAACCTCGAGCAATAATTAGAAAACGCACTGGATGATGAAAGTGTCATATTTTTGGAGAACACGTGTAGTCGACGAATAAAGACGGCGTCGTGTTATTTTTACCTCGTGGATTCACGTTTTTGCAAAAGTAACGCGTTCTAGATATACACTAAAGTAAATTATGTTTGTTTTCGTGAAAAACTCGTGCTCGAATGTTACGCAATATTCGGTTTACTGCTATTGTTGTATCAAAAGATAACGCAAATACGCCTGCTTCGTAGTTAAATAAGTGTCAACAATGGCGTTTTACACTGACTAAATTTCGCGCCATCTTACCAATATTTCCTACACTGAATAGTAGATAATTATTTTATTATTTCCCATACCAAATCAAATTACCGATAAAAATACACCGAACAGTTCACGAGTAATTATCATGTTTTTATAACAAAAAATTCATAAAATAAAGAAATATTCTATGATAATACAATAGTTTAAATGTAAAAACTAGTTTCATAACAAATACGACACATGCATTAATAGATAACGAAATACTGACGCTTGTACCGTGTGAATTAATGATTATTGATCCCCTATGTAAATTTGTGGTAATCTCAGATATCGTTAGTCAAGCAAAAGTTCTTACAGCAGTAATTTAGCTTGCGTAATCGTAGGCTGCTCGATGTTCAAGCTTTCGTTCTCGTTATACTTCTACGCCGTTGAAAATTCTCGAACGAGGAAAAAGCTTCGACTTAAGCAGGAAGAATCTCATTACAGCGGGAGCCGGCATTGACTCAGATGTCGAGAAGTCGTTAAATCAGGATTTACCGAAATTCCTCGCCAGTCAGCCAATGATATTCCCACTAACATCGAGATATCAGACGACCGAGCAGACGAGAGGAACGTAGTGGATGTTAAAATAACCGCGATGACGGAACAGGAAAATTTGACAGTGTAGCCTAGGCGGTCGCCATGTTGGCTATTCCGATCGAGCCGAAGGGCCACAATCAGGGCTGCATCGTTAGGATGCCATTATCGCTGCATAGAAATTGTAAAATTACAAACTATTACGAAAAAGAATGTTCGTTATTATACCTGGAGCTCCCTAACGGAGCCTACGGTTGTCTAAATTCCCGGCTCGATATATCGGCCTCTCGTATCCACGAACAGCTCCTCTCGCTCTCTCCCTCCTGCTGCGGCGGGCCTTCTTCCTAGCTTCGGCTTCTCACATCGATGACTATGCACTTTCCTTTTCACACCTCTCTGTCTCGAACCACGTCGAGAAACAGAGCGAACGCACTCTTAAGGCGATGAAGCCTCAACGACCGAGACGAGTCTGTGTTTCACTACGATTTACTGTCTCGCGACACAACCGCGACCGCCACTGCGTTTTAAGGTTAACCGTCACTGCTTGAACTCGAAGAACGGAACAGGCCACAGCGTGTACCGCGATTTATTATGACTAGGCGAATGATACGACGTTCAGAGAGTTATTTTCATGAATAAAAACTGTACGAAGCGAGCGGAGCTGCTGTTCCTGCTACTGCTGCTTCAGGGCTCTGGCGGGCGGCAGGGCGGGGCTCCGTGCTTCGACTCTCGTAGACCCCGTATACCTCGAAGTCGCCGGTCCGCGAAAATACCCGAACGTCACGAGCGACCTCTTCGGCTGTCCCCGCGCGCCGCCATTTTCGAACGTGGAATACGACGATCGAGTATGTTTGGCGCCATCGACACGAAGTCACGTAAATTAAAGGAAATTGTAAGGAAAAAGAGTTTAGATCAATTTATTTGGCAGATAGAAATTGTGGAAAATTATCATGTTATGGGTAGTGTGTTTTTTTGGATCGGTATAATGATTGGTATGAAAATTTGGATGGAGAGATTATTGGAGGGAGGCGTTCGATTAGGTGAGTTATGGCGTCCCTTAGATTTAAGATTCCGTCGTTTGATTTTGCGATGAATTATTAGAACTTTGATTTGAATAAATAAGCATTTTGTTAGTAACAATAGAAAATGAATGGTTTTCTTATGTAGTATTTATATATATTATGATATGTAACACGTATTCTAGTACGTAGTCAGCAATGTGGTTTACATTTGTATAATTGATCGTGCGTAATTCATCTAACAAGTAGCATTTTTCGATTTGAATTTCATATGCAGCTTTGTTATATTAGAACTAAATGAAGTACAGACATTGATTGTGGTTCATATAAGTACGTGTTGATACATGCTTCGAATATTTATTCGCTTCGAATATTTATTCGCTTCGAATATCTTTTAGATTTTAATTTCGGATGAAGCTCTTTTTATGTTAGAACTACGTATGTACATATACAGGAGATACAGAGAGTGACTATAGTTTATGCAAGTATATACATAAGTATATATATAATTTCGAATATTTAGTCACTAAGATAGTAAGAATTATGTCGATAAAACAGTGTAACAATTATATCGGCAGTTGGATTTCCAAGTTCGTACGTATCTTTTCTTTGATTTTGTATTTGTATTTATTGAATTTCATGTATTCAAGGCGTTATTTCACTACATGCATCATCGGTATTACAATTAATATTTGTTTTTCTAACTGTAATTTCTAACAATTTCCTGATTTTACCCTGTGATAATCTTTGATTTCTTCACGATGCTGCCTTTAAACGAAAGATGTCAAACTAGTCGACTTTAAAATAATACTATCGATAGATGATATCGATATTCATCGAGTATTCTTAAATAACGTTAGTCGAAAGATAAAACCGATTATGAGTTCGATTCTTAATATAAATGTTAACGACTGTTTGTGCCAGGATAAAAAAGAAGAAGCTGGTTTGGAGGAATAGACATTGACGATGAGATCTTTGCCCAGAAGCTTGTTATCTCGACATTCTACACGTTGCTGTCCATACACCGCTCAATTATTCAGAATTGTCACCATAATATGAAAAGAGTAAGTGTTTCTCGTTGAGATATTTAAGTTACAATTGTGTATTAGTTTGTTACAACGCGATGGTTCAGAACGATCTATAATTATCCTCGTGTTTGAATGTGAGCTGCATCAAAGCTTGCTGATGGTTAAACAGAAAGAGACAATGTGTGTAGTTATATCGACCGGCAAAGCGCACGAACTAAGATATGTACATAAAATGGACAATAAAATGGTCACGACAAACGTATATCTAGAAACGTTTAAATGAGATACTATTACTGAGTTTATCTAAAAACTATGTATATAAATGATTATTGAAATATTACACGATATAATATATACGAATACAAATTAAATTTTTCGTTAGTACAATATATGGGAGTAATTGTTAGGATTTAAGATACAGGATGTGTCAAAAACATTATTACAAACATAAAAATATTGCTTTCGTAATTTTATAATCCTTCTTTTAGTATATTATTTAAGAGTAATTATTAAGATTAAGATGGTATGCAAGATGGCTTAGAAAAATCGCTGTACAATATAATATATAATATAATATAAATATAAAAATGGTGCTCCTGTAAGTATTACGAGTGTTCTTGTATAATCTTTTTCTTTAGCGTGATATTTGGGCGTAATTATTAGGGTTTAACATACAGAATCTCTTAGAAAAACTACTGTACACACAAAAACCGTACTTCTCTTAATTGCTTTTCTCAATTTTTTAATGAAACAATCCAAAGACAAAACTTTGGGATTTATGAATGTATAGATAGAAGTAGAACTCTGTTTTCATTTAATAATAACGTTCATAAGTTTCACAAGTGCAATAATCAAAGAAACAATTTGACCCGTTCTTTCGGAAGAATCCACATTATCCTGTGACACATCCCTTTCTGAGTGTACATCTGACCGGATTCCAACAGAACGAGGACAATACGGTGGAGAAAGAGACGCAGGACCTTATCAATATTATCACTAGCTCGGCGAGGGGATATGATAGGGCGGTGTAATCGGGTGGTGAGTGACGTTGGTGGGGACAGTCCGACGACGCAGGCGCCGCGTACGACCCCCCTAACGTACCATCGTCGCCGGCGTCGTCTTCGTCGTCGTCGTCGTCGCCGTCGCCGAGAGAGACGTCGGCCCGTCGTGCCTCCTCGTGTTTTCAGTTCCGACCGAACGACGGCGACTAACGAAACTACGGAAAATCCTTCCGTGAGGGAAGCTTTTGCTCTTGTTTCGTTCTCCTTCCGGCGTTTTGCTCGGTACGCGGCCTCGAGATGCCTCTTTGCCGGTAGACGCACCGACTCAAAAGGTGGGAGCACGCGGGAAAGCAACAGTGTTTAGCGATACAAGCCCGTGGATACGGTGCCGGTTGTCGAAGGGAAGTTACTCTCGTTTGGAACGTTCCTTTAGTTAGAATACACCGGAGTACGCTGAGAGCACAGTGACGCAGGAGCTTCGATTTTGGACCTGCAAGGCGTGGTGGCCAGGAGAAGAATGTAGTTGTTCGAACACAGACATTCGTTTTGTATATTCGTTGGATTTTATACGTTGTGTGGAAATTATCGAAAATATGCGAGTTGCCTTGTACGAACAAAAGGAGTACATTAGAGAGAATCGATGAAACAAATAGTGGTTTCGGTGGGTAGTGTCAGTGGCCGTCGCCAACAGGTTACAAGAGTCGATGAGTATTTTGAGAAATCTCGTGAGAAATCGTAAGAGGCACTCGTACGATCCGCCTGTTTATTGTTGCGGAGAATGAAGAAGAAGTATAAAAATAACTGTCCCTGAGTTCGAGTTGAAATGCACAACCGCCTGACCCCCACGAACCAAGTTATTCGATTTAGGGGAGTGTACTACGTTGCAACGTGTAATCGCGAGCAACGATCGTAGTGAATCAAAGTCGAGACCCGCGCTTTGGCATTTTCGTATTAAACGCAACTACAAATCCACCACGTGCCTTTCTCGTTGTCATCTCGACAGTTCGTTTCCCCTTCTCCTTACGATTAATCCTCGCTCCCTTCGCTTCTTTCCTAGACTTACATATACACGTACAGCCATGATACCCGCGATTCTTTCGTTTCACCCGCTTCGCGTTCCCGCAACCATCGTGGAACAGGTGTCAGCGTTCGTGGAATTCGAGCATTCGTCAATGGCGTTCTACCACTGAACTCGTGGGATCGACGTCTATCGTCGCGAAGACGCACAGCACACCCTGAGAACATTTCCCGAGATACTCACTCAACAACACTTTGTGGAAATGTCCGCACAATGCGCTTCTTCGAGACGTCTACTGTTCATTCCTCCGGATGTAGAGAAGTTTGACTTCGAGCCGACGAGGTCGAAGCTTCTCCGAATTTTCAACGGAGAATCTGCCACCGAGAAGGTGAGATCGTACGGGTCAACGTTGCTCGGACAGTTTTCCAATTTCTTCAAAGACAACCGAGTAGTGTCGAGGTATTCGCGACACGTTGTTCTTTGGCTGTCTTAGAGAGCAATTCTAAATTAGCTGAACGAAACAACAAAGGAGAAACGAAGAAAAGTTTAGAAAAGAAAATTAATTAGGGAAAATTAACGCGATTCGAGGAACCAAGGGAAAACGTGGATCATCGGTGAAGAAAAAGAGGGAATTCTCGTGCACAAACGCAGAACGAAATCGTCTTAGATCATTAACGACACGACGTTTTCCAGATTTCTGGTGCCCTGTTCTGGAATTCGTGGGAACAGCATTCGTGTGGCGCGTGCTATATCAACTATAAATAGATGTTCTCTCGCGTGGATTGTACGTCTTGAGCCAGGGCAGACATCAGAGGTATATACAGCGGAACCTCGTGTCACGCACGTCGAGACGACATTTAGGCTCGACCTTCTCTCGTGTCCTTGGATCAACTGAGAGGATGAACCATATGTCACTTGCTACAGCCTGTTTCGATCTTTAGATACATCTAGGTAGACGAGTATTGGGTCCAAAAAGGAAGTCAAACGAAGACATCCAGCCTTCTCGTAAGGCGAACGTATCGACTCTGTCCACGCAGCTTCGTATGCGAATTTTGTACAACAACAACACCAAGAAACAACGATACTCTCGCGAAAGACGCAAAAGTAATTTAGCGTAATAGAGGGGTGTTCCTCGAAGTAAAAGGCAAAGGCACACGCGTCACCGTTAAGTGCAACTGACATTATACTTTGTGGCCACTTTTCTTCGTTCACTATCTCCTCTCATTTTTTGTATCTACGTAAAGGAATCTAGAAACAAAAAAAGAAAAGAACATCAATTCGTCGTCCGACTAGCAACGAATCTTCTCCTTCGTTTTCTTCTCATTCTCTTCTCTAGTCGTTCTTTAGGGGAAACAAAACAGGGTTTACACACTGGGAACGAATTGTGACGAACATCGCCGATATTAGCTGGTGCTTCTCTTTGTCATCGACGATCATTATGCTCAACTCGTGCTGTGCTTTTTTCTACCGTGCTTGTACGCATGCTGCGAGTGTTTTTTCAGTGCTGTAGTGTTACACGTTAATTATTAAAAGCAGGCTTAACGAGCCTTCGATCGAACGCCAAACGTCTCGTCGGCCCAGGTACCTGGGAATATTCCTGCGATGCCTGTTAGACGAGGTCACGTGGCGCCCAGGACAACGATCATCGAAACTATCATCAGGAAGTTCGATACTCACGGTGAGCCTGGGTAACATCATACGAGACGAAAACACTCGAACCGATCAATGTTAACAAATTCTTCTCAAGTAATTTGTATTTCCTGTAACAATTTCTGCAATTCGACATGAAAAATTGGAAAATATTTACATTCGTCGATCGACATATTTCGATGAATTAGAAACACTATTTTGACTCGTGATTAATTTTATATTATATTTCAAAGCAATATTATTTTTTTTTATTATTTTTAAAGCAATTTCATCCATTTTAATTGAGATATCTGCAGTTCTGTCTTCGTTGACGTTGAAAATACAATCGCTTATTCTTTATCGTGAATTTTAGCAGGGACGCAATTACACAAAATCATAAGCCTCGAATAATTTATCACGTGCCATTTATATCTCGGTTAGACGTCGATAGCGAGCAATTGTACAGTGGAAAATTTTCATTAAAATTAGATAACCAATTTCACGGTTTGTCATCCGTTTTCATTATCATTTGTCGTATCGATCAGATCGAGGGAGAGAGAAGAAACTAAAACGAAAATATTGGAATAACGAGCGTGATAAAAAAATAAAGATCAATTTCCAACATTTGCCTTGAATAAGTACGCTTCTCCTTCGTAATATTCGTGGTCGTATAAAGTTTAATGAAAGTTTTTTAAGAGGGGCACAACTTCCCTTCTCGCGGAAGATTAAAATAAAGTTAACAGCTCGAGGGTTGTCGTTCTAGCTGGCTAGATATAATCGAAGTTTTTAGAACTGCTCCACCTGATATGGAACGAGCAGGCATCGAGCCAGAACTCCGTTTTCAATATTATTTAAAACATCTCGGCGGAATGCGAGGTTTTATGGAAGGGGATAGAATAGGGGTTGGAATCGGTTAAATGGAAGAAAGGGGTAGTTCTGTTTCACACTAGGACAATGCATGTCACTGGCAATATCACTCGAGGCATGCCTAAAGTCCTTGCAAGGGAAGGCAAAGCTAGAGGAAACCGACAGGTTTTTCAGACGTGCGATTGATCGCGGTAAAACGAACTAGAGCGCGTATTTTCTTTCGTCTTCTCGTTGTTTACTCGTACTAGCCTTGCCGAAAGATTAACTGTCTCAGAAGTCTTCATTAGAATTCCAGAATTTTATCTAGAGATCTTTATAAACCTCGCCTTATCATAAGATAATAGCTTCCTAAAATTTAATGCAAAATAAATTGTTCGCCGATTCGTTTTTTCCTTGAAAAATTCTATTAAATTTCATTTAGAATGCAATATGGAGTTCCAGCCTATTAATATTAATAAATCCTATTTTAGTAGCACAGAGGATATACACGGTTATCTTGATCGTACTTCAATGCTGATAATTTTATACTGATTACACTTTATGATCAGTCACTGCCTGTTTTATTGTTTAATATCCTTTAGTCTTTCTAATACGCATATTAAATGAATTATCTTCTAGTTGTTTTCCTTTAAAACATACCGTTGAATTTCGTGTCAGTAACGTGGAAGGTATAAGTAATTTTCTTCACGATCGGTCGTTGATATACGACCCAACACTAAACGTGCTTTCATAGCTGAGCTTGTGCGGATTAAGTGCTCAAAAGAGTCTTTAATCCTTTGCACAAAGGATCTGGAAGGCTTGCGCCGAACGATGCGGCTTTCGGCAAAATATTTTCTTCCTTCTGCCAAAAAGTGCGAAATAAATAAAAATCCATTTATTTAATTCTGAAAAAATTAATACGCTTAATTCGTATCTTTTCGCTACATTGGAGATATTTATGCAAAGTCATATTTTTATGGAAACATATAACTGTAAGAAAGTTTCACCTACGTTTCATTAGAAAAGTGGGATACGTGCAAATACTTTTTAGAATCGCTATATAGGAAATATTGAAAGTATAATACTCGTTATAACGTTCAGTAAGTGAAACAAATCTCCGCTTAGATACTTTAATTCTATTTTACAAAATATGAATTTATCTACGTAAACATCCACAATTTTTATCTCTTTCTACCATTGCCTTTTTTATATCACATTCGTTCCGCATTTTTACCGAGGAGATTTGATAAGAATTCGGATAGCAAAGTAAGTCGATGAGGTCGCGTATCATCGCTCGTTAACAAAAGCAGCGGCTGTCGTACGGAAGGGCTGGCGGTAATAGGCATTAACGCGATAAATTCTTGGGAAACCTCTGTAACGCCAATTTATATAATAAAAAATATGTATGCCAGCCCCTTCAGGGTGGGCTTTTGTCCCGGTGGCATTGCTGCCCGTCAAGCCTTGGCTTCTAATCTGACGTCCTCTCTATAGCATGTACATCCAACCGCGTTTCGCTCATTTTTCCTCCTTTCACCCTATCTCCGCGCTCCTTATTCACCAACAAGCCATCTTTTCGATACTCTTCAACTGTCTTCTTGTATCGTAATCGAATACGACATCGGAGGGCAATATATATCTTACACGCAAACATCGACAGATCGTAGAGTAATAGCCCTTGAAAACGTTAAATAATTCCTAACCACGATGACTGCGCGATCGATGAAGCATCTATAACGCCCAGGACTTCCTTAGACGAATAACGATCCACCTACGGATTTTTCTTCTCCACGCGTTAATATCTCCTATCCCTGAAAATATTAGGTTTAGGTATTATATATGACGAAATTAGGAGAGAATCACTTGTCATGAATTTTAGCTAAATATTTAAATAAGTTTAGGATAAATGTTTCTAATTCAACATACTAAAATTAATTTGTTAGGAAAGGTTTGGTTTTTGAACGAGATATGGGATGCTAGTTAGAATATTCAGTATAATTATAATAATTATTTCTTCTTATTTTTACTCAATTTTTGCATTAGTAAAAAATTGAATAGTCGTATAAATATTATATTAACAGTTTAATCACAAACTTTAGCTTGTTGCTAAAGGAATAGTGGTTACATGACAAATAGTCATGCAAAGAAAGAAACCACGTATTATTTAACAAAATGGAAATTCTTTTGTAACTCTAGTCACTGTTTTCCTAAATTAAAGGTTTTGTCATTTGTTCTTCTTTATCATTCTTCTTCTAAGCCTCTAATTTTAGTCAGCAAATATTTCACTCCGTAATAGGAATGACCATTTAATCCCCGTGTAAGTTTAAAATAATATATCGTTCAATAATAAAACTTCATGGTTTTACGGAAAGCAGAAAGTTCGAACGATCACGAGATCCCATTAAAACACGTTCATTGTCAACAAATGACATACCGGTATTCACAGATATACTTAATTCGGTAAATTACTATTACGAATAATTGTGTTATCAATCATGTTCAGTGGTTTATTCGTGTCAAGGTCAGGCTGTTCGTCAAGCACACCCTGGATTCTGTACACGCGTGTACGACTAGGTCGAAAATGTGACACCAGGAACCTGGCACGGTTCGTTTTCGTGTATGAAACTATTAAAAGCCGACAATTAGGGCTGTGGCTGGGTTTAAATTGTACTTTAGGGCGGAAAGCCGATACCGTCGTTGTTGCTTATAAATTTCATCCTTATCTTGAAATCATTTTATTTTCTTTACTCTATAATGACGATCCAACGGTTGACAAAATTGTCACGAGAAAAACGGAGAAGGGGAGGAAGCTTTATATGTATCGCAACCACAAGTATCATTTTATTTATACGGAAACAGAGTATAAATATTATGAACCGTGTTTATTGGAGTTGTCTTAAGCAGCAAGCCTAAATCGTCGAATGAAATAACCACATAAAGATCATTGGAAGCGATAATTACATTTTTGTTGGTTTCTTTATTGTAATGTCACTTTGTGGCTGGAAAGACATAAAGTGGTAAACATAAAGTTGCTAGAAGTGGAAATAACACGTA
This sequence comes from Bombus fervidus, assembly GCF_041682495.2. Classification (NCBI taxonomy): domain Eukaryota; kingdom Metazoa; phylum Arthropoda; class Insecta; order Hymenoptera; family Apidae; genus Bombus; species Bombus fervidus. The sequence continues at coordinate 8,396,655 of NC_091528.1, forward strand.
AGGTAGATATATAAGAAACAAAGATATAGTTGACGAAGTTATATAGAAATCAAAGGTATAGCTATTAAACTCATATTGTATTTGTTGAAAGAAAGGTTGAAAGTTTCACATTTATAGGAGAAGAAATTTATTACTATAAAAGTTTGTCTACATATTTATGGCACATTTTTAAATACTAATATGATTTTGTTTCGGTTAGTGTTCTCTTGGTTTATTGAAATCATTGAAAAGTGGAGTTTCTCCTTGTTTATTTATTTATCAACAAAAGAGATTCATTAGTAAAAAGAAAAAGAAAAGGAAGAAAATTGTACACGTATGAGATACTGAATAGTCTATAAAACAACAGTAAAGTGAACGCACAACCTTGTTGCAACAACCCCTCCAATCTTGACTAGATAATGATCTATAATCTTAAAAAGAACTGTCCAGGCTATGTGACATAAAAACGTGTTTTTTTTTTCTCCTTCTTTCTCTCAATTTTTGGGGAGGAGCGAAGGGAAAAGTAGGTCAGAGAGCTTTTCAAGGTCTGAATCTATTCGACCATGGTACGTCGCCTGCTCGATGAATCACCGATTCCATTGGAATTTATGAATTTGTACGCTTGTTGGCTTTTCCTCGTGATAATCCGCTTTTCGACTCCGTTAATCGCGAGAGGGAAACGCCAGCTAACGTCGACAAGCTGAGTCAGATTTCCTCGAAATCCTTACCACTTTGGCGCCAAACGTCGACTCGAACTTTCAAACTAAATTTTTGGTGAATTCCAGCACTTAGTCGCGTGATAAAATAACCTTGCGGACGAAAGTAGTTCTCCTATTTCCTTTACTTTCAAATCGATTTTACGTTCGTTTTGGCAAATGTTTAAATTAATACGGAGATTACAGACGAAGAATGTGTTATCAATTAATCGCATCTTGCCAAACTTGTCCTATTATTTGACATTTGAAGTTAAATACGAGGTTGTTCGAAAAGTTTGTAGCGTTTTTGTTACAAACATCTATTATATAATGAAACTATTGAACAAATACTGTTTTCGTTTGGATTCAAAAGAGAATGAAAGAAAGGTTTCAAGAATTTGTTAATAAACAGTACACAAGAAATTTTGAATCTTAAAAAAAAACTTTGTATTTTTGCTGCTGTAATAATTAGTCCTCAAGACAGCCACCAATTCCTAGTCGACCAACATTCGTATTAATAAACACCTACGCTTCCGAATATCAAATATACTTTCCTTCCTCTTCCTATAAACACAATTTAAACATTGGAGTCGCCTTGAATCGACGTTTTAGTCTTTCACGACAAACAATTCGAACCTTCATGAAGAAGACAGCGAAAATTCCAGCTGGTCAACAACAGAATGCGCGCGTTTCCGTGTTCCCTTCCTCTTCTTTTTATTTTTTTGCTGCTCTTTCCTGCCGTTTACGAGCGCCATACCTGTACATAATAACGAGAATACGTGTGCTGCCGCGCGATAAATTCGTGCAGAAACTTTGGGCTGTTGCCAGGATGGATATTTAAAATTCTCCGCGGTTCTCCATAGTCCTCAGTTTTTTTTCACCGCGATGGACGAAGGGAAGGCATCGCGAATGCTATGGACGTTAATGCACTGGTTCATCAAGTCGGTTGCCAATCCAACCGATTGCTATAATTACCATTGCGTCGAATGCATTATTCACGATTTGCTGTCGGGGCCGCGATTATGAATAATTTCACGTCATCGAGCACCTTATCAGCGAATACGTCGCGTCCGCTGCCGGCAACTGTGTTCGTGCAACGCTTCTTGTGTGAAAATTCTTGTGTGAAATGCACCAGCCGAATACACGATTCGTTACTTAGCTTCAATTTACCGTTGCAACCGTATGCACTTTTAATTTCGTCGCAAGAATACCTTCGAGTTTTAGAACGATCCAATTCTCAAGCGTTAGGGCGTGGATGAAGGAACGTAGGGGCGCCAGGTTGGGCTAGATTATGTATGAGGGGTGAAATCTAATTTGGAGCAGAGACGATTGTGCTTAGATTCGATTGGCTGCGTTTCCACGCGTACTCTGGTATTGATAGATACGGAAATCATTAGGCAGAGATTAATACAGCTGTTTGACAATGGAATTTAGGCAATTTGAAAATTGAGAAACATTTGAAACTGTGGAAGTATAGTTTAAGCGATACCAATAACGAAACCATTTCTTCTTTCGGTAAATATAAAGTTTATAGGGGGTAAAAGCAACCTTTAAAGTTAATTAATTAATCACGATTCTGATGAAATCGTAATGTGGGAAAGAGGCATGACAATATTCGGGAACATCTAAGTTAATCAATTTTAATACTTTCAATCTTCCAAGCGTACTTGATCGTTGAATTTTTAAAGTGTATTTTCTTTACTTATTTCCCAATTATCACAGTCGTTTCGTGTAGCAAGAAAAATGTTTTCGTAATACTTAAAAAAATGTGGAAAGTATAAAGAAGAAGGACCTAAAAATAATTAAGGAACAAAGTAGCAACCTTTGCATTTTTCGTATACCCTCACGGTCGATCCTTTTTGGCTGGGTCTCGTTAACTTTTAACGAAATGCATACCCTTACTCAGTCGCCTATGCAAACAAAAGCACGCTCTAGTACATCTTGGGGCTAATTAAGCCCGTGGTTTCCGAGTAAATATTTTCATAAGACGGATCACTTAAAATTCTTTCTTAGCGAGTTAGAGCGGCAAATCGGAAGTTTCACGACATCACGGAGGATCCCGTAATCAGAACGTAAGAAGCCATCGTCGAAAATAAAACGAAGGCGAATCAGAAAGCGGGCCTAATAAATGTTCAAGAAAATTTCAGTTAAATTTTAGTTAAATGTCGAAAATATTGTCTCGTAAATTCATACTAATTATTGTATTGATATTTAGGTAAATAATTTTCATACTTGGTGGTACAGAGTTTTAATTTAATATGGTTTTCATAATTAGCGACACAGAGCATGTGTACATGTCTCAAATAGATTGGAAACGGAACATGAAATGTCATAAAGAAATCGAATAACTGTTATTGTATCTCTCGATTCTTTAATGATAGATAATCCATTAATAGATAATATATAGAATAATATATAATAATAAGTAATAATATACGATGCATAATATATAACAATTGGCTATATTATAGCAATATCATATTAGGAGGCACGAGTGTATTAATCATTCACAAACGTGAACTCAAAATACGCATGAAAGTTATTTCCAGTCGCGTGAATTATACATGTATGCGCATAAGGATTGTTTTTTAAGCGTAGTTTTCCTGATAGAAAAGTCATCGTCTCAACCTCGATACCTTTCGGAAATTTATCATACAACTTTGATTGTCATTTGCTTGGGAACGAATCCCTCGACACACGATTCGAACGCCACGAACAATTTCATTTGCAATTGCAAAGCGACGCGATACTCGTGAAATAAGTGAAAATAAACTCGAACATTGTTCCCAGTTAACCCACTTGCGTACTAAGTTCTTCCGACTGGTCCCAAATATTGCCAATATGATCGTAATAGTCGTGTCTCGTTAAAGCGGCAATGAAATTTCGAAATGTTTTATACGACACGTAGGATATACACATAAAAGTTGTCTATGGAAAGCGTTAAAACGTATGAGATTCTTGGACGAGTTCTCGGCTCTTCATGAGAATCGAATAATGACGTCTTACTATGTGATGGATGGATTATTTGTTTCTCAGGATGTTTCGTAGGAAGGAAAGCAGAGATCATTAGCATTGCGATGTTTCTTCTCGTCGACACGATTCGCGAATTTTCGATCTGTAACGCGTTCCGATTCGTTCGCGAGACTATTCCTAGAAATTGATGCGATGCGATATATCTGAAGAGGTTATTTTTCATCGTCGATGTTGATCGAATCGTACATGAATCGAACACGAATCGAATGGTCCCAGAATTTTCGCGGAAATCTTAATTCGTTCGTGTCGCGTGCAAAACACGCGTCTACGACGCGTGGCATCTGTGATTTAACGTAGACCACATGTGTCGCTGAAATATCTTTCGAAATTGAGTACTGGCCTAGGCACCATTCAAATTAGTGTTATAAATACGTGTGATATTTCGCTGGAAGGGGATCGTTTCGGACATTCCTACGTTACTCGGAAAATTGTTTATAGCTCTTGGAATATTCGCGTCGTCTGGGTTACTTTTTCGCGACAGATCGTTAACACTTGCTCAATGGCGCATTCTATTAATAGCCTTGCGAGCTTTGTCTTAAAACGCCTTTCGTATTATCCTTTCGATTACGAAAACAAAGAGAAGAGCTTGGTTTGATTAATTGACGTGTCTTGCAATTTTCAGTACAAGCGATTCTCCAATGTCTGTGAAAATAATTTTAACGGTACACCGAATGATTTTACAGTCTTATGAAAATCTTCTTAAAACATCTTCCATATTATCCCTGTAATTTAGAAAAGAGAAAAAAGAAGCAGCTACAGCTACGATCAATTATTGTTTCGTAACTTCTTGTACAAGTCTTTTTACCACGCTTACGGTAACGATCTTAACGATTTCCTGAATTGTATCTACGTTAAATTCCACTGATCCTTTCGTAGCCTTGTAAAGATTTTCTTAAGATGTCTGCTGCTTTTCTTAGGCTTATGAGGATCTTAAGACAGCGTTCATATTATTCTTCCGATTTAAAGAAGTTAAAAGGAAGAAGAAGGAGATGCCAGTTTAGTCAGTCGGTGTGTTGTATTTTCAGTGCAAGCCTTTCTAGAACGCTTATGGAAATAATTACCACGGCCGGTGCAAGCGACGCGCAATTTTCGCCCCTAGGGAGTTCTTTGAGCGTCCAGCTGTGCGGTTTATTGTTTTTCATTTGCTCGATGCTGTGCAGTCGATTCGCGGGTTCTTTGAAGATATCTCCCTTCGTTTTCACGACTCACTCGTCGGTGTATCTGCAACGTCGCGTTCAAATAGCCGTTTAATTGCGTCGTTTTAACCAAAATTAAACGTAGTCCGTGATTTCATACGGGATATCATTCAACAATCGCCGATATGATTGCTTTTCTTAATGCGAGAATTTGCCATCGAAGAATAATACCTTCGAATTCGATAGCGCGAATCCATGCGATGAAAATAAACTACGATCGAGCTTGAAATTTCCCAGAGACCTTCATTCGATTACGCCCCAGTATCGAGCAGCCTGAGAATTCAATAATTTCCACCAAAATCTAATCCGATTTTCAAGGTATGGAAATCTATCTTCCGTGTATAATCCGCGTGTTATCCTAGAAACGAGATACCAATCTAATTTTCCTTCCGACACGAAATATTCATCAGCCACGCTGGTTAAACTTTTAAACGACTACTGCGAACAGCGAAATAACTCGCAAAAATTGATGAATGCAATATTATCGTTAAACGTAGGTACAGTGATTTAGATATTGTTTTATCGAGGTATAAATATTGTTTCAGAATAATAGATACTTTATAGAAGCCTGCAACAAATTGCAGACGCAAGCAAAATTTCTATAATTTAGAGAAAGGATTATTTGAAATTCTTTTTAATAACTACGATGTTAGGAAACGCACACAAGAGTTCACGATTTAAATTATCCGAGAAAGAGATTGCAAATGAAACGTTGTACTAACCCAACGTTGATTCTTGATACTTGAAAAACATGCAACGTAGCACTGTGTTGTTGCTTATCAAATGTAGATATTCCTTCTTTTTATAGTATTTCCTTGCACATTCCAATATAAGAATTTCTTATTTAGTTTCCTTAGTTCTCATGTGTGCATGCAATCTGTCTTTTTTTCGCGTTAATCTTATAATCGATATTTGTATACCTACACAAATAACATTGAATAGATAAATTTTGATAACCTACCCCTTAAGGAATCAAACGCGATCATATTTGGACTTGGTAGATCTCTTTATCTTATGCCTCTAATAAGATTGATGGTTTCGAGAGCAGCTGTTGGTTTCATCCACCATGACGCAGTCCCTCGAAATATTCCAATGCGTTGAATTACGAGCCGCAAAATTTTAGATTGTCGTTCTTTCGCGGAACTTCTATTTTCTTCGGCGACACGAGGCGCAAGTGCGTTCTTGGCACGGAAAGCCTGCTGCATACTTCACCGGAATCCCCGGTGGACATCGGTTTAAAGAAACCGTGCAGAAACGATGACTAACGTCGCCAGGAGGTCCGCGACAGCAAAGAAGAAAGCAGCGCGGGAGGAAAGTTACCGAATCCCCATTCACTTCCTCGACGACGATTCCAATCTCATAATTCAATGACTCGTTCCACTTTCCTGATTTCCAAGCGGTGTATACCTATGCGTTACGCGCGCCCTGGCTAACGTAAACAAAATATCGACACAGATTTTCCGCTTGGTCGTGCGATATTTGTTTTGTAGGCAATCGTATATTTAAGGCCCCATTGCTCTTACAAGCTTCCTTCGACCTTGTTTCTCGCCGCAAAAACCATTGAGACATATTTCAGCTTGAAAAGATTTATAACAAGTTAAGAAGACAGTCGTTTCATACGAGTGAGGTAAAATTATTGGTGAAATTTGACAAGTTACCAGCTTGTAGCATTTGTAACATTTTGGCGAAACGTTATAAAATCATAAAGCTCGATGTAAATTCAACGTAACGAAAAGATTTACAACGAATTGGGAGCAAGGACGTTTTACATAATTGAACTAACGTTATTAGTTACCGGCATTAATATACATTTTAATCAGACTTTAGAATTGCTACAATTATAAAATTCAACCTGTAAGCTCTACCGACGACGAGTAATTAATAAACGAAAATAGTGGTTGATGCGTCTGCAAACAATTTGCATAAATGTTTACGTACAGCCTACTAACATTAATAATTAGTAAATTAACGTTACAAGGGTTCGTTTCCAAACTTTCGTCATTCTCACACGTCCCGACCTTATTTTGCAAATCCAATTTTCATTAAAACACTTTTGAGCACCGAAAGATCGAAACCAGGTTGAGAAACGCGAAGAAAGCTTTAAATAAAAATCTCAGAGGGATCATGTTGAGATATACACACTCTCAAAATTAGCCTGGAACTACAAACACGTCAACCTTGCTCCAACGACGTTGTAATTCAACTTCCCTGGTTCTAGCACAATATCGACAGGTTGGAGGCGTTCTTCCGCCTTTTTTCGCTTTCCTCTTTCTTATCCTCCGCGTTCTGTTGTGGCCGAAGAGAAAACCTGTTCGACCTGGGTCACAGACGGATCACGGGCCAGTTCTATGTTTATATATAGGATGTTTAAATCGAACCGCGTGAGCGGATTTAACTTTAACGCGACGACAAGGTCGCTCCAGCTTGTCACAACATTTGCTTGTGGGCTAGCGTGACTACATCGTATTTTCGGGTTTTCGGCTATAAGACGAATCGGCCGACTCGGCTTTATCGTTCAAGGACGGTTCAGCGAGATAAATCGAGAATCATCGCGGAGTGTATCGATGCCGCAGATCGGCCATATGCAAACTGTAATCCGTTCTGTTGAATGCAGCCAGGAATTAACAGACGATCAACGGGAGAGATCGTGGAATCTCTTGGAAGTTTGCTTTGTTAGCTTGTTACGTATCGCTGCCGAAGAAAGCTGCGTGTTTTCTTCACTTCTTCGTCAACTTTCGCTGATGCATAGCGATTCGTGAAAGTGCCGGAATGGATTACTTAACCTTCGCCCTTTCTGAATGCTTTGTGTGGTTTGTACGAGATATTCTGGAATTTCGTTACGAATTTCTTGAGATATAAAGTATCGTGGCTGTATCGGTAAAATTTAAAAGGAATTCTAAAATGCATAGCAATTTATTACATTTTGTATTGTGTACTGTGGTGAGTTATGGATGTTACAATTGTACAGAATGATTCACATAACTTGTTCACCTCGTAAGGTATGTGTTTTATAAAGGGAAAAAATGTTTTATAGAGAAATTGCACGTTATGCTTCTTTTTCGTAATCAACTTATTTGTTTACGAGATATGAAATAGTAATTTTTTTTTAAATAAAATTCATAAAAGAGTATCGTGATAAATATTCAAATATTTTCATGGATCATTATGCATATGTTAGACCGCATAAAAAGAATATTCAACGATAAATTGTTGCGATACTTCAAGTATTATATCGCGATTGAAATGTATCAATTTGTTAAAAGGAAGTAACGCGTTTAAAAGGGCGATAAATAATAATCGCTTTAATAATAAATAATGTAACTACGCGTAACGTGGAGGGACATTAAAGGCGACCCCATGGAGATAAGAATAACGCTGCTTTTCTATCCATAAATACGAAACATTGATTTATAGTTGTCAGATTGGATAATTTAACATGCGTCATATGGCGTTTACCGCAACTCTAAATCCTCGTATTGTCGTGGCGGAAACAAAACTCGCAGTAAGTTCCAATTCCGTATATTTATAACCGACCGAGTGGCTATGTAAACGTGAAATGTCGTTTGTTACGATAGAATTGGTACACAGTGCCAGTTTCTGCTCTCCGATTTTATAGAAATTTCGCTAGAAATTAAGATAGCGTTCTTTAAGAACATTCTTTTGAGAAAATCGCATTTGTGCTTCGCGCCATAACTTCAATAGGGAAGATTGAAAGGAAGTTTTAAGATATCTGCACAATGATATTCTTTTGAGACTTTTTTACATTAACGTTAATTCTTTTTAGATGTAAATCGTAGATGAACGATTGAGAATCGATGTTTCACGTTCGATTTTAGTTTTCAACATTCACGTTCGACTTTCAACATTCGCGATGATTGCGCCCTTTCATAAAAATTAGTAATTTTTCACTGTTACTTTCTCTTCGTAAAACAAACAGTTCTTAATCCAAAAGTATTCGTTTAACACTTTTTTCACATTTAGTTTCTTTTCTAGTTTACATTATAGCGGAAGACTTAAGAATCCATTCGTCAGAAATATTCTACAAGCTCATCGATAAGTATCCCTTCTAAATCTTCTTCAATTTAGGTTCGTCCTTTTTACGTGTAAATTGTGGAATATCTTGTAACGATTGACACAAATTTTACGTAATCCGATACATTTTCAGAATTCGCATATAACTGTACCATTTTCACAAACTCTCGATTAACACTTCCACTTATCCCTTACTCTACGAACATTATCTTGCAAACGATCGCTATCATTTGTCCCCGGTTCTTGAAAACGGATGTATATCTATGCTCACGGAACAGAAGAAATTGAGGACCGTGATCAGTTTAGCGACTCGAAAAGATAAGAGAGCCGAGGCGGTCAGTATTTTGGAACAAACGGATAGCAAAGTAGTTCTCGCGGCTAAGTGACATCCTTGGCAAAGGGCCCAGCCCTGCGAGCCTGTCTCAGATGCGAACTCGGCAAAATCTATTTCTAGTTCGGCCGATAAACTCGCCACAGCGAATGAGATTCGTAAAAAGAACCCACGCGTCTCGCTTGTCCCTAGTCTAGCCACGATTCGTACTTATTTTCTCGTAGGGTTTCACGCCGCCTAATCGCGCGGTTAGATTGTACAGCCTCCTAAAACGATTCCGTTTGAAAATTCCTTTGATCGTGTCGTGATACATTCCCGGACAGCCCTGAGTCGCCGGAAGTGCAAACCCACGGAAAATGATCGCGAATCGTCGCTACTGTTTCCACAAACCGAGAATTAATGAATACAATTTGTAGAGTTTTTAAATTTGACTATTTTAATATCGTACAATTCTGAAATTCGAGAATCTTCGACTACTGAAAGATTTGAAAACTTAAAGATGTAAAAATTCTAGACTCCTAGAGTTCTCCTAACATCCAAAAGTTCAAAAGCTCTAAAGTTTCAACGTTTGGAAATTTGAAAATTCCAAAGCTCTAAACTTGCAAAATTCGAGACTTTTAAACGTTTAGAATTAAAAAATTCCAGAGCTCGATCATCGCATCGGAATATTAGACAGGAGATAGATAGACCAGATAGAAGACCAGAATACTGATTGTTACGATGATCGTGCAACGTCAAAAATGGAAAAAATTCTCTCTCGCGATTGCCATTGATTGATTTTTGCCTTGATTTTCTAACAAATATAAAAGCACCAAAAAATGATCGACGATTAATCTTTGTGGTCGAGCTATGCTTTGTTGCTAGTCTGATTGCGGACGGTATAGTGAAAAGGAGTATTAATCATGGTTAAACTACTGTACGCGAAGCTGCCACTTCCAACACCGCTCACTATTAGCTAGTAATTACTATCGATCAATCAGAATCACAGAACGAAACGATATTGATTCTCTAGTAAAGGAAAACTGCAAATATTGTTGTGTTAACGTTCTAATTATTTCTACGAATATGTTTGTTAAACATTTCGATGAAATTATCTCTTGCGGAAATTAACGAGATTTTCTGATATGATAAATGAATTGAAAGTCGGATAATCGAATGCAAAGACATTTATAAACATTGTCACGTTTATACATCGAATCAACATCATTCGTGACAAATATTTAATGACAAACGAAGGACGCTTTAAGCCAGGCTATTAATTAACAAATAATAGTAAAACAGCTTTTATTCGCTGCTCTCTTAGATAGTCAATTCTTACGCTAGTTTTCATAATTGCTAGCACTTTAGTCGAATTATCATGCTACGAAATTAATACCTGAGGAACGGTAGTAGCGGAGGCTGTACGAGAAAATGAAAATAAAACGCATGAATTTATATGTTAACAGGATAGATTAAATCACTTCTTTGACACCATAGAACCAAAGTTTTAATTTTGCACCGTGTTACAAAATACGCAGTTGTTTCGTTTTGGAAAACTGAAAAATTTAACACGCGTTTTATATTATACGTGTTCCCTTTAAACTGTACGCGCTCACTTTAAATTCCCAACTACACGTTAAACAAATAAAATAACACTTGTAAATATGGCAAATTTTTCCTATTTTCGATATCCGGGTCATTGATACTAGTGAAAGCGATATTACAAAGATTTTTCTCATTTTTGGTAGCCCTTTGGTAGTCCGCTTAATTTCCTACTTTAAATTCTCCACTAAATATTAAACAAATAACATCAATAGAAAACATACATCGCTCTCCAACCGTCTAATGCCTAAAACAGCATTATCGCAAGAAATGTTTCTCCTAGCCGAAATATTCTCCTTCGATTCTTCCACTCAATTTCTCGCGACATTTTATCTCTCTGTCCGAAACATTCAAACATACCCGTCGTTTGCTCCAACTTGTATCTATCGATTTCACAAGTTTTCTCTACCTTTTGATCCGCCTGTCCGATTCTACGAGTCATTTGCTCCTAAATATCACGGCATTTATCCATTGCACGTGCGTTGACGCGATTCGATTCATAAGTCGACGTTGGATCACGTGCGCCGCGTTACATCCGGAACCGATGATTTCGCCCGTCGATGTTTAAACAGGCTGTCGATGGTCACGTAATATTCGTGATAATTTCATCCGGCACGTTCCCCCTGGCGTTGATCAACAATGCCACGGGCCGCGCGTTCCTGCGCATTTTCAATTTTCCTTCATTAAACGCGACTGTCCTTCGCAGAATGCTTAAGCATCGAACGGGGACGAGACGAGGGTGAACCGATGGTAGCCGAGGCACGCGGTGCAATTCGACCGTTCTCGAGGCTGACATTTCTCTTGGATTCTGGTACGACGTCTGGTACTCTTGCGACGCACTTGAAAATCGTCGCCTTCGAATTCACGCGCCCTCGAATCTGCCCCGTCACGGGGAATTTCTACCATCGTTAGGAACCGCCATTGTACCGTGAGGGGTTGCTACACCCTAAATTCAACTCCGCCTTCCTTATTTTCGCTGTGGAATTTTCTGTCTCCTTTTTCATCCTTATAAGACAACTTTATTTGTATTTATTAGGATTACGCGAATCATTGTTGTTTATCAGGATATATAATACATAGGGTTGGGACGCGTAATAGGTTGAAGGAACGATGTTTCGAATGGAAGTTTGCGAGATTAGTTTTTTTGTAGGATTTATAGAGGACGTGTTATTATCAAGGTCAAAATCGTTTTTTAAAATGGAACTGAATTATGTATTTCTTTCTGCGCGTTTAGATTCTTTGGAATATTCTGCGCCAAAAAGTATTCACGTATTACGATATTTAAAGAGATCAACAATTCGTGAGATAATTTAAATGAAAAAGTGAGATGCTTCGTATAAAAATCTGCAATATGTCACGAATTATTGATTTTGTTGACATTGCACCTGTACGCATTGTTGGACAGAACGTTCCGTGGAATCGATCTATTAAAGAGAACAACGGAAGTTTCGTATAAAAAATATCTAACCCGAACTCATAGTAGTAAGCAGCTGCTTTCTCAGAATTTAGTATTAATCGTGCACTTACGCAATAAAATTGAAAAATTGACAAAATCTTATATCGGTCAATTTGCTTTCTCAAATAAATGTTAATATCGACATCTTCTATTCTTATAAATTACAAGTTCGAGTTCTCATTTTATATTAACGTACCTCAAGACTTCGGCGAATTAACTTTCATCTCATTCAGCTGCAACGCGGTTAAGCGTGAACATCTTCCTCGGCATCTTCGATTTAATAACCAGCTATAACGGAACAAACAGAGTACAGATCAAAAGAACACATACAGACAGGAATTCTGAAATTGCGAAATTGCGAAGCTGCATGTACCCATTGCGACCTTCGTCCTAAATCCGGCATCAGTCTTAGAGTGTACACCATAAAATATTTTCGTACCAACCATTAAGTTTGTCTGCTGCGGATGTCGTAAGCCTCGGTTAATTCGCCTCGTTTCTAACTCAGCCACACTTTTTGGACGTTTTTCGAGTATACCTCAAAGGGGCTCTTCTCGAGTAAATTTGCACGTGCAATGCTAAATCTGGCACTTGCGGCCTCTCACGCTCGCTTTCACATGTTTCGTCTGAAATACGATTTATCAAAAAATATATACACATCGTTCAAAAAGAATGTTCAAAAATCTATCACAATCGTCGAGAAAAATGATAACGAGCGATTAAAATATTTTTATCAATGTTAAATTTTTAAACATCCAGCTGATCGTACCGTCTAATCTTTAAATCTAAAGAGATTGAATTGTTTTTCAATTTTTACACGAAGATTTTAATGTTCATTGGATTCATGGGAATCACTATAGTTTACCGAGATGTACTATGAATCGATACTTATTTTTAGGAAAATAAACCTGAAAGGTGCTACCGCTCGATAAAGCGGCAGTCTCTTCCTCTCTCTTTGCGCGAGTCTCCAGTTCGTTGAACATTCAAGGGTTGAAAACATTTGGTAAATTTACTTCTTTAACGGTTCTCGTCAAATTTGTTTCCGTTTCCATGTACGGATATCGCGCGCGATCGCCAACAGCCTGTACTTCGATTGTTTCGAATAACGTACACCGCTTGTAAATACTTTGGATCGGCGGAATGTTAAGGGATGCGAAACAATCAGGGACGTCGACGGGGAATACAGCGCGGACGTTACTTCGTGAACAAAAAACCGACTGCACATTGCACGTCGTATCGATCTGTATACTCCTATTGCTCTTTTCTTGGCCTGCTTTGCAAATTCCATTCGAACTGCTGTCTCTTTATTAAGCCATCGAGGATTAAATAATGAAATAACGCGGCTAAATTAAGCGAGATTATCAGAAATTATGTTGGTAACACAGTAGTAGATACAGTAAAATGCTACGAGAAGCATTCGGTAATCCTCTTACTTTAATTCATTTTTAATTTTATGATTCTAGAAGTTTCTGAGGTATACAATGACTCGATTACGAAATTTTGATTTTTTACAAAATTTTTTTAGAATGATCGAAATAAGATAAATCTCAAGGACTAAAAAAGCTGTCAACTATGTGAATGACTTAGATAACATCGTGGGAGGAAAAGTACAGAAATACAATATAGTATTTCGTAAAAATTAAATTCTATTGTGTAGCATATTTGTATACTAAGATATACATATGTATACATAAGTGGCAATTAACGTGTTCATCGATCAAATAAATGAAGAATAATACGAAGAACCTATATCTTCGAAAAGGATATTTTTCTTTCTATAAAACTTTTATTAAGCTCCCTACGATTAAAACGTAAAATCGCAACGCATTTCGAAAGCACCCATGATAATAACTTACTCCGTTCCGTTCTTACATGTTTATGGTTTCCTTTCAACGAAAATCGCTGAATTTTCCGACGTTCTCCTACGCGATTCCCTCCTACTGTGCCTCTTAATTTTGAAGAATCGGCGACCTATAAATACATGTACATATATTCGGAATCATTCGTTCCCGTTAGCCTGTCTATCTCTTCTCCCAGTTCTTAACAAGAAAAGTTAATTTCGGACATACTCGGAAGACATGCCAACCACGCACTCTAATGAGCCGATGAAACTTCACTGTGACCGAGGTTCTCTCGTTCTTTTCCCATTCCAACAATCTTGAATTTATTTTAAAGTGCTATGTATTCCTCCCACTATCATGTCTTAACAAATATTCGATATTTTCGACACAAGAGCGTGGTACGCGTTTCTAAGAAACTATCTCGATACCACGTGTATTCATTCCACTCCAAAATTAATATATTTTCGTCTTCTGTTCCCTTATATTACATTTGTAATGATGTTAATGCTATTGACATATTAGATTGAGCAATACATTGATTCACGTTAAAAAAAAGTACATGAAATGTTATTGCCTCTGTGTAAAGTCTGTCTAATTAAAGAGTAATTTATTTATCATATTTCTCTATGAATACACAGTGGCTGCAGAAATTATTGATATATATCTTTATTTTTCGAGGAGGCGCTCTTTTCATCAGACTCTACATATTTCATTTTCGTAGTGTCAAATTTTCCTAGCTATATGAAAGTAATACTAAATGATACGAAGTCTGATATACTTGAATCTAATTAATTAATACTGCATCAAGCTAAATTAAAAAAGAATAATGTTCTCACTGGATGCTGCCAATTGCTATTTTTATATACGTTACAATTCATAGAGTTGATCAACGTGACTTGTAAGCAAATCATTCATGGTCGGCTCCCAGTGAATTTAGTCAGACACCGATTAATTCGTAGCATCTGTTAATTAATGTCTTTCTCTTGTTCTTTACAGATCGAAGTTTTTTAGTGGCCAACGCTCAACAGGGACTATGTCACATAATATATTGCTCGGACGGTTTCTGCCGGCTGACGGGGTTTTCGAGGGCGGAAGTGATGCAGAGGCCAGCGATCTGCGACTTCCTTCATGGGCCAATGACGTCGCCCCATGCGGTCGCAGCCCTCCGCGACGCCCTCGCCGCCGGCGTCGAAAAGCATTTCGAGATCCTTTACTACAGGAAAGACGGTGAGTCATCCCACTCGTCAATTTGTTCATAATTAATTGCACCCTGGAACTTGATATCTTCTAGCATATCATCGTTCCATCGATGGAATGTATAATACAGTCCTCGATATCGACTTTGTCGTAATTTTTATTCATTTCTCAAAAGAATCGAAAGCTTTCTGATTTACTAGTTCCTTTGATGTCGAGACCTCGTTCTAGGGATGAATGCTTCTCGTTCTATTTACCAAAGCCATTTTTTATTTATCAGCTCAGCAAGGTAAATAATTCATGCGAATAATTTGATCACTGGCCTTGGAATTTACTCGACGTTACAGATTTTAAAGCATTCCAATGCAAGGAATAATTTTTATTTAAGCTTTCGCGATCTGAGCAATATTTAACTCTGTCAAGAATGGAAATTCACCTTGGTATATGTTTTCTGAATTAATAATTAAGACAGTTAAACAAATGGAATTAAACGTCTTTATTCGGATAGTAGACGAAGAGTAGAGGAATTATTAGTTACAGTGGTTATAAATATTGATGTTACGATGATACGAGGAAATGAGGAAACGAGCAACGGATTCTTCCTCGAACACGACCGTGAACGTTATAAGATTTCGTGGAGTGCGAGCCAGGAACTTAAGGTGCAAACTGGCAATATTTCCTCAAGTTGAAGCTTCGTAGAAAACGGGATACCGGACATCCTGAATTCCTATCCGATGTGTCGACTAGTCCCGTCTTGGCAAACCCTATTAACTTCCTACGGACATTGTTTCTTGGATCTGTACTTCTGCCAAATGTTCTATTAGAAACGTTCTACCATTTTCTCGATTCTTCGTTACCTGAAATACGAATCGATACTTGCGCTGACCTATCGTGAAAAATCTGACGAAGAACGGATAGCGCAACTAGCTTTATAAATTCGCGAGCTATAGTTCCTAAGAGAAGTTCATATGTTCATTGTATCCAACATCTGACCTGTTTCATTTCAGGTATAATTAATCTCTGGTATTTCTTAGAATTTCAAAGTTACTTTTTAGAAGATGATAAAATATTATAGTCGATGGAAATTATTTTTCGAAATTATATACTGACTCACAAAAGTTGGCGGTATTGAAATATTAATTCAATGATAGGTTCTGCGTGCTTTAACTTCGCGCTGAGCAGCTGTAAAGTTCCCTTTAAAGTACTTTGCGTCAATCCTGGAAACTTCTTGTTGTCAGTGCTATTAACCGCCTCCCCTACTGACTCACTTCGTAACAATCATTACCGCTATGCTATACCACGTTTTATAACCCATTTCTTCAGCGAACTTTATCAGTTCAATAATTCCTTTTACTAGAATGTATCTCGGACTGTATGTGTGCTGATCGAACACGAAATGCTACCGATTTACGTCGTCTAAATAATGATTAAGGACACTTGTCACTCGAAGTTTCCTTTTTTTTCATCGATTACAGGAGACTTGGAATTTTTTCATGCGTTATGTTTGATAACTAAAATAATTAACTTGAAATTTTCAAATAATTTACTTCCTTACCGAACATCTACAAAAAATTACTTTAGAAAAATACAAGAGATAAGTTTGCTTTAGTATCTCTGTGCGGAGGAACTATACCACTTTTTCAGAATCTTGCACATACATTAAAAAAATTAAGCTTTAAATAATTTGGTGACAAGACTATTTCCAATAGTTTTTAAGTGACAGCCTCTCATTTCTTTGAACGAGACTTTCAATGATTTTACTAGATGGCTTTATCGACAAGAAGTAATTTACATATTTGGCTGATGATCGTGATTTTCTGGACAGGAATCGTAGCACCGGCCTTTTCGCAGGTTGTAAGAACCGTTCCGTTATTTAGAGCGGGAAAATTGAATTTATTCGCGGGTGGATGGTTGGCTGGAACTCGATTTTGCCGTAGTGTCTGACCTTAGGCGCGGCGAGATCAATAGTCACTACTGTATAATTTATCATAGTCGTGGCACGAAGTCTGTTAGGCCATCCGAATGCTCATGGTTCGGTCCCCTCGGACTTGAGATTCGAACTTTCGTACGCTATGAACCTAACCGCATCATTCTCATTAAAAAAAAATTCCTTTTTTCAAATTAGAAATATCCATGTTCCTTGTTTTCCATCTTGCAATGTGACAAGATTTATGCAACCGTCGTGTCATAGAAAATTTTCCAATTTAGTAAAGTGGACTCTGCTTCTTTCAACGGTATGTTTCAAATAGCGATTTATCATCCTTTCCAAAGCAAACTTGTACGTGAAACACATCTCTAAATTTATATTATAAATCTCATTAAAAAAGAACTATTCCTCTTATTTTTTATATACCCGTTGCTTTGCAGAAAGTTATGTGAGATTGTCAAATTTAAGACATAGAGCTGATTCTGTTCTTTTATTAAAATTTCGAAATATCACTCAGTCCGTACCAAGAATCCAATTTTGGAAACAAATTTTCTTCTCCCTTTATTCAAATATCCACGTCCTATGTATCCAAATTTTTGGAATGTCATTAGATGTGCATAAGTATGTAAGGTGAAATGATTCCGTGCTTTCTCATCGATATTTTATGATATGTCCCAGCTACCGTTCTATGATACCTGGCAAAGAAATGGCACGTGAAAGGTCTCGAATTTTTGCGATACAACAACGAGAAAGCAACGCGAAAATAGGATACACACGTAGCCTACGTACGACGTGACACAAAGGGAAACGAAAGAAAGGTGCTAGCGTGAAAGAGCTGAAAGGCTGAAAGTAGTCTACTCCGACCACCTGCAGCCACCTCTGGATGGTCTATTATAGTACGTCATGTTTCTACTGAATCTGCGAGTTACACGGTATGGATTTTCACGTTTGATGAAACGAACACTCATTGTTTTCTCTTATTTCGCTCGATGTAAGATCATCGGAAATATCGATCGCGGGTTATGAAAATCAATCGTTCGTTTGCATAATCTCATCGGAAGATTATATCGATCGCCGCTCTTTGACTCTGTAATGAGGTGAACGATGATGATGTAGAAAGATGTAGATCTCTTTGATTGTGTTGCAGCATAATTCAGTTAATTACTGCGACTTTTGTATATATCGTTTTATTACAACAAACAGACGCAACAGAAATATTTTGTACAAATAAAGCTAACACGAATAATTCCATAATATAATATCATTGAAGATGACTTAAAAGATTTCTTAATGTTACGAATGTCTTTTTCATTTATCTCTAACAAGAAACATTCGTTGATTCAATTTAGCGCAATGTTTTTAACAATGAGATTTTTTAATACGTTTAGGCATACTTTGCACCAGATTTTGACAATAGTCGGAATTAGTTCCATCCTGTTGCTTTTTAATTCTCTTTCGTAATTGAAGAATCGATGCCGGTGGAGACTCATAAGAGTCTCTTACCTTTTGTTTTAGAAACCCTTTACAGATTTCTCAATGGGATTGAGATTAATACTCTGCGCGTGCCATTTTGGTAGAGAGAATTTGTCCCGTTCCGAGCCAATTCTCTGTACTTTCCGCTGTGTATTTAGGCTCTCGATCGTGTTACAATATAGTTATTTCTCAAGGAAACAGTAAATTTTCAACTATGTCTGTGTCTATATCTATCTGTGAATTGTTCTGCGAAATATCTTTACATGTGTATTGATTCGTTAATACATTCTATTCGATGCAATGGTACGATCTTACTTATACAACACGCAACAACAGTGAATCGATGAATATTTTATTAACATTCACAATTTTAAAAAGTTATTTTAAATTACTTTCAATTATTAATACCGTTACTACATACATATTTATTTTTCTTTGCAACGTAATGCTAATAGCAGTAAACGTGCTTTATAACAAGCAATAAAAACGATGAAAGATGATTTATATTGGCGCCGTGGCCTTTTTTATGGGGCTAGAAAGCTGTATTCTGGTGGCGTGAATGAAAAGGTCAAGGGTTACGGGACCAGGAAGTTCTACTCGATCCGATTAAAGATGTTCCTTGGCTGTTTCCTTTTCATTGATGCGGCGGAAATTAATGGCCATCGAGATCGGGGGCTGAAATGTCAAACCTTTATTACGCGGTTTCATGACACGGGGAAGTCTTAAATTAAAGCTTCAAGTAGCGACACCAATTGACGCTGACTTCTTGCACTGCATATGGCGTTTTATGCCAATAGAAACTAAACGAAGGTTAAAGCGATTCACGGAAATACAACTGAATTTCCAAGCACTTCTCTTCTTAGTTTACTGTTAATTTGTTTATCAAGATATTTCAATGCATTACGAGATTGCTAAGAAACTTGGCAATTTAGAGGTACTTCCAAGAATTCAGTAATAATAATAATTCAAGAATCAGGAATTTAATAAAAATTACACTTTCATTAAAAAAGTTTAAAGTTACAATTTAAAAATTATATTTATGTCTAGATATTATTACTTCCTTCGATATAAAGGAAGTCCGGGGTAATACAGCACGTGCAATGGTTGTCACTTTGTCTGTATTTGTTCCGGACTATCTGACTATTGTGGACGTTTCTGCGGAGTCTCTTCCGGTTCCAACTACTCCCATGGACATTGTTCATCTCAGACCAATGGCGAGGAATAATCTGCTATTCTGTAGGCTTCTCTCGAGCAACGCTATTCGAGGGAACATTATATACTATTATGAGGCTGAGACTCGGAACAATTTCCACCCTTGGAAAAATAGTTTTATTATGGGATTTATCTTTGAAAAGGTTCCACTGACACAACAATTTGTATAGAAAAAAAAAAGAAAAAAATAATTATTTCTTAGATCCTTGAAAAGGTTGAGAGATTGCTAGAGCTTCAGAAAAGATTAAAAAGTTGTTCAAAAAGATATTTCAGGGTATGGAATTTTAGATGGTTTCATACGATCGGATACGACATCTTACTGAATCTTGTAAGGCTTTAGACTAATAATACGTGTTATAAACACTTAGCGAGTTAATAATTTGAAATGAAAGTTGTAAACGCAGAGTAAGTTAACTAAACCTGCAGACGGAGAGGGTTAGAGATGATCTAAGATTGGGTCACACGTTCTATCGTCCTATTAATAATCCAAAGATATCTCCACAGTGGAATTTCACATAGTAGAAATAGTATTGAATTAATATGATGTTTTGTGTTTTTATTTTTCTTGGTTTCGAATTTTCGAAGTAGATAATTCAAATACAGATATGTATATAACACGATGCAAATAAATAATATAATATTTTAGCAAAACGCTTGAAGAACGAAGGAATTTTATAAGTAAACAATTCAAATGTAACGAATGAATTCTCCTTGAATTTTAAGATGGACAATTCATACACAAATATAGAGCGAAATTTCATCAATTTATTGGGGAAGCGTTTGAGGGACGATGAAGCCTATAGACCGAATTCTAGGTGACCAAGATCTCGCACGTTCCACGAGACCAGCTAAGGAAGCTATCAAGGATCCTTTAATCAAACACAGGTATAATCACCCGCGTGCAGCCCATGCGGTGAGAGTAGTTTCAAAGTCGGCGTATGATCGATTAATTTTCCATACTCTCGGAATCCGTCAAGGTTGTAGAGCCAGGACACTCAAGGTCAGTCTAGGGAAACTTTACACTCACGCTAATGCATATAGTAGCCCTCCACGATATATCGTGTCGCATTTTCATATCGACAAGTTTGTAAATTTAAATTTCACCCTACGTGAAATTCAAAGCCATTCTAAGATTTGTGATATGTTGTGATCCTTAGATTCACGAAATTCCGGGATCTTCGAGGACACTTTTGACGTAACTGTAAGAAGATCTTCTTTTTTCCGATTGACATTCAAATTCATTATGGAAATATTTTCTTGGAGATTTTGAATCGTTTTACAACAATAGAATTCTTCCCTGACATTAGTTTTTACCACCAAAGTTCTTTTCTGACGTGCCTGTGTCATTTCCATAAAATAGAATTCTTTTTTTCTTTATTCAGTACCTTTTCCTGATATGTTCATTTTACTTCTTCATTATCTTCGAATTATTTCTTATCACTAAAATTCTTTCCTTTGACATTTTTATCTTTTTATTTTCCATTAGGATGTTTTTCTTCGTCATTCTTGAATTCTCGAGAAAAACAGTTCAGATTAAAAAGAGCTTTAAGCTTCTTTCTATCGAACATCAACAAACATTGCCACGAGACTGTTAACCGGTGGTTTCTCTCCCAAGAAATCATCGACTGGATGAGTATCGATATCGTTGTTGATCGGCCCCCATCAGCAGATGTGGCTATTTCGCGAGAACCTCCTCGAGAGTGCTCTCTCGCGTTGTTACGCAACCGTGCAGAGCGTGAGGACGGTGTTTGAAGCGGCTAAGAATAGCAGTGCTTGTGTTCCACCCCTTCTCTTGTTCCTGAAACGCCCACCCTCCTCCTTCCATCGTTCGTACCCCCTTTTCGTGTGTCCCCACCAGGTATACAGCGTAGTCAATGACATCACGGAAAGGCGTTTAACCTCCCCCTTCCCTGCACCATTGGCCCACACGGCGTCGGAACGTGACGTCATCACCGACGCTTCTCCTTTTCTCTCCTTTCCACCCTCCTTTCGAACCGTTTCGCCTTCGTTTCGTCTCAGCGTTTTTCCTATCAGTATTTTTATTTCGCTGTAGCTACGAAAGGTATTGGCACACATCCCTATTTTTTTATTAGGTTCTATGCATTCCATCCTCGCAGCATCAAATTTTTATAGTGATACGAGAGTACTGTTAAATAATTCAAATATACTTGGACAACCAGAAGAAGAATCTTTAAAGAGTTGGAGGTATCTCAAAAATATTTTTTAAGATTATCAACGCTTTTCGTTGCGAGGTGACTTTTACCTACGATCTTGTTAAAATTACCGATCACGAATATATTAGTATAAAATCATCGTAATACATAGTCAGTGGAATTTGTATAATTTATGGCACGTATAATTATTTGCATAATTTACAACGAATAATTATTAAATTATATATCGCGTGTGATGAGTCTACTGTAATTTTTAATACGGGTATGTAATAAAAATATTACCTATGGACAAAATTTTATTCGAACTCTCGTGCAACATTCTTTTGCTTTGTTACCTAAACACACGTGATGCAACAGTAAATTCGTGACGTCGTAGTCAGGACAGTGACACTCCGAGCGTGTTGGCTTTGCCAAAGCGTTAAGCCTCGTCTCAGAACTGGACTGTCCCGCCGGCGTAGTCTGTCCTCCGAATTTCGAAAGCTTCGCTGGGGAACCGCGGCGCTAAGAGGCCACCTAAGGTACGGGCTTGCAGTCTCTGTAACGACAGCGCGCGGACATTAGCTTCGTGCTCGATCGTTCGTGATTCTCTCACGTTTCTTTCAAATTGTGCCCACCGAGCGTGTTCTCTTTCTGTGAATAACGTTCCGATATACTTTCGAGAACCTATGTCACTGTCTCATAACTCTACCAAGTCTAAAACGTTCAAACTGTCACATACTATCAAGTATAATAATAACAATTGAATATCACAGTAATAAAATAAAATATCATTTAGCTAAAGTGAAATTTTTTATATAAGAAGAGTGCAAGTGTGGATTATTATCTAACGATTCATTATTAAATTAATATACGTGAATGATTATAAAGGAAAAGATTGAAGAATCGTGGAAATATTATTGGTTGAAGGAATTGGTATCAGAATTGTACGAGAAACGAAATTTTGTCTTTTGTTCGTCTTGCACGTGGAAACTCCGATTTCATTGGAACGATATACGCGTGAAGTGGCGAGAGAAAGCAATGAGTTGCGACGTGGAGAGCCCGGAAGAACAGCGAGAATGGATCCCCATGAAATTGTAGGTTAATTTTACTTGCTCCCGTGATTCCTTGCTCTTTCTCTCTTGTTCTGGCACCAGGGCTCTGAAGTTCCCTCATTAAGAACGCTATTAGTCTGTGGGAACGAGGGTAGATTTTCATCGCGAGAACCTGAAGCACCTATGACTACCAGAAGTTTTATGAATTTTCGGCTGACCGGGTAACTCGATTGTCGTTCGCTTCCTATAGTGTGATGCTCGTTTTTTTTTTTTTTCTTGCTTCTGTGAACATGAAAGTGTGAAATAGCGATGATCGCACGATTTAGTAATTCCATAAACGAAGTTAGCCACGTTGATCGTATAAAATATTTCAAAGTGAATATTTACTTTCAAAAAATTACGAACTTGTTTATTCGTGTAGTTACTGGATTATTTTGTTTTTACTAAAACGTGGATATTAAGATTTTGTGCTAGTTTTTATTGTTGGTGATCGAGTTTCAAATGCTAGATTGTTTTACTTTCAATAGTAGTTCGTTACGAATGACTGAGTTTCGAGTGCTAGAAAATTACTTTATTTTTCGAACAACGTCAGAATACGAATTGTTTCTTGCCAATGATTGGGTTTCAACGGCTGAAAAATTACATTATTTTTATAATAATACGGGAATGGAAATATTGTGCGATTGCGTATTGTAAGTAATTGAATCTGCAGTGCTAGGAATATATAAAAAAGTTGTGTGTTTCCGACTACGGTTGAGAGAACAGTGCACAATACTGCACAACCACTCAAACTTCTAGTGGACGTGACTGAATGTGTACTTGGAATGTCCGCGTAGTTTTCTTGAACTCAGTGAAAAAGACTAGGAGATAGAGGACGAGAGGATGTGTGAGTGTTACGATATATTCCGTATAACAAAAGTACTTGATAATGAGACTTAGCTTAATGATATTGTTTAAGTTTTATCGATATTGTTTGGTTTGAGTCCTCTTGCATTATATCGTATCGTCCTAAGGTCTTATTTTTATTCTGGTATGTTTTATATTTTAGAATTATCTTCGACTTATAAATAAATATATGTTATGTAAATTTATACTTTTGTACGCGTAGACGTCTACCTAAACAGAGACTTATTTCACTTACTAAGCATTATAACTAATTCTTTGCTTTGGATATTTTATACATTTTATATATTTCTTTATATATTTTTGTTTGTCATATTATATACATTTTACACTTTTAGCTTTCCCATAATCACATAGATATTCACGGTCTAATAATAAAATACAATTCCACATATTCATAAGCATATCTGGTGATGGCGTTAGTCCCAGAACTTTTTACAACGGGATTGGCGTCGAACCATCTATAAAGTTATTTATTTACATTTCCACGATATTTTATAATGCGAAGAAGCCTGGCCAATTGTCACGTTCCGGTGAAACGCGTTCGAAACTACTGAACACGACGACGCGACGGAAGGAAACAATTTATACGATAAAAGATCTGACAGTCGCGGAATATTTATGGAAAAGACAAATCGAACAACTTTCCGATCTTCGACGAGATTTACAAAGATTTCTGAAGATGGTGGCGAGATTAGACGTTTAACCAGAAAAAAGTTTTAGTGGTTAAAGAAGATTCTGCTCGAAGAGAACGAGAAACGGAAAGGTCAGGTTCTTCTCGCAACAAAAGGGTGGTTTCTTTCGTGGAAGGGAAAGGTCGAATTCACGGCAGTCCGTTCGATACAATCCAATCTCTGTTATTCAAAGGGATAGGAAGAATCGTGAAGATAAGAAACATCGGCGGGCAAACGTCCACCTTTCACGATAGATAGACACGATAGCCCTTCGAGATTGTATGTTTCGCGTTTCAAGGACCTTGAATGTTTTACTTCGAATCTGATATATTTTGTAACCAACCTTGACTTCCCAGAGGCGCGTAATTTTACTTCGATTCTTGTTTCTCGCATAAACTTGAATTTTAAAGTAGACTAAGTGTTTCAAGGACTGGGTGCTTAACAGTCTTGTTATAAATAAGTTTTCGTTCAGATTTTTCTGTTCCATGGAAACATTCAACATTTACTCTTCTTTCTTTCATTCGCGAACATTCATCGGAATTAAATCCTACAGATCTTCGAATATACAATTTCGTTCCTTCCTCTTAAAATCGAATTTTAAACCAGATTTAGTAATCTTCCTATAATTTACCGTTCGTTAAGCTGGCCTTATTTCACGAAAAAGATCGTTAATAATCTTCCTTTCGTAAGATAACCTTACTAATTTTTCTATAATTTATCTTTTGTTGGTGTGCCTCTATTTCACGAAAAAAAATCCACATTTTCTCTGCCTTCTTTCATTCGAAATAAGAAACACCATTGTAACCAAGAATAAAGCGTCTTCATCGAAACTAGACCACGTAATCCTTCAAGATCAGCAAAGTCTTATTTAAGAAACCTTGGTGGACCTGTTCCTTGATGGAGATACGTTCTCGATTGTACCTTGACATCGCGAAAATAGCTGATTCTTGTTCGTCTTTCATGCTTGCCGATCAGCTCCGTCGGATTATAGTCGCGTGCGATTAGGGTCATCCGGAGTAAACCAGGTGAACGTCTCCCTTCCCGTTGCTCCTTTGTGGACGTTTGACATTTTCCTGGGCTGGTCACGTGGCCGTTTTTGGCAAGTATATCGGACGACGGGGTTTCGCGATTCGTAAGCCCGAAAGCACACTTCGGAAAGGGAGCGGACCTCGCTAAGAGGGTAGAAGAAGGAAACAGAGGAATAAACGAGGAAGAAGGAGAGAGAGAAAGCGCATGCTATTTCTGTGCATTGCTTGGCCTGCAGCACACGTTGCCACGTCACAGGGGCATTGCACTCGGTGACGTCACGAGGGCACAGCGTCATCGACCAATTGGAGGGAGCCGTTAACCCATTAACCACTCGGCTATTCGTTCCACTGCGGTATCATGACCTCCTCACTATCCACCAATCGTTTTACTAGACATCCAGGACCTCATCGTGCGATAATTTCATAAACTGGTGTGTTTCGGTCTTACGTTATTACATACATCAATCGTTTAAATTGATAGCCAGAGCCTGGAGTATGATAGTTAGTAGGTAGTTCGATAAATTGATATTTTTCTTATCGATCTTATCAATTTGCTGCCTATCACGGTTTTAGATGAGGAGTGGACTTGGAGGAACCTTGATCCCAATCAACGAGGGAATCGTGGAAATATGGATCATTTTTTAAAATTGTACTATTTAAATAGGTATAAACACAGGTAGTTACAGATTCAATAACTAATTACAAGTTCAGTTTTTAATGGTTACATCATGTCGAAGGTGTTACCAATGGTTGGCATCAGACTTGTCGGTAATGCCATCGGAGTGAATGGTGTGACTAACAGTGCTAGAATTAATCGAAGCATTTAAATTAGAGAAACAGTTGTGTGCAGTTCAAAATTCACAGTCTACTCGAGATATCAAATTTTTATAAAACATAGGAGATATCCGAAGAATTTATGAGTATATTATCGTTGGACTGCGACTATTTATACAAACTGATATTTTTGTGAATGGAAAAAGATCGAATCTGAATAAGAGATTTATTTTTTTCTATTAGGCACTAGACCAACTAATTTACTGTGGATATTTTATATAGTTTTGTGTATCATATATATTCTGCATACTTTTAAACACAACATACAACTGCGTATAACGATATATCATACTTTTTTACACTAACGATATATCGTACTTCAACACTCCGAACGACATATCCAAAATTGAAGCAAGCGATGATACTGAACATTTTTCATAAACTGTCATGATCAAGTGGAATTATTACTTATATATGATATCGTCAGTTGTCAATTTGGTGGATGATGCACAAGGTCATCGTGCAAGCATGCAATAGTTGGATCAGGAAGGGCCATGTGTAAATTAGCCGAATTAGAGTGGACTGGATGTATTTCTGGACGCTGGGCGCACCCCGAAGGGGATGCTTATTTATAGTGACCGCACGGTAGTACGTTGAAGCAATTTTAGAAATTCATTTGGCTATTTCTTCACTACCTCGCGCCATGTATTATCGATGGCTGTTTTATTTTTTCTTTCTATCCAAGTCCCCACAAATTTGCCTCATCTTCTAACCAAATTATGTTTTGTTCTATGTTGTTACAAAATGATCAAGTTTATTTACACGGTCCAATTTCAAACGTATACTTTCTCGTCGTCCCGAGGATCGAAGAATTTCTTTCGGTTCGTCGGATTCGTTTTTTTCCTCGTGTAACGTGGACAGCAGCCTGTGCTGTTGTCGCGTGGTCTAAAAATATGTATAAAGACGGAACGACCTTCGAGATTCTGTCGAGTATCGCGATTTTGTCGAACAAATCGCGCAGCAAGAAGATTCGTGATCCGAGATGTCGGCTTATCTTCCTCCTCGATGTCCACGAACAAAATTCTATCTCTTGTACCTTTTATTTTTTTATCCCGTGTTGTCGTACAGCTGACAAAGTTGACAAGTAATGTTTAAATTAGAATTTTCTACGCAGGAACATTATTTTTCGTGTGCCTCTTTGATGAAGCGCCATAGGATTCTAAACGTGTGTATCGTGAGAACATTAGAAGTATCAATACGAGTTTATTAGTGTCTGCAGGTCTTGAAATAGACACGGACCATCGGACTCTTTCACTCTTTGGGACGCAGTCATCACAAAACAGTTACACACTCAGCTACCGTTACGCTACTGTTCGTCATAAAGCTTCGATATGCGAATTTATTACTAACTTCGTCACTTTAAAATTCTACGGTAAAACTAGCGAACCCGCCAAAACGACGGATTTCAAATTTTCTTTTTCAGCAGTTACTTAAAACATACAGTTGATTTCTGTCAAAGTTAATATTGATTTTTACCTAATTCTAGATAAGATTATATAGACAAATTTATTTTCATCAATATCATTTAAATTGACTCACATATACATATATAGAACATTTAAGTACATATTACAGACCGGTAGATTCAGTGTTAATATTTCTCTCAGCTATTCCAAGGTAAAATAGAAATTTAAAGAGCCTTCCAGTGTCTCCCCGCAATAATAACCATTTCTATAAAACCGAGGGTTTATCGAAAGCCAGGAGCTTTTAAAAAAATCGATCGACCAAGTGTTTTATCCAGCGGAGGGATTATTGGTTCTTTTTTCCAAGGGAAGACGATGCAGGCTCCGCTGAAAGAGCATCGTCTGTGTATCTCCTATGCTTCGCCTCATTCTCTCGACAAGGACGTTGCGCTGAATGAATGCAGCGTGCGTTCACCCTTATTGCTTGCGCATCCCTTTCTCATTTTTCAGCCCTAGTCCTTGCCTTTCTCTCTATTTTTTTGCCACTTCTTTTTACTCCTGCTTTCGTAGAAACAGGTCTTGACTCATCCACAGCGTCCTTCTCCGTCTCGACGTTGGTTTAAAAGCCGTGGAGCCACGAGGACCTAACGAGACCCCCGGACTACTCGACCGAAACAAAGCAAGTGTTCTTAGCATTGGTCGCCTAACGGCACGTGATCCTTTAAACCGCATCTTGAATTTTCATGAAGAAAAATCGTTGGCACGCCGCCATTTATTCCGCGACTTCCTATGCGCGGACTCGACGCGGAGGGAAGTGACGAGGAGGAGCGTTCGTTTCACGGTAAGCCGTGAAAACGAACGTTTCACGCCGTCAAACGAAGCCTTTTCTCCCAACCATCTCTCTCTCTCTCTCTCCCCCCCCCTCTCTCTCTCATTCTCTCACTCTCTCTTGTTTACACAGGCTGACGTTTCAATTAAGTCGGAGTACCACTGGAATTTTCACTGGTTACTTGTTCCCCTTTCGACTTCTTTTCAGGTTCAATTTCTGGAATCAAGAAGGCGAGCAAACAGAGCTACTCTTACGGTTCCTTACTGTCTTTTTCGGTTTCTTATATTGTTTTCTTCTGTCTTTTTGCGAGAGCTTCTACGGATGATGTTGAATTAAATAGTACAATTTGTTTAACATTCAGTGGGTTGTTTTCTTCCTTTTTTGCTCCTGCTTTGGAGCGACCTGGAACTTGAGCAAGCAAAAAGTAATGAACTCGGAACAAAGCAAGTATCCTCGTCACGTCGTCACCTCGTGTAAGCGTACTTCGTTCATTATAATTAAAGTTGTCATTAAAGAAGTTCGTCCCTTCGTCTGTTTATAGCTTAACGAGGTGTATTCTTCAACCAGTTGATAGTTATTTATTTGTATCTTGGGTGGAATGAATAACGATTTTTCTGTTTGTGACTGCATTGAGAACTTAATGGAAAATAAAATTCTTCAAATTTTGTTTCAATCAAATACGAAAATCGAGTTAATTAGGGGATTTGAATCTTAATCATCGAATCAAGGCTCTGTTCTCGAATACCTACACTATAGTTTGGAATTGTTATGTTCAATCATTATTTCGGAATTATTATGTGTTCTGTGCAGGTCCTAAATAATTAATAGAAATTTCTATATTTATACGATCAGCTTCAACTATTCAGTATCCCAATTTCAACGTGCATAATTAATAACGAAATTAAATAGAATTAATAAAATAATTTGAGAATGGAATAATTTCCAATGGTAAACTATTATGTTTTCTCCAAGTGATCGAATATTTTTTACACCTAATATATATAACGAACTCCTATGAAGCATCTATTATTTTAATACATCTCTTTCATCTTAACAAAACAACATTTAAGTCGCTTTAGTGAAATTCTTCCAAAAAGATTGCATTGATATAACTTTCACATATTATCTCTCGCTCTTCATTCAAACGTGCTTAATTAAGCTACAAAAAAGAGAACAAAGTGTCAGGAGATTTGGGGGGTTGTTCCTTTTCAGGGTGGATTTCTGACAACGTGAAAGTTTAACAGGCGGCAGTCAGTAGCGCAGGCCGCATGAAAAATGGAGCGAGAAAATGTGAAAGGCGCAACCTGGCCCGCCGAGGGCTGTTTTACACAGTGTTTCTTCCTCGCATGCTCGCATTTCAGTTGGATCTGACAAGCCAGCTGTGCGTGACCCGTCTGCGTGCGTAATTCCACAGGGACAAAGGGGAAGCGAGAGGAAAAGTGTAACAGAGAAAGAAAGCCAGCAATGGATCGATAGGACAGCTTGCTGTGACGTTGCCGAAGAAACCACACGTATTGCACATATTAGCCGCTATCTAGACACGAGGAGCGGTTTGGCCGAACCGAGAATGTCTCTCTAATTGATCGCTGAATTTTATCATCTTCCACCTGTCATTAAACGTGCTCTATTTTCTCTCTCGTTAAACATCCTGAATGTGTTATCCTGCTGGATTAGCCATGCAATCGGCTGGAATACATAGAGTGACACATGACGATATTTGAGTACTTAATGTAGGAAATCATTACATATATATAATTTTGTGAGTATGAAATTGTGGCATATAATTTCTAGTTTGTATGAAACTTTTTAAAATTTCATTAACATTAAGTGACGGACGATTGTCACGTTTATTTTGCTAAATTTTGAAAGAAATTAAAAAATGTATCCTCGTATGTTTCGTGGAGGCCATGACCATAATTGATAAAATATAAATAGACGTAAAGCAGTGCTACAAGTTCCGAGTACATAGAAAGATTTAATGAAAAGATCAAACAGTTCCATTGATACTGTTCCAACATTGCAACCGGTTATCGAGTCTTCCAGTCACTGCCTCACAAGGGATTATGTAATACTTCCTCGCCTGCTGCACAGCCAAACTATTATTTCTCCGCCCTTTGAAACCATCTAAAAACTACCTAAAAGCGCAACCAACTCTTAGACATTCTACTCTCAACCTGTCCTACTAAAAATAATCTTTCTCTATTCATTCGTCGGTGGTCGAAGAGACGCCGTATCCATAATTTTTTTTAAATCCAATCATCTCTTAGATTTTGAATATTCTTCTTTCACCCTTTTAAACGTAAAACAGTCTATTTCCATTCACCCATCAATAGCCGAAGAAATGCAGCATTCACGATTTCTAAGAATCTAGCCAACTCTTAAACATTCTCCTTGCTTGCTTCTCTATTCGCTTGAAGAAATATTCCTTTATTCACCCATTAGTATACTGATAGATTCATAAAAGTTGGTTCGATATATTCATAAAGATCGAAGAGACGCCTCATTCACAGAATTACGAAATATCCAACCAATCCCTAAACTTCATCTTTACCCATTTAAAAAAAGTATCAGTTCTATTTCGAACGATCTTTCTCTATTTATTTTTTCATGGATGGTCGAAGAAGCGTCTAGAATCAAACAAGTTGAAGCTCCATCCATAATTCATGTCGTTCTCGAGCAAGTGGCCGATCACGATTTCGCAACGACGAATCCTCACGGTACTAGACTCATCATCGTTGACGTTCCACATCGATGACGTTCAACGACGAGGATCCAGGTGGCCTGTGGCACTCTTGGCACGCTTATCCGACCGATTACGCTCACGGCGTGCCAGGGTGTGTGTTTTCCATCTCGGCACACCGGCCGGTTGCGCAAGCAAGCCTGTCCGAATCGGCAATCCGAATGCCTGGCCACGCTCTTCTGGTCGACACACGGGACACACTTTCCTTTTGTCGAGCCCTTTTGGACCGAGTCCAACGTACCTTGACTCGTAAACACACGCTGGCTAATTAGTTGCGCTCGCAGAGTTCGCGACAAAAGCCACCAAGTCGCTCGTCGTAGTCGTAGTTAATCGTGTTCTCGTGGTTACGGGCTTCCGTGACCTTGACGCTGGCCACAAATGCCGCGAAGAAGCTTTTTACACTCGTTCGATATAGGATACTCGTTCTCGTGATTGGAAACCGACCGTGATTCGCGTTTCAACCGATAGCTTGGTGCTTAGATTGGAAATCTCATGCGGATTGCGTTTTTGGATTTGGGTTTTGGTTTTGTGAGGTACAGCGACTCATGGAACACTTGATATCGTTTGACATGGAATTTGAATACTTGTAATTTTTGTGAATGTATGTTACGTGTGTTATACAAAACGCCTGAAACTTTCATTAGCGCTGTAACAAGACACGACTGTCATGGTAATACAATTTGGTCTATTAACCTGAAAATGTACATGCATAGAGGCTACAGCATGTATTTAATAAGAAATTAGCGTACTATAGTACGATCAATAGCTATCTTAAACATAGTTGCGAGTGTTAAAAATGATTCCATTGATATTGATTGTTAAAATACTTTGCGAAATATACGTATACTTGCATTAAATACCTTGCGTCTTCTCTGTACATTTTCAGATTAATTTCAAGCACCACTGCAATCATGATAATCAAATTTCATATATGGTATTAATGAAGTTTCGAAATATTTCGTATAAGGTACGTAAGATATTCGTAAAGCGTTTCTATAAACGTGCGAATATTTTCGTGAACCGCTGTGAAATGTATATGATATACGATATCCTTATTGCTTAAAACATTTTCGAAGGACAATTTGGTTTTCCAGGAAATCAGCCGAGTCCTATTTGTGCACATTCGTATCCCCACCCCATCAAATTATAATAGTTTGCGACGCGAATCAAACGCGTGGGAGGTTACTCCGTTGTCGAAAATCGTGGCGTTAAGATGTATCACTCCGCGTGGCGCTTATTAACTGCGTAATATTTTCATCGTCATCCTTTCACCGCTCATACTCACGCTACTGTTAACTCTGTTTAATCGACGTACGTTTTTATTCAATAATTTATGAAATATTATTGTAATTTATAACTAGACTGTGGATTTCTATGCAAATTTGTATCTTTATGGAGATGGAGATGGAGATTCATTTGATGTATCAAAAATTATAACAAGTGTCCTACTTTGGATATTTTGCAAATATTTTTATATATCATATGCATTCTGCGAGTTCTTGCATTTCCAAATTTCACATAAACGCATAAAAGTCTGCAGCCTACCTGTCTTTTATTTATCTTAAATTATCTTTCTCTTTATCGTTTCTCTGGTTATTATAATCATTATTACTACTAGTGTCATCATCGTTCCACTAAAATTCTGTAATAGGTTCAGATTTCATAATATATTCACGAAAGAGTTCTACAAGTGTTCGAATATTTGTGAGAAAATGTCTCTCCAACAAATTTCTGGACTAACAGTCAAAAAGAAATTTCTTTTTGTTTCGAGATATTAGTTACATGTATTGCCTTTATCATCATGTACTTCATTCCCAGCATTCGTTTCTAGTTACTGACGATCACTGTAGCCAAATACTCCATTACAAGCTTCATTCATGTCCCTGAAGGAACACTCGTCCAACATTCGCCTTGTTTCACGTTGATTCAGAAGTCTCTTTGCACAGTGCTGCTTCTCCAAGTTATGCTATCCGCACGTGACACGTGGTGCGATAATTCCTCGAGTCGTCACGAATCCGAATGGAACATTAACAAAGTGGTGCAATCGCGTTACCCCACTTTTACCAATGTTACGTGGCTTCTGCAAAAGAATTTTCGAATTACGACTATGTAACGTTGGTTGGGAGAAATACAGTGGCCTGCAAAAGTATTCCTGCACTTGTCGATATCTTTTATGAACATATCACGTGTGTTATATGAAACATTTTGAGATTTCATTAGTATTATAACGACATTTACATATAACAACCATCGTGATTATACGTGAAATTTTTAACGATCCTATAAACGTACACAGAAGTTACAAGATACAAATACAAATATATGTATATTTCACGGAGATCGTAAAAATATTTAATCATAATGATCATTTTATAGCTATTTTCCATAATACAGTGTTCTCGTAGCTTCTATGTATGTGCACCTTTAGATTGGTTTCAATTTGACCAATATAATCAGGACAGGACAGTCGTGTCTCATTATGTGTATAAAATACGCATTCCTTTATTGATTCTATAGTTTGATTTTCAGTATCGACATCTTTTCCTGTCAGAAAATATTTAAAACATTTAAAAAATTTACCAATTTCCAAACAGCCGATCATCCACAATATTAGTAAATCTTAGCACTCGTTAGAACCGTTTTTATTAATTATCGTTATATCTTTAAAGCGACTATGTATTTGCACTAAATCTTTTACTAAATATCTTGCAACTTCTTTATACATATATTTTCGTATTGAGTTCACGTGTTTCCAACATGATCATCGCATAACAAAAATTTGTATACACGCATGCATATAAAAATCCCTATGGTAAGTGTACGAATACTTTTGTGAGCCACTGTATTTGGATAGAATCCAGACGCGATTTATTCGAAGATACAAGCTTTTATTGCCCGCTGGTTGCTTCGTGGGATCCTATGACTAACTTCAAACAACACACGAGACGTTTAACGGACTTGGATTCTAATAGACGTTCGCCGAAACGTCAAACGTGGATATTTATCGCGCCAGATACCCATGTTCCCTTTTAACGTGACCGATAAAGAAGCATTTAAAAAAATTGTTGCTGGAAATTAATATTTGTTGTTCCAGCAGTTATATCGCAATGTTTTTGCTTCTAATGGACTATCGTCGCAAGATGCATGCTTGGTATTAAAACGAGAATTGTGGTATCACAGAATATAGGGCAATCGTTGTTTTAGTTCCTCAATAATTCAACATTTCATTTACTACCGATCTCTCTTGTTATTACAGCGAAAGTTTATAGCAATGGGTAGATTATGGATCTTTATGAGTTTATGGGAGATTTAAAGGTGCAAACATGTACAAAATTGTACATAATATGCAAAAATATAAAGGATATTCAAGCTGAAGTATTTGCTGTAGGTTTTAACGAGTGAAATAAATTTTTACACGTACAGATTCTATTTCCTTAATTGTGGTAATACAAATATGCTATTGTATAAAGATATGCAATCTGGTAACGAATTTTTGTACGTAGGAAGGAGAAAACTTGAAAGATCGTTTGTTTCAAAGATAGACGTATTACGTGGGCGCGAGCTAATCGGATTAATCTTTGTTTGTCACAGGCACCAAATTTCTGTGCAGCGAGGTGATAGCGCTAATAAGGAGCGAGGTGGACGACATCTGCTTGCAAATTATAAATTTCGAGGATTTGAGCTCGCAGCCACCTCCGCAGCCTGCAATTCCGCCCCCAAGCCAGACCAACAACAGGCTCGTCACACGCTGTAAGTTCCAATTTTTTTTCTCCCCGCCCCCTCTCTCTTTTGCCCTTCTCTCCCTTCGCCGTTTCTCATTTTCCACTTTGAATCACTTGCTTCACGGAAACCTCCATAAATTTCATGTCCAATTTGTATTCACGTTGTTGCATTTACCACTGTATATTTTTTTCGTACCCTGTTATGGAATAGTTGGCAAATTAACGCTTAAATAACTCATTATGAAGTTTGGTACTGTATCAGGTGATTTAAATCGTACGTGGAAATATATCCGTTTAACATTAGAAGTATCAGAGTGATCAAACTAAACGATTCCAATAATTTTTCGTAATAATTCTATAAATTTAGAATAATGCATTTTTGTGAATTTCGATGATTTTTATTTGTATTCTGTCTTTATTTTTTGTTTTACTTGCTTTTAGTACTATTAGTAACACTGTTAATTTTATAGCATTGCTGTTAGTTCTAGTGTTAATTTGCAATGCATTAGGTTGTAGCATATGAAATGTTCGTTTCCTTCGGTTAAGCGAAACACGATTCTGGTTTTCTTCAGAATACGTTTAATTACACGTTAGCTACTAGTGACGCATACACTGCGTCGATTCAATTATCATACTTAGCTTACTTAGTTGCTATTGTATTTTTTAATTAGCACGTTTCGAATGAACGATTTCAGAGGAGAGAAAAAGCAATGAGCCGTGTATTAATATAAATATTATTATTTAAGCCATATTTTAGATAATCAAGGTATTGTCATTAAAATTATGTTTGCCTTTAGACCAGTTGTACAAACTGACTCGAATTTCTTACGAATTTATTGCACCGTTACAACAACAATATTGAAAAACATGCAGCCCTATTTCAAACAAAAAAACACGTGAAATAAAAGAGCTTTAATTGACATTCAATTTCACGTTAATCACACTGGAAATCAATAGTAGTCTTTTTCATATAATCCAATGAAAAATCTGAGACCTTCAAACGAACATTTCATACGGAACAAACTAATAGAAAACGCAATGCGTTGAACAGATAAAAATACGTTCGATCGCGCTAAAAATGTCACACCCACGCCTCTGTTTGTCCTATTTAATTCCACAGACATTCTCTTTTTCTCGCATTGCCTTCGTTGTGCAACGTCGAGGACACTAGGTCACGTAGTTAAGTGTTAACACGGGGTGTGTCCGTAGGAGCGTACTTGGAGCGCACTGTGACCTTCCTTGCCACAGACTGATGTACGAAAGGTGCTTGTAAAAATTACCACCGAGTCGCTTCATTGTCCGACAGAATTCAACGCGCCGAATTCTTTTTCTTTGCAACGACTAATTAAAAATTTCGCAAAGCAAGTCTCGCGCTTCCCCTTGTTTCCCTTTACTCGATTGAAACGTTAATTTCACACGATCACCGGCAACGTCGTTTCACAAACGTCGAACGAAGGAAGCAGTCTGTTACTCTGTATCCACATACAAAGATAGAAATTTCTAGTTTGTCACTTATAAAATGTTAATAACAATATTAGTTCAGTGGTACAAGAACCTGTACTATATTTATTTTTCGTCTGTATCTGAGGTTTCGTTATATCGACACTCCACAAAACATTCAAAGGTAGTTGCAGAATTTCGAAAAGTTAAGGAGTTGTTTCTACACCCTAA
Source organism: Bombus fervidus (assembly GCF_041682495.2). NCBI lineage: Eukaryota > Metazoa > Arthropoda > Insecta > Hymenoptera > Apidae > Bombus > Bombus fervidus. The sequence goes on from NC_091528.1 coordinate 8,433,611, forward strand.
CAACGTCCTGAGATTGGAGAACTTATCATTCCATAATAGTTTACACGATCCAAACATCGTTACACAACTTTTGATTAAACCAAGATTAAGAAGATTCGACTTCATGGTGGCTCAAGGGTGATTTCAGGATCTTGAATAATTTAGGATTGATTTTACGCCTGGAAGAGCACTTGAATGTGATTTATTCAAAGATAGCTTTACAATTTTGGATTAGAATAAAAATAGAGACCTCGACGGTACCATTTTTCATGGTATGGATGATTTTGAATAGTTTAGAATCTTGATCTTATGTCTTCAGTCAAGATTGTGATTTATCATTCTATAAACGATCCAAAGGCAGTCTATAATTTTAAATTAATCCAAAACTAGAGTCTTCGAGTTTCTAATGATTTAAGGGTGGTTCTTGTCTTGAATTAATTAAATCTTGAATTAATTTAAGAAGAGGACCTACGTCCTGGGTCATTTACCAATAGAATCTACGCCCTAGCAGTCCTAGAATTATTTTAGAATCTACGAAAGTGTACTCATAGTATTCGTAATAAGTTAGCTTCCTTACTCGTATTATTCTTGAAAAATTATTCGGTTTATTTATTAACTCTGCTGAAATTTTGGTCACATCTTGGATCTGTGTATTTGCGTAAAGTAACGCGTTAAATTAAATTATTTATTTAGGTCTTGTATCGCAAGCGAATACTTTGATGATGGAATTATGGAGATCAACTTTACGTGTATCTTCTTCTCTTCTTTGGATGATTAAAAGCGCAGGTGGTTGAATGCCGGGGAAATACAAGTGTCTTAGCTTGCCAATTTTTTCCGGGAAAAAAGTGCGCTTCTCAAATGGAATCTCGAGTGCATCCTTCACTTAATTAAATGCAGTGAAATTAATTAAAATAATTATCTTTGTAGGAGGAAAGTTTAACGTTCAGCAATCTTGCGTCGATATTTTATACTTTTAATTCTATTTATTATTAAATTAGTACTTATCGATGAGAATTACTAATTTTTTAAATATACAATTAAATACGGAATTAACCGATAATAAACACTTTACATTCGATACTTAATCATCATTATTATAAAATCTAAATAAAATAGGATGAAACATTTACATTATATGATACATCACATACTGGAAAGATCGTGAAAAATATGGAACGAAGAATTAAAAAATAAGTTCACTACTTACGAAATTAGAATTAATTAAACATTCTTACATTTAAAACTGCACTCAAAACCGAGTAACAGCAATTACATACTTAGCTTTCAAAGGATTTTTACGTAGCTAATTGTCGCGCAAATTGCAACGCGTAAAGCAGCTAGAGCGCAATCATTACTAAATCAAGGCGTCATATGTGTCCCGTGGAAGTGTCATTTTAGCTTGCGTATTCAGCGCTCGATTGTTCGAATTCCAGAAATGCGAGACAAGTGCTTGTTGCTGTAACTACCCGAAACCACCCAACGCTTCTACGTAATACTATCCATCTAATAATTTGCACGTTCCGTATTAGTAATATCAGAAGCGATTTAAAACTTCCAATGTCAATCTAAAATCACATTATATAAAATTACATTATACTATTAGATGATAACCAATTTCGCCATTCACATTATTAATTTTGGATTCGAGTCACGAATTTTTCTATCTAATTCATTGGAAAATTTTTGTTCATAGCTCTAATATTTTGGCTATTTCTACATATTACGTATATTCTACGCATTCTTGTGCTTTTAATTCTACGTAAATGCATAAAAATCCGCAGTCTATCCGTGATATACAATTTCACTAAGAATCTTAGAATCGATTGAATCGTGGAAGAGGATGCACAAGAGGCGAACGCAATTCCTTGGAATCGTTCAGTGGCCATTAAAATCACTGACAGAAGGCAACGAAGCCACGGAGAAAAGAGGAAACGCACGTTGGACGCTTGACACGGTGTCTTGCCAAAACGTTTCGTGCTACGTTCACATATAGTTTCCTGCGGCTTTTAAGCTGGAGGATCATTATTTTCTGCTGCACCGATCGGTATAAGACAACGTCGTCGACATTCAGGGCCGGCCCGTTGGCAACTGGGCCATGTAGCACACATTCTACCACCCGATGAAGATTATTACAATCGGAGATCGAGGTCAGATTTGCCCGCATAATGAATCGTGCAACGATACCCTGCGCCACTCGCGAATTGTTCTTTCACACGTCCTTCCGCGTGTCACGTTTCGATCGCACGAAACGTACGAAGGGCAACCGCTAATCTCAGTCGATTTTCTTAATCTCTTTATTTCTTTACTGCCGGATTTCTTTATTTCTTTACATCTTTACCTACTTTACTTTTTCTCACAGACAGGGCAGGATCATCTTATGAGAAAAGTTTGAAGTTTTCGATCGAGAGGCTCCTTCCTTCGAATAGTCCGCCCAATCGTAATTGATCCGCTGGTTCTCCTTCTCTGCCTCGACTTTTGTTATCGTCTCTGACCATCCCAGGGTTTAAGTTTTAAGCGGTAAATTCCGAATAGGAAAGCTTCCGATTAAACGAGGCGCTACGAGTCTTGCGAATTTTTCTTATCATCCTTGGACCACTTTTTCCTTCATTTGTATTTCAATTTCTTTTTTCCTGTTCTCGTTCGTATCGACGGTAGTTTCTTTCATATGAAAATCGAGGAACTCGGTGAAGAAAAATAGTAAAAGTACGGTGTTTACCAAACAGACAAGACAAATATGGGGAACGATGTACAATAATATTTATTTACAAAATTTCCTTATGGACTTTGCAAATCTCTTCATGGATACGTGTAGCAATACTTCTTTATTAGAATAGTCTATTTAATCTGCAGTTTTCTTATTTATCTAGCGTTGTTTAATTTTATTTATTTAGGGGTTTGTTGTAGACTTCCAAATCTTTATAAATATGTTCAGGAACATATGGATTTTTTTTACCAGAATATAACTGTAGCCACAATTCCCTCAATTTAAAGATCCGTTCACTTACACCATATTTCCTTCCTGACTGCCTCAAATACAACAGCCAGAGTAGTCTTTTCTGACCGAATATCCGAACTCTAAATAAGTTCAGCAGTAACCTGAAAAGCTTACAACTGCACAAGATTGATCCACAACCTTTGGAAATGAATATTTCTTATCAATCTTGCACTACCTTTCATCAACTTGTATTTCGATTTTCCTTTTCCCATATCCGTCATCAACGATAATTTCTTTTTTAATTTTTTAGCAGAAGAACGCTTGTAACAAGTAGAGTAAACCCGTGTGTCCAAATGGCATTACCGATTCTCCGGGCAATTTCAGTGCAATTCCGAGCACACGCGCGTGTACACTAGGGTATAGGAGGGGGACACGCGAAGAGGAAGAGACGCGTGGTCACGTTTTATATCTGGAAGTGTTCGCGAAACTATTTTTAGGATGACGCCGCAGAACAGTCGCTGGACGTGTGTGGCGCGCCTAACAGTTAACCCTGACCCGGTAATAAATATTATACTCCCGTATAGGAAGCTATAGACACCCCACCTGCGGGTTGATAAATCCACCCTCAACCCCCACGGGCGAATCAGCTGATGGATACAACCCTGGGAATGAAATTGATTATTAAAATGGACGTGGAGCTGTCTGTGGACGATCGAGCCACGTTTATTTCACTTTTATAATACATATAACTCATGAAAGTACTTGAACACTTGTCGAAAACTTTTATGAGTATATCATATGTACTGTGTAAAATATTGAAGAATTTCGCCCAGTGAAACATTTCCATTATATCGATATACCACGATGGAACAATTTTTAACAAATATTGCACGTTTAAAATGGCTATTTATGGCGTGTATTAATTTTATACTAGATATATATTTGCAATAGATACCTTGCAACTGCTATATAGATTTTTCAATTGGTTTCAAATTCATATTAATTATCGTAATAATCGTGTCTCGTTACAGTATTAATGGAACTTCAAAAATGTTTTATGTGAAACGTACAACATATAGATAGCAGGTTTCTGTGATAAATGTCACAAATATCTATAGAAACCCTTTATTAGTATTTTGTGCGTGTTATGTTAAAACATTTGAAATTTTCACTGTACCGTAATGAAAGCCGACTGTCATGGTTATGTTGGTAAAGTACAAAGCAAATGTGAAAATCAACATCGAAGCTACAAAATATTCAGTGCGAGTACACATAATGAAATTTCAAAATGTTTTTTATATGCACATGCATACAATAACGTAAAAGCATAGGAAAGTTTTCCATGGTAAATGTTGGAATACCGCCGCGAGCCACTCTATGTATTTCCGTGATATTTTACTTGAAGTTTCAACGAGAATCGAAAATTGTAATCATTGCCAAACAATTTTTAATTAAATCTGATCGTACTGCGAGCACAAGCTTTAACGTCGATAGAAACTGCTATCGTATTTATTTCTTGCCAACCGATTAATTTTCTGTCGATTTTTCATCGACTCGTTTCCTATTACACGACCTCTTTCGTCTTTCTTTTTCCTTTCATTTCTTTTTTAATGGTTCCAAGAATTTCTTTTACTCCCTTGGTAATAGGATGAAGGATGCATTTCATTTTTTATCCAACGCATGTAACATCTAAAGACACAAGGTTGATCGTTGTTATACGCTTTATAAGAAGGACAATTATGTGAAACGATCCAATCAATCTTCGAGTTTCTTTTTCTAACGAGCTGTTATTTCGAGGGACATCGTGTGAGAAAGAGGGATGCCTTTGTCGCTGTTTAATAACGATCGATGGCCCTGAGCATCCGGAGAAAATTGCACCCATCGCTTCCAATCGCAAACACCTCCCGTTTCCATGCTCTTTCCTTTTTAATCTTCGTCCTCGACAAGAGCGATGATTCTTTTATCTTCGTGTAGGATTTTAAACGGATTCCTGCGTTTCCTAAATCATTTATATTGTTCAACTGCGAGGAAAGCTAGCGGCTGTCCAACAGCCAACTTGTGACAAACTCACATAAACTGTTATAACTCACTTCCTTCGCTATATTTTGTTTGAAAGTAGTAAGCACACTTTTTATTTTTAACAAAACTTCAACATATGATTTAGGTTATGAATTTTAAATCACACTTGTACTTTTTTGCAATTCTGGTAATATATTGACGCTTTATACGTTACTTAGTTTCTTTGTCGTATAAAGTGCCAATTTAAACTGTCTTAAAACTTTCGAGCGGGAATATGTATTATTGATCTTTTTTTTTTTTTTTTTAACTAGAATTTTATACTTTATTGCATTGTTGTATCCTATCAAGACGAAAAATGTTCACTATTTTGCTTTTGAAACGCACAAAGGGATTCATTTTACGGTTTGTTACAGTCACTATCTTTTTTCATAGTTTTACAAATACAATATATATGGCCTATAGAAGAATCTGAAAATTCGCAATACCTTTTTCAATAGAATTCTTCGATATTTCCTTTTGAATTTTGCTAGTACCTTTTCGTTCATGTGATCGAATGTAAAGCAGTTATAGTATTTCGGTACGTGAAGTTCAACGACTCGCGCTTGGCCCAAAATCAAAAAGCTTTACGATGATCATACAGAGGCTCGTAGAATTCGTGTGCCAACGATCCAATCGTGTATATAACGATAAATCGACAGTTTCGTACCATCTGGTCCTTCTATATGATTTCTATACAGTTCAGCATAACTCGTAATAATTGATGATTATTGCAAGTGAATATTAACTAGGTGTTAACATTTATTCAGATAAGTTCCCGAACTTAGTAAACAATTATGTTCGATTATATCATAAGGTACAAGCAATTTTATTGCAAGTCAAATTAATCTTTTTCCATCGAATAATCTGCATTGAAAACATTCGTTTAGTCTCGAGAAACTGTACCACCACGCCACTTGTAACAATTCGTATGTTTTATTCTATTTTCTAAATTTATCGTTCACTTTCTACTTTTTCTCAGATTTTTCTCCTAAAAATACAATTTTTCTCATAGCGTTCAGCGTATTCAAAGCGTTAATTTTCCAAGCAGAGTCATTGTCCGTGCCCTCAGTGCTCTCAGGTGTCCGTGCAACGCGATTCATGATCCTATTTCCTCTCACTCCAGCGAAAGTTTGTTTAATCCAACCGGTGACTAACTTCGTTTACGCGTAACTCACTCAAACACCCGAGTTCGATGAGAAAAATATATTGCGGAAAGTAACACGTATAGAACAACGTTGGAAAACTTTCTCTGATAATATTGTTCCGGTAGTATTATCTTCGTTATTATGCCAGTATAATGCTCACCGGTTTGTAAAATAATCATGAATTTAATGAAATACAAAACAATTCTAAGTAAATTGTACAGGTCTATGCAAATTTTAAATAGAAATTTGTTTCCCTAACTATTACGACGAGTGCTTCATTCTAAATATTTTATACATTTCTGTACATTAAGCAATCTGTTACGTGTTAATTCAAATAGTGATTGTATTTGTAAAAATCATTAATTTTATTTGAAGTATATTCCTTCGACGTTATTATTTATAACAATATATCTTTGACTTAGTAATTGTTGTAAAAGTGATTAAAAATTGATGATAGATGTCATCTACGCAATTTGAAAAAAATATAAATTGCAATATTTCTCGGATTGTATACGAACATAGCGTGGTATTTGTGCGTCTTAAAAATTAAACTTCCCATGAATGCATAAACGTCTGCAATTTAACGATAACAAACTACTAACGGTTTGATGGAAATTTTTCATCGAAACGATATGGTAATACGTGATTTTTCGCAATATATATTTTCTTCGATGCATAGCTAGCAGTTTCTACTAACAATCACTAATAAGATTCAATGACGTTGACTCGAGCAGTCGACAGGGCAAGGGCGTCCTTTCGTGCTGGCCTCTCCAGGACCGGTGTCGTTGGTCCACCAAGGGTCAGGAATCGACCGAGAACCACGACCAACTTACCTCATCGACTTGCTGACGGGACCATCCTCGACGAGGACGCCTCTGAGAACTGGTGAGTTTTCCAACTTTCGTTTAATATTTCATCGAACTTTCGCACGTTGAATCGCGGACCAAGATAGGAAAGCAAATAAGTTTATCGTACTGCTTTCATTTAATTTATGATATGCGGTACAGCTTAGGGGGAATATTAATGGCAAAGAAATGGAACTTACAAGACGCGAAAAGCGCGAACAATCTATTTCTTAATATTGAAATATCGAAGGTTTCTTTCCATTTTATCTTACATTTTTCAATTGATTGTTATACTTGCGTCAACCGCAATAATGGGCTATCAGTCAAGTCGTTAATCAGTTGAAATTATACGGGTTTTTTAATTTCTGCAAAAGGTTGGTCCGTTTTACAAACATCAGCAATCGTAATGTTTAATTAGAATTTGTCAAATTATCTTTCATAGATTTATTGCCAATCTATCTATACAAGCAATTGTTTGTTTCATTGCGATCGATCCATATGAAATTGGGGAGATTTGCGAAACACGAATATCTTTCTCTATATTTTATATGTGTTACATGATATATCAATATATCTTTCACGATAGTATCAAATTGGAAGCAAGCAAAGAAAATAGTAACAAAATTATATGGAAATCGGACTCTCTTCGGTCAGAATTTCTTCGCGTAATGAATAAAATCACGACCAGAAAATTAACCTGCGATAAAAAGCTGCAGGGATTATCACGCAACGAAATCACCGTCTTGTATGAAATTTCGAGAAATTTCCTTGTCGAAAAAAGAATCTCACGTGGAATATCACTTGTATCGTACATAATTGGTCCAGAAAATGTCTTGATTCAGAAGTTGCTGCTGGGGTTGTCCAGTAGTTGGAGTTGCGCGAGCTGATTTGTCGTACTGCGGGTGTTGTGCAGAAGCCAATTAAGAAACTGACGAAGCTGACCTAACTAAGTACACTCGGCTCGTTAATGATACAATGTATTGTTCTCGCCGGTTTCACAGCGTAGCCGACAATGAAGCTGGCATTCGGTTGGACCTTTGTGAACACCGAATGGCCGTTTCGATATCTCGTTAACCGGTGCCGCCCCGTGTTCTCCATTCCAATAATCGATCGTCGGACAAGCCGGCAAAGAACCGAGCAATAGAAATCTCAATCGTTTTATGTAGCGTTTCGCTGAATTGAATTTTCAAACGTGTCAGATATGTTCCGTGGCGACGATAGCTTTCCATGGTTTCGCTCGAACGTTGATTAGAAATTCGTAGCTCGTGGTGCTTGATATTTGCGAGCGAATTTTGGATCGTGCGCGATTCTGTTTTAATATTCGAATGTTCCATGTACCCTTCTGGGTTGATTAAATTTTTGATACGACACATATGATTATGGAGAGTATCTAACATGAAAATCGAATGGGCAAAAATGGTACAGGATGGGAAAAGAAGAAAGAGAAGGGAACAGAATGACGAAAGAGGGAAAAGGGAGACGAAATAGATGAAAGAGGAAAACGGAAGAGCACGAGGGATGAAAAGTTAAGAGAATAGAGAAGAAGGGATAGGAAGACAAGAGGAAAGGGCAAAATAAAGGAAAAAGCATAAAATAAAAGAAAGGAACAATGATGGGAGCAGTATAGAAAAGAAGAGAGGGCAAGGAAGGGAAAGCAAGAGAATACAAATTTCCCTAAGGCTTTTACAAGCTATTGGAATTTCGCTATTAGAATTTCACCATCAGAACGCTTATTGTTAATCTTTAGTTTCAGTCTTTCATAAAGGAATATTTACATTCCATTTAATAATATAGATACCTATTAATTTTTAAATTTTACTTATTTACTATGAGCTCGGTTCTTCTATTTCTTTCGCTAAAACGACTTTTTCAGCCTGTGACAGAATTAATATACTGAATATTTTAGTGACTCATTTAACCAGTGAATTAAGGAATTTAATTTTATAAATCTCTCATGGAGTTAGATCGTAGTGTGCGTAAGTAAATAGAAGCGACGGCGAGTATACACGTCAAACACAGTTAACTGGTTAGGTGATGATACTAAAAAAAATGCACCTCGTTTAAAAGATTCGTGCAAGATGCCACCATCGAGGTAGACACTTCTCGATGTATAGGGTCTCGTTTGGTAGCGAGGGGGAAAACATAGTAATCTGGGATGATCGAAAGCAGACACGAGATCAAATATTGGCATCCGCCCGAGTAAACAGTAGTTCCGTGTGGTACCACTGAATTGATTAAGGGTTTCGTAAACAACCCTTATCGATATCTCTGCCGCACGAATGGCTCACGAATCGTGACGCGTATTTCTTTCAACGTGAACGCCGTCTATGCAACCTCTCATCCTTCCTTCTCGTCGATGGACGCTATTCGTGACAAATCGTGAATATCACGATTCTCTTTCGAACCTCGTAAATCTTTGTCATGATGACATATTTCCACGTGACATTTATGAAATGATAGAACTTCTGTGAATAAGGACGAGTCGATATAAAAATGTTTTCCAAGTATTTTAATTCATTGCTATAATACTACAATATTATATAGTTTGATATTACTACTTTGACGAGTACCAATTATGAGACCAAGGCTACTGAATTGTCAAATTGCCGATGAATATTCTATAAATAATTAATCAACTAGGAATTCGTCCGACAACCAACATAAGAAATAAAACGCTGGTGGTAAAAAGTATATATACGGTAAAACTTCGTGTATCCGAACTGGGACGTTTATTCGGTCCAGTGTCATCGTAATGCTCGATTTACCGAATATGTTCCTGAAATCCTACTATCTGATTGCAGGCCACGTGACGCTTATACGAATGAATGTTCTGGCCTTAGTGTTTACAAATTTCAGCTTAGCAGCATTCAGTTATACGAAAATTAACTCCATTATACGAATAAATAAACAACGAAGGAAGGGAGATATAAGTGGACTCCTATTATCCGACTGATCCAGTTATCCGACGCGTCTTTTTCCCCGACCGTGTTGGATAAATGGAGTTCTACTGTATTACGTTGTGTACAAAAAATATTTACACAGCATCGTATCTATTATAGCGTTTACATGCTAATCAATTACATCCAAGGAAATTTCGTAACATTTTCATATAGTTACAGACACTTTGATACTACGCAAATGAAATCTAGAAAGCTTGATAAAAAATGTTCCATTGGAAAGTAAAAGTATGTGAAAATACTTGTTATAACAGCTGCGTGTCTATCACCGCGTCAATTAAGTGTTATTTCTTTCGAATTGTCACGTAGAACCAAGCGTAGTGACGTCGATTTCTATAAGTAACATTAACTTCCCGATCGAAGAAATTGCCATTTCCCCGTGTAGAAGAAACAGGACGTTTCTTTTCAAAGAATCAACATCAACTTACCATCGTCGTTTCTCTTTATATCCTTTTGTGGCTTGCTTCCTTATCTTTCGTAATCGACGAACGATCGAACATCCTTAGCTAGAAGCAATTCCGGTCTTGGCAATTGTAGCGCTACAATTGCTACCGCGCCAGCAATCTCTCAGCCGATCTTTTAACAGTTATCTTTCTCCATCGATTTTATCACCGAACGCTTCTTAAACTTTCCTCGTGCCTTTCGCTGCCTCGTTCGTCAATGCAAATTTTGCTTACGAAGCGCAGCACTCGGATTTCAGTATCGAGAGGATAAATCTGCTATCGATGAATTTAGCTTGATAAATACCTTTGAAAGTCGAACATTTTCGGGACAAGTTTCCCCGGCAAGTTTCGTGACTTTTATTCTACGGAAATTTAATACGATTTGCACGCTTGCTCGATACCGCCATAGACTAATGTTGTTGATTAAATTGATTAAATTTTCGATATCCTTGGAAAAATTGTGTTCATTTTAGGATATTTAATCTTAGGGTAAGGTATTGGTTTGGAATATTTTCCTCGTTAAATATCTTTAACGAGGATTGAAATGTCTTGAAATATTATCACCTCGATAATGAGACACGTATATAAAAATTATGAAATATTTACTATTAACGTATATTTGGCAAAGAATTAGTACACAACAAGGTCACCACTAAATAGCCATTTTAAGAATAAAATATGTGTTAAGGGTGGTTTAACTAGAAATCTCGAGGGTTTATTAATACAATCAACAAGTATACTATAATCAATAAATACAATATTTGCACTAAGTATTTTGTTATTAAGTTATCTAGAAGTATTCGAATAATTTCGTAAGCAATTGCACTTAAATAATCAAACGAGAAACCCGGTGAGAATTGGCTGTCTTGCAGGAAAAGTTACACGCGTATTTCACAGCGTTGTAAAGCAGAGTTACGTTTATCACTGGCCGCTTCTAGGCCAAGTGAAAGAAAAATATGTTTTCGACGGTATTTCCGATAAAAGGCAGCTGGCACGGCCGCAGTTTCTCGTCCAGTACGAATCGCCAAGACAGATGAGACTTATATTTCCGGAGAACTATCGCGGAAAGAATGTCACCAGAAACAGGAAATGCGTTGCACGCTATCGATTCGGGTGATTTTAATACTTTAATTGCTTGGAGAAACCAATTTCCACCAGAGTTACCATCAGATCGATATTCATTAACCTAATTCGCTGAAAAATCTTTGAATAAGATTTTTGTTTTTCCACTTTAGGGATGAAGCAAATCTTCTCGTTGTTCGTGCAAATTTTTATAGCTTACTAGTTGCTTGAAATTAACCACTTTTTTCAACCCCGTATTCTCAATTAGTTGAAAAATCTATACGGCGCAACGTGTAGTATTTACAGAGGAAATATTCTGACTTATTGCCTAAATAATTTTTAATTAGCTTGGATTTGTGAGCACAAACAACGTTGTAAGTACAATGCGAATTCGATTTAGCTCAATTAAAATGAATAGCTTTAACCTGGAGCCATTAACATCATTTTCCACGCAATGATTTTATTTCACGACAATTTGTGGTTTGCGAAAATCATTACGTTTATAAAATACATTGACAAATTCACGGAAGAATTTTCAAGTGACGTGGATGCTATTGCGAGCGAACAGTTGGTAATTAAAACGTAATTTAAGTGATCGTGTTGTATTTTGTACACTTTTATCTTTCAATTTCCTATGAATATATAAAAGTCCTACGTATAAATTGTAATATTTAAATATTAGAGTAGGCTCCGCTGGAATGATGCATTGTCTTGCAATGTCTATGTAAGACTTAGCGAAAGGATGACACTGACAGTTGGAAGCTTAACACGCAAGAGGGTTGGTGCGACATAAACAATCCCCGGAACCGCGAGGCACGACGAACGACAGAGAATAATACGATCGCAGCTGCGACCTTGGAGTCAGACAGCAACTAACGGAGACAGCGTGCACGCTGTGGTGTTCTTCTCTTCAAGGTAAAACCAGGTGTACTGTTTCGACACGCAACCACCGAGCGGAAAACGATCAGAAAGTTGCGCGGCGACGATGACGGGTACCTTGAAAATTCCGTCGAACCGTGGAAAAAAGATTCGATGGCAGCCAAGGGGACACGCGAAGGTAATTTCGCAACAGCGATAGGAATCAGTTGGAAAAGAAAAGAAAAAAGAAATTGTGGGCCGACAATCTCGAGCGGGACCGATTGTCGAGATTTCGAGGCTGGTCGGCGTGTTCATGACGGGTATCTGCCAACGATGGAAACATTTGCAGATTGACATCTGCTATATCTGGATTCTTTTAATCTTTTTCTTCTTTTACTTTTTTGAAAGTTGGAGGAAGAGCAATTTTTTGAGGACGGAAACGTGGTGGTTTTCTCGGAGGTTGTCGTGATTTAGGTGGAACCTGGTAGACCTTTGATGCAAATGGTTAATAGCTTGGTAATTAGAAGGTTTGTTTCCCGCAGGGAATAGAGGTACGTCATGAAATCGGGATTATGGTGGAATCACGCGAGTCGATCTCGATTCAGCTTTACTAATTGCCAAGATTTCCTACGTTGGTTGGTTGCTACGTACACTGAGAGATTCAAGTAACTACGAAATAAATCTACAAGACTCGAAGCAATGGATCCTGCGACAAAATAAGATTCTTGAAAACTGAAATATATAAAATATTTAAAAATTCTCTACTTTACGCTCTTGTAACGATTAAACATCGAAATGATCCACCAATGAAGCAACAATTGCTTCCAGTTAATCATCCAATATACAAAGTCTGCGGTGTGCGGTTCTGTTAGCCTGGGGAGCGGAGGAGGTTCTAGAGAAAAGAAAGTTTAGTCGTAGCTACTGATTAACGGTAAGAGCTTGATTGCAGCTGCAACTTTACAGTGACAAAGAGAAATGTCCCGGTTTTACTGCGCGCTTCAAGGTGAACCCCGTTGAACACGCAACGTCGCGTCGCACAGTGCGGCATTCGAACGAGGATTCGGGACAGAAATGAAAATTCGGAGGCCGCGTTCTCACGTTGCGTCGCAACGTTTATCTTCTCCCGCCCTTAACTTGGCAAAGGTAAACACGTTGGGGGATGTTAACGCCGAGAGAAATCAAAGCGGCAAGCGTTAACATTGATAGGATGTCAACATTGGAAAATGTTAAGTTAAGGTTAATATCGGGGCGATGTTAACGTTTGAGAGTGGTTTTTATCTGACATCCTTCGCTCATGGATGTGAGTCGTCTAAGAGGACTTCCTTCGCGCAAGAGAAGAAGTTTGAAGAGGCAAATATTCGGGGGAAGTTAAGGCTAACAGGTAAACGTTGGGAGAGAAACGTGGAAGTAAAAATTAGGGGAAGGTAAACGTTGGAGAGAGGTTGATATTAACGTTGGAGGGAGGTTAAATTTGGGGGCGGTAAAATGTGGGAGGTCGGTGAACGTTGAACCGCGGTGTGGGGGACTGAGAAACGATCAGGTGACTGCGACAAGACTATTCACAGAGGGAATAGAAACGAGTTTTAACTTCTCTCCCGTCGTGTTAAATTTTGATTTAGTACGTCAGAGAATTATCGCTCGTGTTATCATCTTGTAACGGGTAAACTTACGAAGAGATAAGTACTATATTCGCTTCTCGAGAATTAAATATTACTCGCGCACCTGTCTATTGAAATTAAGGAACTAATAAAAAGCAAAGTTGGTCAGCTTGACTGCTGAGAGGCTCGTATTTACCTTCGTTCGAACATAGATATATCAAGCAATTAAATTTCTGTGGCACCGAAACAGTTTTCCTGTAAAGAAATGAAAATCCGTTCACGTTCAATTCGAGCAGAAAATGCTCCTCGAGGTCTGTTTGAAGAGCGCGGTTCTATGCGCCGGATTTTTCAACGATCGTGAAGAGATAGAGGCATCGCGTGAATAAATAGAGGCTGTGAATGAACCTGTTTGAATAAGAATGAAAAAAGAAGGCGCGAAGGAGATGAATGAAGGCGTTGGTTTGAGCCTGAAGATTTTATCTCGCAATAAGGAGCGTGCGTGACCATAATACGAGTCGAAAGCTGCATTAAACTCGTGGTAACGTCAAAGCATATCTAACTTACACGGTGGCCTCAAGGGATATACCTGGACCGGAAATGGAGCGCAACGCTACGAGATTAATACGTATTTTAAGATACTTCTCGCAATAGGCGATGTTTCTTCTTAAAAATAATGTCAGATAGGGGAGTTGATTTCAATACTGGAAAGATCAGTCAGGTAGTTCTGATCCATTAATCGGCGAAATTAATTGACAAAATTTATTTTCACTGATAGTTATAAGTATGCGTAAACTTTTTACTTTAGAGAAAGATCGTGCTTTGATCAAAATAATAATCGATTATTCCTTTTAGCAATCATTTTGAAGATGAAGATGTTTAAGGGAATCGTCATTGAAAGCATTATCTTTTCGACGGTAGTAGTAGTTAATTCTAATTAATCGTTAATCGTACATTCGATTCCCTTTCATCCCGATTTTTGACGATTTTCCTAACGAACAAATAAATAAACTGTTGAAGCGCTTTTAGAAGTGGAATTTGCCGATGTGTCGCGAGTTTCGATATATCGAAACAATGTCAGCAATGCGAAATTGTTAATTTATAAACAGTTAAAATCCAACACTTAGGACGATGAAATAATTCCAACAGATAATGCTACTGGAAACAATTTAAGCGAAACGAAGCGTTGCTTTCTCAATAGGAAAAGTAATTTAGCCTAACGAAAGCTACGAGTCTCAAATGGAGAGAACCGATAATTCAGAGTATATCCGTGCCAAAGTTGACTTTTAAACCCGGAGAAAGGCTCGAAGTTGAGAGGAGTTTCTTGTTTCAAGTCGGCGACATTGTTCCGTGCTCGTTTCCCGTGAATTCCAGAAGATTCGGAGGAGAGAGGGGATTCGAAGAAATCTAGGTCTTACCTCGCTCGTTTCGGAAAGTTACAATGCTTTTCGTAATTGGAGACGCTTAAGCGAAGCTTTTTGGTGGGATCGTTTTCGCGTTTCGGGTATAACGAATCGACGCAGGCATGGCTAAATTGGAATTAGGTAAACAGTGAAGTATAACGGCATTTAATCATCGAATGGCGGGCTGAAGCTATTCATTGCGAAGTTACGGCTATGAGAAATGTTGTACCTAGTTGTAAGTAATGTTTTTGGCGAGGCAAGATCATTCGTATCACTAAACATTAATAACCGCTATAGTTCAAGATGGAAGCCACTTGCTGGCTAGTTCAAATGGCTGAGGACCAAGCATATCTCGCGTTTAATTTATTTTATTATTGTGGAAGACCCAGTGGCAGCGAGATGCAGTAAAATCGTTCGAACGTCCAAAGTTTATGTGCTTGGACCGTTAAAACGAGTGAATTGATAGAATTCTCGGAAAATAAGCATGTGAAATCACTGTCACGACCCTATAAATTATACTCTAGCTGTGACTCAGTCTTTACTGTTGGATATTGTACCTATTGTTCGTATATCTTACGCTTACATTCTTACATAAACATATTCAGACACTTCATAGAAATGGCTTTACACACGTACGAATATTTAATCGCCGGTACGATTTTGACTTTTTCATGTTTTGGATAAATACGTTGTTAGTAGGTTTAAAATATTAAATGTTTACTTACAAATTTTTACTGCTTCCCTTCTCCTATAAATTCTAGTTATTGCTAGGATCTTCATTCTTTGTATGTCCTCGCCCTCTTTCTTTTACAATTAGCGATAGAATTCATTTTTCAGTGTTTCCCTTTCTACGATCAAGAGTTTTCTACATATTACATTCTTTTTATATTATTTCTACATATTTGCACTTTTATAATATCGCTGATCCTCAGAGATTCCTTTGCCAGGTGTTTGCGTTTCTCCTATTGTTGCAATTCTGTTTTAGAAGATTTCTTCGTTGCTGAAGTTGCCCGCCATAATGGCCCATAATAGAATTGTTTTATTCGATGTAAGAATTTTTCCAAATTACATTTATACAACATTTTCCGAGAAAGCTATGCAGGCCACTTTACAGTACAAAGATTAATTCAGAGTTGCAAATATATTAACTGACGATTACTTACGCAGATAATTGAAAAATTAGTGTTGTACCAATTACTGTATCGCAGCGAATTACAGCAGATATCAGCGGATCATACGCACAAGGTCTCCGGATAACAGACGCGCAAGTGTAACTTGACGACGATGCGTGATATTTCAATTACGAGTTATCCTAAAATTCGAGAACAAGAACGACAATAATTTACTGCTAAACGGAACGTGCTAGTTTCCTATCGAGCCACATTATGGTTGTTTTCAGAGAGGCCTTCGCGTGTTCGCACGCACTCGTCGATTTCTAAACAGCAAAAGCGTTCCGTTCGGTCTGCGATTAACAAGAAATTGCGAAAGAGTATTTGCTGGGTCAAAGCAATTTTATCGACTGAACACGATTCGTCGCGTACACAAGAGGAAAGTCTCGAAATACGAATTGAAAAAATCAACGAAACTCTAAGCAGCAGTAAAAGAGAAAATGTAAAAGTAGGAGGTCGAGCTCTGTGACTTTTCTATCTCACTTTTTTCGAATTAAAGAAAGAAAAAAGAAAGAAAAGAGGGAGAGAGAAAAAAAGCACCGCATAATAAAATCCATTAGAGAACGCGAGAACAATTGAATCATTAATTATTCAAAACGCTGTTGAATTAGTGTCGAGGTTCGTAGTTTTGAATTCATAAAGAATTTGCGACTCTTTGCAGAGAATAGGTGCGAAAACGCGAATCGCGTTTGAACGACGCACATGCAAATGTGATTTTGCGTTGGCCCTTGGGAACTCGTTCAACGTATTAGCGTGCTAAAATAGGATGGATAGGGTGCGGCATGCGGAGACGTGAAAAACTTGTAATTCATTAGCCATTCTTCCCTGCAAATTGGCTGCGGATGATTAAAACGAATATTCAACGCACACTGCAGTGATCCACGAAATACGATTAAATAACAGAGGGGAAAAGAAAGGAAATTATATAACAGAACAATGTTTAACCTTCGAGCAAAATGTCTGTTTGATTTTCTTGAAAACTCGAGATTTATCCGGACACAGATGTTCGAATATTGACAAGAATCACTGTGGATACTGGAAATTAAATTATTAAATAAAATACAGCGAATCGTTATTGAAGTTACACTATTTGTCGCAGAAAATGTTTTTATTCTAATAATGTTTTCTTTATTTTTCTGTGTCATTTTATACGTCATTTAAATAATTAAATGGACGCATCATGTGCGTCAATAACGCAAATGTTATTACGTAAATGTAATAGTGTAAACACGTTGCTCAATAGCGTAAACGCGTATCGATCTCACGATATGGACGACGATCCTCAATCGTGATTTCCTCGAATTAACTGTGAATTAACGGCGAATTAACGGTACAGAGTTTGTCAAACGGAGATGCACGTGCGACGTACTATAATGAATCATATTGAAGCAGGGACCCATGCAAATATGTACACGACAGCAATTTACTACATTTTAGACATGTAAATTCCTTGAACCCACCCAACAATAGCGTGCAAACGCCGCAAGGTAAAGTTGCGCCGATGAAAAGAGAGCGCGGCCAGCTACGACTCGGGGTTGAAAGGGGAGAGGCGAAGAAAAAAAGCGGTAGTCCATTATGTGGATCTATTTGTATTACGAAATCACTCTGTCAACACGGCGACCGAGGAATCGATGTCAGGGTTGCCTGGTCGCAGTAAACGTCGACAAAATTCACCGTGTTTTTAACGCGATTTCGATCGCGGCTCCGACGTGGCGAGGAAATTCAGTCCCTTGAATAAAGCAAGGATATTGAGAACTTTGAAAGGATCAAAAGAATATGAAATGAAAGGAACGTCGCTACCATTCTTTCTGTCTAAAGAAATTTCCTTTTATCCGTTTTTTTGAATTTCATAAAGATTGTGTACAATCCACATACAATATACTGATTATCAAAATTTATTGATTTATTGATTCATCAAGGCTCGACCAATGAAATAATATGTAAGGTGTGCAAACAAAATAGGTGTATATATTGTTTTGTCAAGGTAAAAGATATTATTAGAATAATGGATAGCTCGTAGAAAATCATTACACTAGTCAGGGAGATGTATAAAAAGGATTTTCGCGATTCAAAAGAGGATAGTTTATTGTAATACAAAAAATGCTCCAATTTCTTCAAATTTCGTAGAGTTACACAACCCAGAAGTAGAAGTAACGACGTGAAGGACATATTGCACAAATTTGTGAAATTTTCTTTCACAGCTGCAGCTTCGAAAAAATGAACTTCGATAATACGAATTTGTTGAAAAAGTTCTATATCAAATTTGACGTCACGGGAATCTGATTCTTCGTGGATTAATAAAAATCTATCAAAAATGATCAATTTTCACAGAGTAACGATTCTGTAAAATAATTTAACGAACTCTGAAAATATCCTCAAAAATTCATTCCACTTTAGTGAAGAACATCCACATTCTTAAAACATAATTAAATAACAAATACTGAAAGTGCACCATAAAGTCAAAAAATCCGACGAACTCTTTGCAAAGGCATCCAGATATTTTAAAAGGAATTAAGCAATTTCTGCAAACCCTTCTTGCCAAGTAATTCACAAAATACCCAGATCTACGCTTTTACAGCTAAAACGTCTAACAAACGTTTGACAAAGTACATCTAGGTCCTCTTCAGAATTTTTTTCTTGCGTTAACACGTGGGCAGATGGTCGTGACACGGCGAACAGCTATTTCATTAAACGGAATTACACGTATCCTCTTTCCAACCCTCGATAAACAAAAAATGGCGGTGGCGAGACGGTGTGGCGCTGGTCTGTTACCCAGGAAAAGGAGGTTGATTTGTTTTCCTCTCTTGCTATATGCAGGCGGACGGACGTTTCGTAGCGGGAAAAGGGAAAAGAGAACGAAAGACAGTTCCGAGTGGCGCGAGGGAAATTCTCATTACGCGTTCGAAATGGTTGGAAATGTTCCAAACGAAACTACCCTGAACTTGTCCCAGCTCTAACGACGCCGATACAGGCCACTATCTGTATCTCTTCTCTCCGAATGGAGGCTTGCAATTGCTAGCAGGAAATTTTTCCAGACATCGAACCAGCCTGGTCGATACACGTTACACATACGCCCGGAATTTCCGACAAATTAAACACAGTCTTTCATGATTTCCGGGTTAACGCGGCTACGCTGTTTCCTCCAACTACCGTCTGTTTCTCATGGCCAATTATCGGAGACGTTCCGCTGACGTTTCGCTGGTAAATGCCGCCATCCATTTCGACTTTGCGCGCTTGAAAAACGTGCTGCTTATTCCGCACTGTTTTCGAAAGTTTTGACTTTGATAGTCAGACGTAAATTGGAAAGAGTTAGCAGCAGTAGTGTATCAAGGTTGCTACGAAATTTCATTCCTTGAGACGTCAACGATGCAACCAAACACAGATAACATTGGAAAAATATGATAAATGAAGTTCTCTCATTTTCTGGCTTCTTTATTGCTCAGTAGATGTATTCTAATGTTAGAAGGTTAAAGAATATAGATTTGCTTCTTGATTAAAGTCTTACAGAAAAGTAAACGATCGATCTTTCACGATTCGTAAAAAATGAATAATATTAGCTCGATTGTTGTGTTAATTTAACTTAACTCCTATCAATCTGCATTGTTGGGGTTATTAACGTTATTTGGGTGTTCAACGAATGATGACGAAAGCGCGTATCTAATTCCAAAACTAAATGCAAGGATAATTTGCAATTTTGATTTAATTTATAATTCAGAAATTTAAAAAATTTGAAGATATAGAGCTTGTCAATAAAACTGTAGCTCTACCAGATTAAAAAGTTACAAGCGTAACATTATTACTGTGTATTGTCTTTTAAAACTCGATTTAAAAACTTTGTTCGACGTAATTCCGACGATCGTGAAGTAATCATTCGAAGAAATCGTCGTCGTTCGACTTATGCGTAAAGTCGAAATTAAAATGCATTCTGTCGAAATTAAGAAAATGTCCGGATACGTTTAAACGTTATCGTAGCTCGGTTCCATTAAGAAGAACGAGGTCTTACTACGATAATCGAAGTCGACGGCCACCAAGGGTGACGTGTGTGCCTCTTCCAATTCCGAAAATGACCGGTGGCGAAAGTGTTCCGCGATAAATTGTAGAAATCCTAAGATTATGGCAATGGTCGATACGGAACAGAGGTCAGACTTGGCGAGTGAAGTGTGTCAGTGTTAGGTCAGACGTTGCCAATCGATACGAAAACTGACGAACCGCAACGCGATACACAATGGGAAACTCCGTTACCCTTGTGCATATGAGAACTATAACGTAAACGGACTGCACTTTGTTTTGTTAACCTCCAACTGCCGTGTCAGTTCATGCAACGCGTAAAATATACTAGTAGGCGTAAGTTTCCCCAGTTTGTGGATAGTTGAACAAGTTGCAGGTGTTGGACACTTCCATGGAGGGATGGTCCTTGCCCGGAAATTTTCGAGTCCTTATCGCGTTGCAAACGGAGGAAAGTTTTGGTAGCTGTGACGATCCTACTATGGAAGTTTCGATATTCTTATCTGCTTTTGGAAATTCTAATTCCTTTAATACTTTGAATGTTCAGTCGGTATATTTTGTAGACAGTTTAAAATAGAATAATAAAATTAATAATATGCCAATAGAATGGTAGAAATAATAATATAATACATATCAATACATATATAGCGAATGTGTATAGAGTTTTCTAAAATTTAATGTTTCAAAAATTTACAACATACATAGAATATGCAAAGATGTATAAAGTATCCAAAATAGAGCGTTTAATGTAATATTTGATAGATGAATCAAATTTCTGTGTACATCTATTATTTAGTTATCCTGAAATATTTCCTATATAATCCTGTGACCTTATTTTGTCAAATTTAAAAGTAGGGAAAGACGCGAAACGATATTTTCGTGTTCACGTTATCATTATACCTGAAACATTTCTTTTAGTATTATCAGAAAGAACCGAGATATTCCAGATGATAAAGTTAAGTGGATCACCCTGTATAACAGGAAACATACCAAGTGTTAATTTCTAATTAGGAGAAATTTGACCATCTAATCCTTTAAGTACGCGCATATTTTCGTAAATTCCACGAATTCCATGTGTCTGCATTCCGTCGACGATTATTATTAGGAAAGGTGCATTACGGACGATATTAGCAAGCAAAGCAACGGTCGTGGCTTCCAAAAAGTAGATTTAGAAAAAGTAGGAGGCCAGTCGAACGTTTGGTGGGGACATAGAGAGAGATATTAACGTCGTTAAAAAAAAAGAAGGTTTGGGCGCCGAGGAATACGTGGGATGCGTTTTGTTCTAGCTCTATAGACGATTCCAGAATCGCATTTCCTTTTAATGGAACTTCTCGGAAATATGTAGGTATAGAAAATACTTAAGATGACGTCGGTATTTATAACCATGGATAAAAAAGCTGCTCGACTATTTCGATCATATTCCTCTCTTTTTACAAGAGTAATCCAAGGGTATAAAACGAGAATCGTTTTGTACCTTGATAGCTTGGTATTCGAAGGCTAGCAATTTCGAAGGACACTTCGGACTACGCCTCTTCTCCTTTCTTTGATGAAAATCGAACTTTGAGAACTACGTGCGAAGAATTCACTGGGTGATATCACTTGTATCTACTTTGGAAGATATAGCTCGGGCGGATACCTAAATTATTCTATTTCAAGTATCAAAGGAATTTTGTTCACTTTGTTCGTGGAAATAAAATTTCCTTTCTCCTACGGTAGTCCACGAAAGTGTTTCGACACTTATACTCTTATCGTATAAAATATTTTTAAATTTCTCTGGCATCGTTCTAGATACATTTTCAGATTGCTTTGCAGCATAATCATGATAGTGGTTTCTGATCACAGTACCAATAAAGTTTCAAAATGTTTTATGCAAAAGTCTTCTACGATAGACGTACAAATGCTCTCGTAAGCTACTGTGTGTCTTTCTGTGATAATTGTTACATCGGTTGAAGCGACAGGAAATATTCTTTTTGGAAAAAATATTTTTAGTATCTCTTAATGGTCGATCGAGTTCAACGTGCGCTATTCATCTAATGGAACTATCCTCTATATTTCGCAGCCCACTAACATGTGGTTCACCTACAATGATGGAATCTTGGGGTCCCGGGAGGACTGGCACACCCCCGCCTGCTCTTCCACCCCCGCCAACAGGGAGCAACAATGGTGGTGCAACGTCTGCAGCAACCGCAAACGTTGCACAGCCCAGCACAACCGCGCCGATTGCCAGTCCCGAAGGGGTCAGCGATGTAAGTAAAAAAAAAAAAAAAAAGAAAAAAAGAATCCTTAGGAATACCCGAAAAAACCAAAAAAGAAACGCAGAGTTTCTTACTTGAAATTCTTAAAGTCACTGTTTTTTTTTCTATTTACGACAGTAACAGAGTTTCATGCATATACGTACATTAATATATACGAGAATAAGATATTGTTGGAATGAGAGAAGAACAATATCTAGGAAACGAAGTCAAAAACACGACAGATTCCAAGGCACGTGTAAAAGCGAAACGCTTGCCGCCTTATGCAACACGAAATGCAAGGTATAGCACCATGCAAAGGTCGGCCTAATAAGCGCATACCTTGCCAGGAAGGTCGCGAACGGTCCGGCTCCTTTGGATGAAGCTTCGTAGGTTTGAAGAACAGCCAGTAATAGTAGCAGATTCATATCTCTTTTAGCTGCGATAATTCACGTTTAAAGAGTGAAATTACCCTCCAGAATTCGTCCCCTTAAAGGTAGCTCGCAAACGGTTACATATGGAAAATAATTTTGTTAACGAAAATCAAATGCTTTTTAACACGTTAGAAGAAAATGGAGTGAACAAAATGTATAAAAAAATCATGTCGGCCTAACATTCGCCTAAACCTCCATCTAACTCTCCGCCTAAACCTTCACCCAAACTTCCATCTGAACCTTCACCTAAATCCTTATCCTGAGTCTGATTGAGGGGATCCAGCTGAAGATGTCTGAGTGAAGGAGTCTCAACAATATTAACAAAACTTTTTTCTATCTGTAACTGTTCCCGAGTTAGCTCTTAAGGGTCCGGACTTTGGACGGTTATTTCATCCCTTGAATTCGAGTTGCCGCAAATAAAAAATGATACGTATCTACTATTTTTGGCTGTTCTTCAAGTCTATAAAGTTTCATCGAAATTGTTGCCAGGCCATTCACGCCACCCCTTCCCCTACCCTTGTAAGTCATACAATTGGTGCGCGTGTAGTGTCATTCGAAGCATCAGGGACGAAACCACCCATCGCGCCTACTCCTTCCATCCATTTCAATTTCACAAGCATCCCCCGAATGGTCGGAGGTAATGGACGTTGGTCGCGCCATCGAACCGAGTTAACTGAATCACCGGAACATATCGGGAATATTGTCCATTCCCACGAGCATCCTCGAATTTTAGAGACTCGTTAACGACACTCCTTCCGCATTATTTTTACATCTCATCGTCCTTAAATCATCCCCTTAATTTAAATATTCCAATTTGTCTTAACACTTTGTTCCAAGTAGATCGAGCTTCGTGAATTTTATAATTTAAAAGTAAACTGCAGTTTTTGATGACACACAGTAGAAGAACGACAGGGAAATTGCTAGGAAAGACATTTCTAGGAAACTCATGTAACGTGCATAGTTAAATCTAAACGCTCGATGGTAAAACCTGCGATATTTTGTTTTATTTATGAATTGTAATTCAGTCCCTGAGCTTTCCAACTTCCAGTACATTACTTTTGTACTTCATTACCCTTGCATCGTTTTCTCCTTCAATTTTTGTTAACGCTAGCTTACACTGATCGTGATTATTTGTATTTTGTAATTTAAGGGTAAGTTGCTACGTAGTATCGTAACTCTTAAACGATCCTTCTTCTCGATCGTTATTAAGTCGATCGAGTTTTATGCAAAAAGCAAATTCCTAAGGAAAATAACGCTTAAAGTAATAGTTTCTTTTGTGGTGAAGTAGAAGAACTCCATAATAATGAATTTTCTAGGAAAGCGATATAATATGCATATCCATTTCTGATAAAACACAAGATATATTGTTTCGTGCGTGGATAAAAATCCAATCCCTGATTTCATCAACATCCCCTATGTATTACTTTTACATTTCGTTATTTCTACACCATCTTCTTCTTCAATCTTCGTTAACTTTAAGTCGATCGACATTTATACATTTCGTAATTTCAAACTAGATTCCTATGTCAAACAGTTTTCTCGGTGACAAACTACAAAAACTTCATGACGAAGGAATTCCTAAAAAAATATTATGATATTCATGTTTATATCCATCACAGGCAGAGCTCGCTGCATTTTGTTTCGTGTACAGATTGAAAGAATCCGCATCATTTATAACAATGTTCCGGCATCGCTTCCCCCAATATCTTCCGCCATCGTGAACGAGCCTTAGCCTTAAACCATGCCCTCAACCCCGAAGTGCCCTCAGCCCCAGCCCCTCGCCGAACCCTGGGTAAATTCAGCCTGATCGCGTGCACCCGCTTCAAAACACGTCCGGTATCGATCGTGTCGCAGGAGTGTACGCGATGCTAACGATATTCCAGCCGGCTGTCACGTGAAACGGAAGTCCGAGTCAAGGGTACATAGCTTGGACTCGGTAGTAGCTGCACAAGATTCAGACTTGCAATACAACGTTATTCGTATTTTCAGCTCTTGCAGGAGTACGCAACATCATATGCAATAGTATAGCAAGATAAGGTTATTTGAGTCAGTTAATTAATTACCAGTTAAGTCGTTGGAGCCAAGTTCCGACATCTTAAAACTCAATTTTGGTTTCTAGCACAGATAAAGTCAAACTTGTGCAGTATGAAATATCATAGCATTTAACGTAATAACGGAATTATATCCTCAAATGTCCTTAAATTGTTAATTATCTCCACTATGAAGGCACTTAACGAATATAATTTGTTTCATTAACTCAGAAGTTATAGACTTAGAACATTAAATATACAATTTTGTACGGACTGTTATTGGTATTTTCAGGTGTCCCAAAAATCCGGAATTTGGGAGGGGGCGAACTTTTCGTCGGCTGGAGGCGCCGAGGGACCTTCTCGAAGCGTGTCGCACGCAGCCAGTTTGGACGCGATCTCGAGGAGGGCGGTGAAACCGGAAACGACGAGGGCGCCGTGTCGCAGCCTCACCTGCAGCGTTTGTAAGTAACCACACGTCCGATTTCCTCCGGTTGCTCGTTCGTTCCTTCTGTTTTTCGTATCTTTTTTTTTTCTCGGTATTTCGTGGGTTGCCTCTTGACGTATTAGCTCGAGCTTTTTCTGTGGAACGGCGGCTTCCTTTTCTCGACAGCCGATCAGAATATTTCTTTAGGTGTTGCATTCGCTCCATAGTGTTACCCTATCGTTCTGCGAACGGAAGAGAAGCGACACCGACTTTGCTTTCCAACCACGATCTCGACGCTCGTTGTAATATTGAACGTGTAGATCGTGCGACGAAAGTCTCGACGAATCGTCGAGAGCGTACAGTTATTCATGAAAATATTCGAACACTCACAGAATTCTTTTATGAATATATTATACGTGTTTTATATGAAACATTCTTGTATACGTATATGTCACCTTTATTAATATACACGACGATGATAGACAAAGCTAAGTTCCCATGGATGCACGTAAGTGTAAATGCAGAATATTTACATTCTGCATTGTAAGATTTAACTATCATAATCGTATTGGTGAATTTTGAAATAAGTATAGAAGTTACAAGTTATTTCCTGCAAGTATATATTTCGCAGAGATCATCAAAGTATTTAAACGATCAATTATCGATTATATTAGTAGGTGTACTACAGATATTTATGTCAATTCATATTTCTATGAATAATATTCAAGAAATAGAATCGCAGCTAATATTTATTTTACCCACTAGATATTATTAAAAATATTGTACCTCGAATATCGAACATATTTTCGCGGATTATATACGTTTTATGTATTCGTTCTGTATATTTAAAAATTTTGTTATTTCTCATAAATACGAAAATCCCGCAAAAATATTTATTGAAAAGCCTCAATATTCAATGGGATATTCAATATTCATGCTTAACACTTGTTATATGTTTAAAATGACCACGTACGCTGTATACTTATTTTTTTATTAAATTGCAATAATAATCATCTTTCTAATAAATATCTTGTAATTTCTATGCATGTTTTCAGATTGGTTTCAAATATTACCAATACGAACATGATAGTCTTATCTCATTACGGTGCTAATAAAATTTCAAAACGTCTCATGTAACACATACAACATGAACATGAAAATTTTCTGTGATAAAAGTGTTCCGATACCTTCGTGAACTACTGTCCATTATTTCGGCTCGTCTTTTCGCTTTGGCAACAGATCAAAGTTTCCACCGAGCCTGTCTATGGTTTAAACGCCTCGAATGCGGATGTACGCGTAGCTATTGCGGCGAAATTGCAATTAACGATGTAGAACATAATACTGCCGCATGCGATGTTTCGTGTCGCGAATGTTGACAGATAGTGGCCGCGCGTGTCTCTCCGTTTGCGAGCCGAAGCTTTCACGTGACGGAATTATCGCTCCCGTTCGTCACGATGCTTCCTTACAAGAATTTATAGTCCCTACATTATCCGTGCTTCATAATTGATTATGTGTGGACAAAATAATATTAAATGTGAAATTTCAAACTTTATGACATAAGTAGGCCATAAGTATTCATCCAATTAACACTACATTAACTTACAGGTAAATTGATGAACATACAGCATATACATGTAATGACTTCAAAAAGTATTTGCATATAGTTTCATTTGCCAATGATGCTTTTTTTTTTTACTCCTTTCTATGTTCCATTTTCATAATGTCGAATTTGTGTAGTCATGTGAAAGCGCTACTAAAGGATACAAAATTTAATATTTTTGATGCACGAATATAATTTTTGAAGCCATTATATGTTCATAAAATTAAAATCAAAAGCACAGAAGTTACTCTTTATCGATATAGAAGATGGTAACATTTCTATGAATTCGTAATTGTTATACAAGAACAAAAAATTGACCGAGACATGATAATATGTTGAAAAACTCGAGCGTGGTAAATGGACAAATACTTATGCGACAGTAAGTCAATATTATAACGAGATATCTTAAAATTTAGCGGTGGAAGTTTTATAATCAATGGAAGTAGATTCAGGCCCCCATAATCAAATCAGACAATATTACCAATAAATTCTCTATTATATATATAGTTCGCTTTAAATCGCCCTTAAATTGTAATAAAAAACGAAAGAAAGGTTGTATCGACGCCACTTCGCTATCTGTCAACGATCGAGAAAAGCTCGGAAGTCGAAAGATCCGCGGCCGAGTAGTGCCTCGGTAAAACGACGCGAGTTGGCGCCTGTTGACCGAGTGCAACCCCCTGTTACTACCCCCGGAGTGAAGATCGGAGGAAGAGCCGCGTGTTCGTCGTCGATCATTTCCCGTTTTTTCTCCAAATTTCCTCGCGTGTGGCCCTCCTTTTCCGGATCAGGCCATCGAAACTATAAGTAAAACCCTCGATTACGAAACAAAATAGGAAAACTATAAAATCCAAAAGTCAAACCACAGTGAACGTATTTTAGTAGCGGGCCGAGGGAGCGAACACGTCACCCTCGAACGACGGCCAGCGACAGTCGATAATCTCACGGAAGGTAAAACAGGATGGTGCAGCCTGTCTGCTACCCCTTTGGTTTTTTCTTTTTAACCGACCGAGCGCCGGACGAGTTTGCACCCCTTTTACAACTTACCAAGCGCTTGCGGCTTTTTCTTTTTTTGGTCATGAGCTTTTTCCAGAGATAACGTAACCGTTGTCCGATTGAGCTTTCATAGGCCTATTTTTTATACTGCCTCTACCATCTATATACCATTCAATTACTCGTTTACATTCTCTCTGTTATATATATATACATATATATATACGTCTCGTATACCCGTGAAGCTCTCTCTTTCTCTAACAAACGCGTCGCCTTCCTATCCTATCCTTCGTCCTGCTTCTTTCCTCCTCTCCTGTCTCTCTGTTTCTTTCTTTTTCTTTCGTATCTTTCTGCCGTTACTATTTACAAGACGAGCACCGTAGCATCGCTCGGTCAGCCATTTTGTACTCCCGCGTCCCGGAATGTAGTCCACCCTGGTCTGGAACAAGCTTCTCTCTAACGTGAAAGTAATCATTCTCGCGGAGGATCACGCGCGTGGTTCCATGGAGACGCGTAAGTCTTTCGTTACGAGCTCCACCGAAACCGTACGAGTACGAAAAGTGGCGAGGCGTCGTCATCGGCGGTCGGGGGTGAACCTAGAAATACTTTTGGTCCAGATAAATCCCTGTGTCGAGAACGGGACTGTCGGGAGAATCTATCGAGTACGCAAGGCTGACCGAAGCATGGGAGACGAACATTGTTAGTTTAACGCTTACTTGTTCGCGATGGAGCAAGACAATTGGCTGAATTATTTTCTCTACACACGGCTTCACATCCCTTTTCGTTTCTTCTCATTCACTACAAAATAATCGTTTAATCTCTTTCGGGCGAGAGTTTCCCTACATATTTATGGAAACGGTACAGGAGAGCATATCCGAAAATAAACAACAAATCACCACGATATTCATTGTAAAAATCATCAACAGAATACGATACCCATACTTCCCTTGTCTTCTGTGTATATCTATATTACATATATATATACAAATGTTATAAATAAATATACATAATATTTGAGCGTAGCAATTATCGCATTGTCATCTTTAAAAATAATTACACGGTCTTTTACAAACATTTAAACGATCTTTTTTTCACAGGTATGCAGCTTCTAGTGCGAATTGACTAACCCGTTAACGAACACACTATCTTAACGCTTTTAGATCGAGATATAGGCTCGGTTCTATCGTTGGTTGGTTTTTTCATCTTTTCTTTTTTCTTTTCCTACCTACACAGTACTCATGGTGGCTCATCCAAGCAGTCGAATAATTATCGTAGAAGACTTTAATGCATGTATCGAGTGTTATATAAAACAGTTTCAGATTTCATTAGCATTGCAACGAGACACGGCTATCGTTAATCATATTGGTACGATTTGGAATCAAAGATGGTCCTTCTGAATATTCAGGTATATTAATAATTATGAATAATTGATTGTTTAAATAATTCCGTGATCCCTACGAAGTTATGTACTTGCAGTGTATATCTAACAGTTTTCATGTACATCCTCAGATTTGTTTCAAAGTTTACCGATATAATCATGATAATCGTGTCTCATTACAGTACAAATGAAACTTGATAATGTTTCGTATAAAACGAATACTATCATGAGCCACTGTGAACTCAACATTGGCCATCATTTTCTTCTTTTAGTCCACATCTTGTATTGAACCATTTGTTGGAATCGTTATTTTTGTAAAATAGTCGTCGAATTTCGAAATTATCTCTGTGTGCATCCGTACATCACGTATTTTTACATTTTACAATTAGATTTAGTGCGTGTGGTTGTAATTGGTGTTTGTAACAGACTTGCTCAGACGAAACATCGTGCATCGATCAGCGAATTCAATTCACGCCATATTTCTTTCCTTCAGATCTCGCTCTCCTCTCTCTCTCTCTCTCTCTTTCTCTCTCTCTCTCTCTCTCTGTGTATAGTTCGTTTCATTGACTTTCGAATCGATCGATTTTTTTATTATTTTTTCTTTTACTTTATTTTCTGCGCCTCGAAAGCTTTTATAAAACAGAAGAAAGTGTATTGTGCACCGAAGTTTGGCAAATTAATCGCGCGAATATACGTTAGTACGCCAGATTTGTCACGTTATCAATAAGTTTACGAGACACGTTGGATAGTTTTGATTTAATCGAGCCTGTATTTCACACGTATAGTTTTGTAACGATATAATAGGATAATGAATATGAAGTAGACCGAAATGAATTGCAACGTCTGACGCGTGAATTTGTGTTTCTAGCAACTAAACATTCGAAAATCTTTCCTGGTGTTGCGTCCGAAAGTGACTTGCAAAAATGGCGGACCAAAGACCGGAAGTCGCCATCCCTCAGCCAGATAGGACCCGATTCCATCAAACACAAAGTGAGTAAATCATTTGATCACTCTCCTAATTTTTCAATTAACTTTTGAAGACCATGTTCAACTTTAAAACAAAAAAAGGCAACTGTAATAATTCCAAAAGACAATTTCTCTCTCTCTCTCTCTCTCCCTCTCTCTGCAGTCTTCAAATGGTAGAAAACAATAATAAAAATTGTGATGATATTATTACATAGAGTGAAATTTCACTCGCGATAGTCTTCAAGAGTTAAAAAGCAATAATACTTTTGAAGTAAATACAAATATAGTTTTTTTGGAAAATACAATTTTCAATCTCAACCCTCATATTTCGTGTTCCAGTTTTCCTTGCAGGACAATGGATCTGCGAAATACTTCCAAGGAGCCATGCACACGTCGAACATGGGGGAAAAGGTAGCCCAGGTAAGCCACGTTTCGCCGCAAATACCAGTGGGTTTTCTATGTCTCTTGATCATCAGCTGGTCGCACGAGTTGAAAACCAATAAAGCTACATACGATACGACGAAATATTATAGGAAAGTTGGATAAAAGTCAGCTTGAAGGTACTGCGAATTTATATGCGAACCGCAATCCTCGCCTTGGAACTTTAGCGAAGAAGGGAACATTCTCGCGTGATGCTTTCGACTTCAAATAGAGTCACGTCATCAAAGTTTCTCTCAGGATACGTTCTGATCTCAGGGACAAGCGAAATTTTCTTGGTTGTTTCTTTCTCCCATGTCCTTTGTTCAGGACTTTTTCATTCGAAACAGACACCAGGAGATAGGTACGTCCATTGTTTGCTGGCGAAACTTTTAATTCGTCAAAGGGAGGCTCGTTCCGTTTCGCTCAGAATGAAAAGTTTCCTTGCAAAGAACGAAGCTAGTAAATTTCTTTCTGACGCACCGTTTCAGACGGAGTAAAAATCCCAGTTTTCTCGCAGCACGTTATGGACTTCGACTATAGACTACGAAAGTGAATTTAGCTTTTAATAAGATCGAAGTGAAGTTTCCGAGTACTTGATTCACACCTCAGGCGTGAATTTTATATACAGAACCATCCTGGAGGTTTCATTTGTGTTAAAAATTACTTAATAAGCTGTAAAGAGACTTGATTAACAGAGAAAACATTCGAAATACCATTCTAGTGCTATTCGATAGATATTTGTTTGTGAGCCACTGTCCTATTCTACTGTGGCCTCGTTTGATCGACATGCACCGTCTATTTCCCAGGCGACCGCATATTTGCCCGACATATTTCATCTTATTTCACTGAAAATAGGAGATCTCCAAGCTACTGACTTATTTTTACCGCTCGACTGTCGGTGAACCTGTCTTTTTTTTAAATATCCATGTCAGTCGTATTAAAAGATGTTTTAAGACGAGTCATGATCTCTGTCTGACAGAAATCGGTTTATTCTACTGATTCCATAGGAAACTGAGGCATTGATCCGTTTGCGCTTTAAATGAACAGAAGATGGAGAAGCTCTTCAACTTTGGGGACATTTTATTTGAGGACGATGATGTATAATGGAGGAAGAATAATACGTAGATTATATTTGCCAAGAAATTTCGTTCACAAAGGAAAAAGACGAATTTCGATCTAGGTCATTTGGAATTCTTGACGCGTTCTGCATTACTTCGTTAGTCATGTGGAAGAACTTGTAGCGTCGTTTATTTATTCACTCTTTTGCTCTCATGAATGTCTATGTTGTGGAATAAATTTTGTTGATGGAAGGAATTTATTTTTTGAAATATAAATGTTAATATTTTTTGGTGTATGTGAGATATGTGTTATTTGAGAAAATTTATAGCAGGAGCATTTCTTGAGAAAAATGTTGACCTAGTATTACTATTTATAGTTTCTAGGTCTCGAAAGAAGCACGTAGTTGTTTCGAACGAAATTCTTAGCGTTGTTGCCAATCATGTGACAGAGTAATGCAGCGTTTACCATGACACCCCGTGGTAACACAGCCCTGGCTGGCGCCAATCGGTCTACGCCGCAGTCTTGGGGGCGGGAATCCCCCGCGCTGGATTTCCACAAAATAATGCCGATTTTATGCCACCGTAACACTTTTTTCCTTCGATAGTTCGCGGAAGAAAATTTTTCAAGAAACAAAATTTCTCGTAATTTCCTTTGTAATCTACCATGTGATAACAAATCTAATTTTAAAAAAGCTCCAGGCATACAATTGTTTCTTGGAAAATTCACGCCACAAACTAGCTGGAAACACGAAAGTATTAAATAAAAGCGGATATATGTGTAAAGTAATAGAAATTTTGTAATTATATTTTATTATTTGAATACCAAAGGGCAGGTATATTTTACAAAAGGGAGGGAAATATTTTGGCATCCAACGCCTACTAATTAAAATTCTGAACTATCTGTAAACATTGTTAGCGAAACCAGGTGACAAGTACAGGCCTAGAAATCGATACCACATTACACGACAGGTTGCCGAATAATTTATAACTCTCTCGGATGACGAGAACAGTCCACGAGAACAGTTGACTCACACTCCGGGAACAAAGATCGGAGTTCTCATCGGCGATCAAGTGTCGACTTATACTTTGCACACTCTCGTCATTGCTTTCCTCGTCGGTCGAGGATGGATGGATAGAGAAGCCACTTGATCGGTCTCGCTTAAGGGACGCCGGCCTTTAAACAATTTCCTTGTTTGAAATAGCGACGATACCTTCGTCAACATGCTTATCGACCTGTAGAGGGTCAAATGTTCCGAGCTCTTCAACTCGTGGCAAATGCAGTTAGCTCGACACGCGTGTCAAATTTGTTAAATTGTGAAATATTCTCTGGAAATTTCTAGATAAAAATTGAAGAAATAATTTTCTTCCATTGATATCCTAAGTTTGAAAAGTTTGGGAGGGACGATGTATGTACAATTTTAGAGAATTTTGTGTTGAATACTTTTCTGCGATGTAATGGATAGACACGTGTGAATGACGTGATTAACATCAAGTTGAAGTAAACATTAACGATATGTTCTTTCTTCGACGCTTTCTTCATTTTTAAGGAATTTGAGAGAATACTTTGTTCTTTGATATATGCCAAGATTCAGATAATTTCGTGTTGAAGATACTTTTTTTTTTTATCGCATAATAGTCAGACACGTGTTAATATAAAGTTTCGCTAGTTTCCTTTTAACCGAGTTTCTGAAAGTGCATACACGACTACCGGACAGTTGTTCGTAATCGATACATATGACCGCAGTTACGGTACTTTTACTGCTTAACGCGATATGACGGCGCGATGCGGCTTAAAAAGGACAATTTATCACTGATAAAAGATCATAAGGCTCTGGAGGAATAGTGGGTAATTTGAAAAATGTTCAACGTTATACTCCCAAGTAGAACAATTAGTTATACATATATATATGGTTACTCGAAGCTTCATCTTTTTAAAGTTGCAGGAGTCACTTAGTACTAAAGATGACAAATTTTCTAGATATATCTATCAAACTCGGAACAAACACAATTATTCTACCCTTCCAATTAGAAAAATAAAAATCAAGTAAAATAAAATACAGCATACATGATTCTCTATTCTCTTTCTTCCAAAAATTAAAATCGTGTTCGCGTCAGGGTGACGCTCCTTTTCCAAAAAATTCACGAATACAAATCCGCTGAAACAGTTTCTGTTAACAACCTGCTATATGGTGACCAATTTTACTTATAAAACTCTATTCTTCTTTTTCTCGGTATGAATCTGTCGAAACTACGATCCTCGATAACTCAGCTGCATGGTAACAAGCTTCGTATTAAAAGTTATATACTCTTCTTTTTTCCAATACAAACATTTTCAAACTATACTTCAATGTTCCAAAAATACCTACAAAATTGCAGAAATATCTACAAGTTTCTGTAAGTGACTTTTTATTCATTCGGTTAATTTTTTTGTAGTAGCAATTTGCGATAGCAGTGGCCGATACACGGTGTACTTTGGTTCGTAAGTGCTTCATCCTATCAGGAATGTTCTATGTGCAGACGTAGCAACCAGCCTGAATTGCATTTGGACTGGCAGTGGTTTTTCCTCGTCCCGACGTTCAATCGACCAAGCTCATCATCGTAGCCAAAGCTATTTACATCGGGCGAACTCGAAGCCGCCAATATCGATAACCGATACTGCGCCTGTTTTCTCCAGTCTCGAACAGCGTTACGATGATGTCGCGGAAATTATTACGGTGAATTAAAGACACGTCTATTGTTGCCGCTTACAAAGAGATCCGATCTTGGGAATCCCTTAATAACCGTAGAAATATTTCATTGTTCGCGCAAATCATTCGTTCCTGATCGAGAAATTCAATTGACGGTTTAGGAAACTAATCATTTTGTTCCGCGATTTAGATCGAACTTTTTGTAATTGGAAAGTTGAAAATAAGCATCGTGTTTGTTATTACTATTATTATTATTATTATTATTATTATGTTGTTAATATTTATGGTCTTTTATCAAGTCATTTGAATATTCGGTAAATTTTCTTCGCTAAAAAATACAAATTTTTTAAATGAAAAATCAAGCATTTTTTGAATATCTATTCAGAAAGGAGTGAAGCAATGTTTGTATAAAATTCGAGGTATTTTTATTATTCTGACGATGACATTTATGGTCGTTTATCAGGTCATTTGACCAATTGAATTTATAGGAGATTTTCTTCCAGTAAGGTATATTATTATGAAGGTAGAATATTATGCTGTCGTTAATGAACTATATCTTGTAGATCGTTCGTCTAGGTATATTTCTGATAAGGTTTGTTATAAGGATTTTCTTCTAACTTTATCCCTGGTAATTGCTTTTTAATTAGTGTAAAAGGAAATTTAAATTTAAATATTTCACGAGAAAAGTTCTAGCACTCAGCTATTTTGAATAATTGAAGCATATAATGGGATAATCATGTTCCTTCATGAAAAGCCAATCTTAAAGAGTATGTGTTATCTCTGAACCGTAAATAATTCATCACGAAATTCAAAAGGTAGATTAATTAACAACCCAGAGGTATTGCCACGTAATCATACCCTCTCTGAACAAAGATAATCTCGTTAAAAACAACACGCAATATTAAATACTTTCACGAGAACGAAAAGACGGATAAAAAAGGTGACTAACAAGAAAGTAGTCCGTAAATTAGCGGCGGAAGAACAGTATGCTTATTTTGAATCAATAATAAGGTAGTAGAATGAGGCTTGTGTTAATCAGACAGAAGGAATCCCTCTAAAACCATCGAGCAACTGAACGGAACGAATTCTGTGCTGAAACCAGCACATAATATAACAAAACTGCTTCCAAAAAGCCTGGGAACAAATTCCCGATAAAGAAGGGGAAAAAAGTATAAAATATTTTCACTAGAATGACGCAGAGAATCTCGATAAAATAAAACTGCAGCAAAAAGGAAGAAGATAGAAAAAAGGTAAAAAGCGATAAAGAAACAAAACCAGGGAATCGTGAAGAGGAACATCATAGTACCAGTGCATAGAAAGAGAGAGAGAGAGAGAGAGAGAGAGAGAGAGAGAGAGAGAGAGAGAGAAACGAAGACAGAAACCGAAATATACCTTACGCCAGTGGTTCTCAATCTTTTATACTCCACGTACTCCCTTATGTAGATAGATGAACCTATAGCTATGGTGTAACAACCGCAACGAAACACGTATACGTATACACTAGCAGACAAAAGACAGTTTGAATATAAGTAGCATAGAAAATATCGCAATCGTATACAATAATATTGTATTTGACAAGAGTACTGAATAAATATACTATCATCATATTGGCATCATAATGAAAAATATCTAACACGAAAGTTACTAATATGTGCGCATACACAAATAAATTATACTTAGCAACTTTGAACTTCCTTCTGTTGGCTATTGTACTAATATCAAATTTTATATTCATGAATTACACGTATTACATAAAAAGAAGAATATAATTCGAACAAGGCAACAACGATTTACCAAATCTTCTAAAATACAACTTTTAATCTCTCATGGCGTAGCCCCCAAAAATTGACCGTATCTCACGTTGAGAATCCTCATTCTATACGATACGAGGGCAAAGGACAGGCAAGTCGACGACTAGCGAAGCGAAATAGAGAACACGAACCTTCTTGGTCGAACAGAGACAGACAGAGGCAAAGAAAGAAAGAGAGAGAGAGAGAGAGAGAGAGCGTGATAAGGATGGTGAGGAAAGAGGGGCAAGGTAGAAAGGGGGTGGCTGGCAGAGGCTCGCCGATAGAAGGCGCTATTGTCAGTGGCGCAGTATCCCCCGTCCTGCCCGGCAGGTTACACCGTTCGCCACTCCGTCCACATCGCCCCTGAAGGATCACAGAGCACATGTAAACGGTGAATAAGACTGAAAAAGGCCGGATGGCGCGTGAACGCGTGTTTCCATCACGAGAGGGTTCGTCGCGGTTCGAGCACCAAGTGGCGCGCCTTTCATCGAACAAGGGAGAAAAAGGGTTGGTACATCGAGGGGAGGGTCGAGGAAAAACAGGAGGTGAAGTCACGCAGAAGTTTATCGAGTGCTGACCGGGAATCGTTATCCCGCTTTGATCGCATTGATCGATGACACTCGAAAGGAAACGCCGCGTCGCGTCATTACGTGCTTGTTCGTTGTCAACCTCTCGAAACCACATCATCAGGACGTGAAGAGCGTTCGTTTGTCGGGTACCGGCGATCGCTCTCCGGAACACGGTCGATTGGATGTCAGGTTGAGATAGGTCGTGGCTTGTCGCGATCATCGATCGATTTCAACGAAAAAAAAAACCGGGGATGGGAGACAGTCACCTCCAGGGCGAAGGATACGAACAACTATGACCGCGCGCGAATGTGTACTTACGTGATGATCGTGTTGTGAATGTGCACTCTATGTTTCTTGGATCATTGGAAAGCTCGATTTCATCACATAAGGAGATCGAGGATTTTGTCACGGGGAAATTTGGGGGAAGACACCCTCCTTGAACGATGCGTGCTTCCTTTGAAGATTTTCAAAAGGTTTTAGCGAAAGACTAAACGCGACTTTTAGACGACGTTTAGATAATTTTTATATAATTAACCATGTATTAATTTTACAATTTCGATAGATGGTTAGATTCTCTCGTTTGGCGGAGATGAAATTTTAAAACGGAGAAAGTAAGGAATTTAGAATTGCGATAATATGTAATTACAATAATTGTAAAAGTAGTTTTGTAGATTCGATGGTTTTCGACTTTTAGATCGTTTGGTAATTAGGAAATTTTGAACATCGATGATTGCGTTCCCTGACATACTCGCATTCCCACGTGTTTCGAGCGTTCGCGACGCGCGTTACGAACGCGTAACGAATCGCGTTGAATCGAGAATGGTGCTGACAAAATGGCGGCAATTTTGGAAGAAAGTTTACCTAGGTATCCAGAGTCGGAATAACGAAAACGAAGAACCGTGTTCCAAATTATGTTCGACGACAGGCATTGGCAATCAATAACCGCGGATAAAGTTGTCAGTGACCGTACGTGATAACGTATTATCGACGCGGTCACGTTATTCATCAAATATCAAGGATTCCATTAACCTCTTCAAACTTAGTAGCTAAAATAAACAATCAGAGTGGTCGATGTTCACCCAATATAAAAATTCACGTTCAAGTTTTCAAACACGAATAACCCAAACTACTTCAAAGCTTTCATTTAGCTACGATACAACAGCGAGACTTTTAATTTCCAACCTCACCGTCCAGTTGCCTGGCACCCTTGATCAAAGAAACCATCGATTTAAATTCGAGGAGGGTGTCCCATCTAAATCTCAATTTGCATCCCCGTGGACAGAATTTAAAATGGCCGCGCCCACGTTAAGCGGAAGACGGAAATCTAGGACACGGAAGGGAAGGAGGAGTCGAATTAGATCTCGACTGATACGGTGCTAACGAGATTGCTTAGTAGGCTGTCGCGTTC
Organism: Bombus fervidus; assembly: GCF_041682495.2. NCBI lineage: Eukaryota > Metazoa > Arthropoda > Insecta > Hymenoptera > Apidae > Bombus > Bombus fervidus. Next base: position 8,472,050 of record NC_091528.1, read on the forward strand.
GTTGGTTATTCCAGAAGGGAAGCTCTTTAAATACATGAGGAGACACGGTATACCGTGCCAAATGCGTCTACGGAAGGTCCACTTTCCTTTGGCGAATAAAATCGATGGTCTCCATCGGATACGCCACCTGCCAAAATATATGCCGGAGAGGAGACACCTTGGTAACCTAACCAGATGCAACGAGGGGTGGAGAAGCCGGAAGAATGTTTCCACGTTTCTTTTGTGTCCTATCCCGCCCCACAACTGTCGCATTCAAATGGTCGAATAGTGGGACGGAGTCTCTTATATAAGGAACTGCACCTGGATCGGTTAGCAAGGAGTCGACTTTGATAGTTCATCGCCGACAGTGATACGAAGTAGACGTTGTCAGTCAGTGGTCAGACTGAGCTCGCGCCTGTACCGAATTGAAAAGAGTTTTTCGAAGACGATACGCTTTCTGAACTCTGTTCGATGATTGGTTATTTGTTTATAATTATTTTGGGAATAATCTTCTTATGTGGTATACAATACTTTTAAGTAGTATTTAACGAGTATTGCATTTTGTTCGTATGTATAGGTTGTGAAAAGGGTTTGCAATCCCGTAAGGCAGGATCCCGCGTCATTTTTGCAGCCGCATAACGTTAGATAGGAACCGCGGCATTCCGCAAGGTTTGCAGCATAGTGTGTCGCAATCACACGTGTCAAGATCTTTCAAGAGCCATTCGGCTATCGATATCCACAGCTTTAACGACAAATTCTAAGAGTCGTGGACGTTTAATTGTGGGCGGTGAATTCTAAGAGGCCCGCATATTATAGTTTCGAAGTTCGGAGTTCGCAGGAACGCACGTGTAGCAGATGACACGACGTCGTGGTGCTCCATGGCTCGTGTAGAGTGATAAGGATGCTGTGGAAGGATCTGGCTGGTAGAAGGATGAGGAAGATGACGAACCTTCTGGTAAGAAGACCGCGATTGACTGCAGAAGCGTCAGAGGGCGAGCCACTTAAATTGTAATTTATTAATTTCTAACATATATGTTATCATATTACGTTTTGTTTCAATTGATATTATTAGTGCGCACAAAATATGTCATCCAGTAAAGAATCCATGTGTGACGATGAGAAAGAAAATAGTAAAAAACCTCTTTGGACTTATTTCGTGAAAAGCGATACTACTGAAAGTGCCAAATGCTTGAAGTGTTCTGTAATTTTAAAATTATAAGTCACTGATCGAGGAAAGAGGATTCGTGATATATTTGAAAAGTAGACATTGTATAGATTTAAAGTCGCACTCGCAAGCATCATCATCGAGAAGAGATTCTTGCAATGTACCGAAAACAGCATCCCAGCCGCAGATCCTTGACAGTTACGAGAATGTAATAGCAAAAGAGAAAGGCCAAAACAATTGACAACTCTTTCGTTAAAGAAAATTCCATGGAAAAAATGATATCTCGAATGATTGCTAAAAATGGTTTCATTTTCGATGTTCTTTGTAAGTCTACGAACTTAAAATATTTGTTTCTGAAAAATGATTTTATGCTTAAAACTTCTTCTAATACAATGAGATCGAGAATTATTACACTCTCAGATCCTGTACAGATTAATATGAAAAATAAATTGGCAAAACTTCGAGGAGAGAAGCAAATGTTTTCATTAACATTCGACGAAGGGGCATCTTGAAAGGAATCAGATATACTGAAACATAGATGTGCATTATAAAGAGGAACACTTTAACCTTGATTTAGATGGAATCACGCACGACAGAGCATCGCGCCAACGTAGTTGAAGGTTGTTTGAAGAGCTTTAATCTAGATATTGAAGATGAAATTATTGATACAACTACCGATAGAGCAAATATGATGGGAAAATGATTTGTTAGACTGGTGCTTTGCTATCAACAACTTTGTTACGTACAGGGCATGCAACTTGTCGTAGTTGAGTAAATAAAATTTGTTTCCTTATTAAATATTGTCTCCTTAAATGTATAATATAAAATGTCTAACAACCAAATCCGTACTCCTACGGGATTGAAAATAACGCGGGATTGCAACCCCTAGTTGTAAATACGTGTACTTACTATTGAGTTTTATAATATTTTGTAATACTTTTGTCTTGGTTGTATTATATTTTTCTGTGGAAGTTTTTTCTCTGTTACATTCGGTGTATATACGTTTTAATATATTATGAACATGTGTATCATTGATCTATATATTCTTCAGTATTTTCTGTTTTGAGTATATCATATTTTTCTATGGAAATTTGTTCTCTGGTTTACAAGGTTCTGAAAGTGAATTGTCTTCTAAGATTCTGCTTTTGACGTAACTCTTAAAGATGTAACAGGGCACGTAGTAGAATGATACGTTCTTAGACAGACTGTGTTATTACGGGCAGTACGAAATTGCATAAGGTTAGCGCAAGTTTTCGAAAAATCAATAAAACGCTGCATCTCTTGCGAAACGACACGATCGAAGTCGGCTATAGTCATTTAAAACGTTTATTTTTTTAAATATTTAATTTATGTCGCTAATTCCTAGTTTATCAACTTCAATGACGATGTTTGTAGCAACGACATGCAGAGAAATGAACATCTTCGTCAATTTCTACTAATACACACTCAACATTAATCATTTTTAATTTTATAGCTTCTAAAGTGTTAATAATTAAGTTAATCGCAATTTAATTACAAATTATTCTTTCCTTTTACATGACCAACTCCTGAATTTTTTCTTAGCTAATCAAACCACTAAAGGTAAATCAACTTTTCTGTTAGAAAAATAATTCACCCACCAATACCACCCATCCATTAATCAAATAAGTATATTAATCAACCTTTTTTATTATTCATTCAATGAAAATTCATAAACAACCTTCTACAACCAAACAAGTATAGGTACACTATTACATTCATTAATAATGAAATTCTCAATGAAACACTACAAAATAGACAGTTCGATTCATTGATCGTCTATCGATCTTCACCCCTAAAGGAAAATCTTAAAAGGATTCTCAACCCTGTCGATACGTGTATGTGCTCAGATTCTTCCTTTCAGACACATTATCAATCTTCTATAATCCGAGCCACGAAGTAAAATCAGTCGTGAGATGAAGTAAATTCTTTTCAATTTTGAAATACTAGAACTTCTACGATTTTTTCTTGAATCGTGACAGTGAAATAAAACATCTAAAACATTTCATACAGTATATTGAAATAAACATTTTATTTCTAGTACTTATAATTTTTCTCCTCTTCATGTTCCATTCTATGAAGATATAATAGTAACTAAAATTTCCAATTCCTCTGGTTCTCAATTCTACTTCTAAATACTAATTAATATATTCATAGTTTTTATTGTTACAAACGAAACGCTTCTAATTTCTTCCTTTCATTTTCCAATGCATTGAAATATTACAGTGATTGATAGTTTCAGTTGCCCTACTTGCAAATTCCACTCATAAAGAAAACTCTTAATCACAACTCGTCATTTTTCTCATACCGCATAATCTCAAAAATATAATACAAATGTCCTGTATCCCAAGACATTAATCATTGCCGGTATAGATTAATAAATGATTTCTTTATATGGGCCGGGCTATACGATGGTTTAAACTACTAAAGAGTGTTCCCGCGTTTCTTGTCTCCACATGAAATAATTTCCCCGGTTTCACGAGGTAACCAACGAAGGTCATAGCCACGAAGTGATCAATGACAGGCGTCCTTGCGTCGCAGTCGTAACCACCTAGCTATACCTTCGCATTACGTGCGATTGCAGTTGACTACCAGGCGCCTGCCCACTCGCTCTAACACACACACACATACACACACACACACACTTATATCTGAGTAGAAGACTGGTACTAAGTGTTACATTATTTCTCAGCTTAAATCCCACTTTCATGTGGTGAGAGCCGCGCAGAATCGAACGTATTCGAGGGTGGCCGCGTGCACCAAGAACGCGTGCAGTGACTCGCGTGTTATCACCACCGAAACGCAATGTCGTCCGCGAAACTTCGACGCCAGGCGTCGGACACTGTTTAAAAAAGGCTGTCTGACTGAAAAGCAGTCATAACTTGGATCATAATTCATTTTTTATTAACTAATTTCTGTCTCTTTCAAGTTTTTAAATTCTTAAAGATTCTTGATTAGAATATTAGCTACCTATAAAAATTATTTGTTTTTTAAGTAACGCGTTTATATAGAAATAGAAATATCATTTTCTTCTTTCGTAAATGGAATTATTTAAAGTGAATCATTTCACATATCATGGTTTTCGTAGAGGAGAATATTATATTTAAATTTCACGATAGAAAGATTATCAAAATTTCATGACAATTTCGCGTAGAGAAATATAGTCAAAGATGAACAATTTTCAAATGCATATCATTTAATTATTTTACTTTTTATATAATTCTGTCTCTGTGAATTGTATATAATTATAGAATTATGTAAATCATGAAAAATAATAATTGTAGTAGCTCGAATAGTTAAGCGTTGGCCGACGTTAACCTATATAGTGTTTCTGGACTTATTCGCGGTCAGGCAGCTGTTTTAATACACGATGCGTCTTCCGCATACTCGCCGCGGGAAATTCGATACGTGGACGCGCGTTCCAATCCCCTTTCCATACCATTGGTTCGATTATCAGCTGAATACTCTGTTGCGTGACGCAGCGTTTGCTCGAACCGCGAGGAATTCCCTTATTGGAAATGGAATACACCAGGAATTTGATTTATTTCGATGTTTAATGGAAAGTTTACGATTGAATTATTTAGCATGTAATGGGCGATGAGTCATGTTTGACTTGTTCTTGCTTGCTGTGGAACGAAGAAAGGATTTGCTTTTAATACGCAGCGTAAGTTCGAAGGAATCCCTTCATTGGAAATGAAACAGAATAAGCATTTGGTTCGGTTCGATTACTAAAAGGACTGTGTCGTGTATGACGAATGTTCAGACATGTTCGAAGAAGTCTTTTACTGGGATAGATGAGGAGACTTAATACCGATTGGATACCTAACATTGTTCAGTGTAGAACGAATGATAAGTAACGAGGGATGACTAGCTTGAAGAATTTCTTCACTAGAAGCAGAGCAGAGAAAGAATTCCATATCAATTTAATAAGGTACGTTTGAAAGATTTCCTTATTAAAGAGAAATTTATTTTGTATTTGACAAAGAAGAACTGATCCTTGGGAGGACTACTCAGTATAGAACGCACAATAAGTCATGCTTGAGAGATTTCCTTACTGAAAAATATTGATATTTAACGAAGAAAACTTGATTGTTGAGAGAACTATTTACTTAGAACGAATAATAAATTACATTTCCCTCGTTGGAAGAATTTCCTCGTTGCGGAGGAATTTTTAACAAAGAAAAGTTGATTGTTCGGAGGACCGTTCAATATAAAAAGAATATGAGGGATTGAGGGATTTCCTAACGAAAAGTGACAGGGATGAAGAATTGGACACATCGACTTGATATTTAAGGAAGAAAAATTGATCACCTAGGAATCGTTATTTAATATTGGCAGAACAATAACTTATGTTTGATGGTTCTCTTATCTGAAAGAAGCTTTTGACATTTATAGAGAAGAAGATAATTGTTCAAAGAATTGTTCAGTATAAAACGAATGATACATTGTTTGAAACATTTCCATTATTTCCAACCAAGGGATATTAATCGTTAGAAGAATCGTTCCTCGTGTAAAAAGATTCTCGATTTGTAAACAGCTTAATGACTCATGTAAGTGTTTAGTTTTAAGGAGGTACAGCCTCGTGGTTCGATATCGACGAGAGTGTTTCGCTCTGGCAATAAATACCCTGTAGTAAGCCGGGTTCTCCTCAAGTGTTCCGCACGATCACTGCTCAACTCGACAATAACCGAAGCCCAAAAAACCTCGCAGCGCACGATTGCTATCGGACTAAAACGGATCATCGAGAATCGTGCGAATGTTCCGCGGAAGTAATTCGTATCGCGGAATTACCAGGGTATATCGTTTAAACTTGTCAAGGAATTATCCACGCGATAAGGCGTGTAGCGACAGAACAAGAAGAATCAGTCAATTATCGAGCGAGTTTTATTCAGTCGAGTTAATGTTCACAATATTCTAATATATCAATAGTTTGATCAAGAGTTATCAAATATCGAAATCGTCGAGAAGCACGAAGAACTTAGCGTTTAAATAATATTCTAGTGTTTCGCTCACCGATTGAATCACTCGAGTCTTGAAACTACCACGAAAATGCACAGTTAATTAGTTCGTTTAAGGATAAAAATCGATAAAAGAAGGGGATTCGGATTTCCCAGCGGAAAAATAAACCAAATTATAATTCTATACGATTTACACAAAGAAATAAGAGTTTGGAAGATATATGGAAATACAGTACTTTGAACGAAGTTCTCAATATTCCTAGGAAATGTTGACTAATAATAAATAGTTCCATTGATTTATTCAAAAGCAGAGATAAAGATCCTGCGACTTCTCACTTTGTTTTTTTATATAAGAAGTGAAAGAAACTGGGGGCGAGAGTCTGATTTATCTGAAAGCCGCCTGAATGCTCTAAATGAGCGATGACGACGAAAGGGTGACTGACAGTGACCAGGAGTGGTCCCATAAAGATCGGTGGGGGGACGATAGCGAGAGGGGTACCGAGGGCGAGGCTGCTGACTCTTGTGAACTGGCGCCTCACAGTGCGATGAGCGTGGGGGCTGGCAGGGTCGACTCCCCCAGCCCCCAAGACATCAGGCTCCTCCACGATCTCGTCGAGGACCTCACCAAGGAGCAGGAGGAGAAGATTAAGCCCCGTGCTGAACAGGTGAGCCACTCCATAGCGAGAATCTGCGAATTTTCCATTGATAATTACAGATTTTATTAAGGAATAATTTTCGGCTCTTTTGGTTGGGGGTCGCGACGACATTGTTCTTTGCGATTTATGACCACAATCCCTTTATCGTTAAATTAGAATGCTTAGATTTAAATTTAGAAATACTGCGCGTCTGTTCCATTATTAGACTTTGTGAATTTTCTATTGGAATTTACTGATTTAACTGACGAATCATTTTTTTCGGGGTGTCTCGCGAAAATATTGTTTTTGAATTTTATGGCTAGGCTTCTTTAACGAGCAATCTCAAATACTCTCGTATTTTTCTAGTTTCGAAGGCTACATTTATTCAGATAAATATATACACTGATTATAAATATAATATAAATTCCCAAACTGGTTATTCTAATTCGCTCTAGTTCATACTGTAACCTAATCCGAACCTAATCCTTACTTTCGTAATCCAATGAAAGAAGTTACGCGAGTAAACTGTATATTAGAACAGTTATGCATATCTAATACATATTTTAACAGCGTTGGTGTCTAGTAATATTCTGAAATCTCTTGATGCATCCAATTTCGTGTCAAACGCCGCTGCACCTCGAGAAGAAGCTCGTTAATTCCATATCAAACTTGCTATTGAATATTCAGCGTGAAGGTGACGCGAAGGGACTTGTAAGTTTCTCCTTCTTGTTCTCTTGTCGCCGTAAATTTGAGATCCTTTTTTGCTCCGCCAGATCGTACGAGCGCTATGTCTTGTCACATGCAGCAGGCAAAGATTTATGGCGCACGTAGCGACGAGTTCAAGGCACTGCTATTGTCATTTACTTCCTTCTTCTTAATAACGATAAAAGTGAATAAATTGTGTTACATTGTGACAATACTTGTCTTAACAAGATTCGTAGAACTGATATTTTTATCAATGTCGGATTCTCAGGTCTAGAACTAACACATTCAGCGAAGAAAATAAGGACAGGAGCCCTTTTATAGAAAAAATGAGGAGGGCATTAAAATGAAATAAATTTACGTAAATATGAAATAAACATTATTTTGTAATAAGTGCATTTTTAAAATGCAACCTTTTCTTTATTTTTCTTAAGGTACACGAGCGAATTACTCGTTATAGTCGTAGAATAAAATGTATTTTTATTGAATAGCGAGGCCCCCAAAATGTCAAAGACAAGGGCTATAGCTACCATAACCTGCCGCCGTTTTTTATTACAATATTTTATATCTAAGGACTGTGTATAGACTTTTGTGATTGACTGTACATGAAAGGTTTCTATGGCAAGTGTGCAAATATTTTCGTAAGCCACTCTGTGAGTATAGCTCCCGAACGATGGCTGACAGGAAAGGGGTAGAAATAATAACTCGTACGTTCGCATTGTACCTGAATTGGGTTAGCGTTTATCGATGTTTCTGGATTCACAGCCACCCTGGCAAGGTCAGCCACTGCTGGTCGACCCAGATCGCGTGATTTATGCGTTTCAACGACGTCGACGGGACCATTGATAGGGCAAGCACCGTTGCGTTGACTTAATTTAATTGGAAGCGCACAATTTGCAATGGAAATACACAACTGGCTGCACTCAGCCAGTTCGTACTGCACAAGATTTGGCGGAAAAAATGAAGACCCGATGGTGTTGCTTCGTTTTGATTCGTTCAAGGGATGAGATGCGTCGTTACTCTTTCAGGATTTCGTGGAAATGTCAGGTTAATGGAAGTACTCGGTTCCGTTTCATTCGTCTTTATAAAGGAAGAAGCCGGTATTCTTGCTGAACATTGAAAGATCGTTTCTTAAGAAAAGAAGCCTTGTAAAGCGAACAGGGAAGCTGTTCGTGCAATTCTTGTATTTGCATTTATCCTCTTGCAGTAACTCGTAATACGTAATACGTGAAGTATATGAAATATCTAGTTACTTAATCTCTTCACGGACGAATTTATTGAAGCCGGAGAAGGGTAAAGTTACCTTTTAGTTCTCTACATTGTATCTGTCTAAAGTTTGTATCTCGAATTATTTTGTTGTATCTTTGCATGTCTGAAGAAGCTATTGTACATGTCATTGCATCTTGGATTCTGTCGGGATCAATAGGATGAATTAAATGAAAATTAAACGCACGCATATGTACCAATGTCCCTTGACTGGTTAAAGTGAATTTCCTTGAGAGGAAAGTATCGTGCGAAACAATTTTATTCTATGCTTTGAAATTATTTTTCCAAAATCGATTGTATCGTCAGTTATATGAATTGTTCAGTAATAATTGGAATAATCGTTCCAACAAGTTGCCTGTTGGGGAAGTTTCAAACAATTGACTGTTTCCATTATTATTTCAATATTCTGTAGGCGAATACTGCCGTGATAGGCCTCTGCGTAGGCCTTGACGTTCCATATTATCGTTGTTAAACACTCGTAACTGTACTACTATTCATCATTAATTTCATACACTTCTCTCTAGCTTCAAAAGTGAAACATAAAATGCACCTAGAAGATTCCATATACAAAATTCAGTACAATACTTTTCAAAAATGGATTGAGAAACATTATATTGCAACGACAAAAGTTTGCTCATTCCAAGTTAAACAATTCCAAATTCCACTACACGGGTTAATAAATTCCTTCTAATGAAAAGCAAAAATGGAAAGAAGCTTTTATACGTTGTAAGCAAACATCTGTAATATTATATATACCGACTCAGAAAAGGAGGAAAAGTTCCGGCAGCAAAATTCTATCTCACACGCTACTGCAAACTTCGCACTGTTCGTCGGAACAATCTTTTCTTGTTTGTACAGGATAAAACTACCCATCAAATAGAACGAGTGTTTCTAAGTGAAAAAAGTTTCGCGCGTATTTCCCGCAGCTGTCAAGGTATTACCAGCGAATTAAGCTGGCAGGACGAGTAGAAAGGAGATTTCACAGTGTGCTATGAATTACTCGCAGCGATCGAGTAATTCACCTTGTTAATTGAAAGGAAAATTTAATTAAGCTAGGGAATTTCCATTCGAGTAACCGGCACAAATGCAGTAGAAATAGCTGCAGCAGGCATTCACGGCAGATTTTAATCCCGGAGAACCGCGGGATTCGTGCAATTACTCTCTATCTCGTGCTCTACAACTGAATCGGATTAATCACTCCGATTACGAGACAGAAAATAGGTAATCGTTCGGTTAGTCTAATTTCTATGAAGATGGTCGCGTTTACAAGATACTTCCAACGGGTAAACTAGGTGGAAGGTGGAGAGAATTGGGTCATGATTGTGTTAGTGGACAAACATCGAGTGATCACTAGTAAACACAAGACGGAAAACAGCGTGTAAAGTGTACTTTGACTTGTTACCTATTATCGATTTACAGAAAATTCTTCTCACAGAAGAAAATATGTACGTGATGAAAGGAAATTAAAAAATTCGAAGGGGATATAACGATGTGGAATATCGATGCAATTGTCTCGAATGCGAGAGCCAAGAGCAATAAGAGCAGGAAGAAGGCAAGAAAAATAATCAGATGATCGTAGAAGTTGGATAAAAGTTGAATATCAGAATAGGAGGATGTTGATTTGATTAAAAAGAGGAAAATGTAAATGCAAGTTGGCACGTAAATTCGACGCTGCGTCCAGGATGCGCGCCGATTGTACGAAAGTCGGACAACGAGACCGATTGCCGAGAATAATAGGAGCAATATCGAGTCATTAACTGGAGAACCTAGAAAGTAGAACTCGCAAGATTTATGGGTGGACAGCGTTTGGAGATGATTCTAGTTCCAAACGATCTAACATCATCGGCTAAATTATTTGTTGGGAACTGAAGATGTTTATTAAATATTTTATGACAGAAAGAACGCAGGAATTCTGAAAATTACCTAAATTGTTGGTATTCCAATTATTGAGCATAGGTGAGAAAATTTGATTAAATCTCTGAAGATGTTTAAGTTGCGCACTACTTAGAATTGTTAATCGTATGGAAATATTTCTTTAAGATTTCTGAAAAGGTTATTGCAAAAAAGTGGTTTGTCTCTTTTATCTTGATCATTTCGTTAACTATACAAAAACGTGAAAAGGAACTGAAAGTGAGTAATTTGTGTGATAAAAGACCTTCGTCGCAACGTTTCTTCCTAAAGTTCCCACTATCTTTTTACGACGGCAGTAGATAAACGAAGACGTGATCCGATGCAACTAATGAACACATTTTTACCAGTTCCTGAAAAAGTTTGATGGTATAAGGATCTTACTTAAATGTCCATAGCCAGAACGGATAGTTAATCAGAGGATGAAGCAAAAAAGGAGAGCGAAACTAAGAAAAGGGAAATTGTAGCTATTAAAACGATCGATCACGATAAAATGACACATCTATAAATTAAAATTTCCAGATCTTCTTATGCGAACGAACGATCAACGGTGAAAAAGAAGCAGAAACTTATCCAAGCGAAAAATCTCGTAATACTGGGAAGGATATAGAGAAGTTTGGAACACAGAACGTCACAGAATCTCCACAGCCTCAAGCAACGTCTTGAATCAACACACCGTCTCGCTATATTTTTCAACCAAGACAAAAGTCCTCGTCCAATAAAAGCTGCACGAATCTCAAACTGCAACGATACGAAGTTTCAAAATGCATATCGCTGTGATCTCTCTAGGAGAATAAAAAAGACGAAAACAGAGGAAGGAAACAAATCTAGGCCAGGCTGCGCTCGAATGAAACTCCCGGTCGAAGGAAAAGCCATCCCTTAAGGGGAAAAACGAAAAAAAATGCCGGGCACACTGGAGAATCCGCAATCGAGTCTCGACGAAACGATCAGAAAGTTCGATTCTCGTTGGACTCGTTCTCCGAAGTTTCACTCGCATCAACCAGATTAAAAAATGCAGCTGCTCGTATTAACATCGTATCGGCCTGTTTTACGACTTTGAAACTTGCGCATTAAGATTGCTACATTCCAGTAAAAAAATTTATGGCTCAATAAACGAACGTATCGGTGTCGTAACTGAGATAACTGAACGTATTCAGGAAGGAGAAAGTCAAGAAGAATCTTCAAGTTCTCTGCTTTGCAACGTCTCGGTCCAAATACAAAGAGTCTGCCAACTACGTCTCTCCGAAACCTGGAGACGTTTTAAAGTAAATGTAGGCCAGAGCGAGTGGAAAAGTGGGCGAAGCAAGTGTCTCATAAAAGGAGGGAACCAATGAAGCAAAACATTAAAAGATGAAAAGCGAGACACGATTTCAAAGCCTTTATACTTATCAACTCCTACTCACTCACGACTGCCTACTTTTAAAGAACAACGACAAGGATACTTACCGAAGTAGCTTGAATCATCGTATCGAAGGTCGATCGCGAAAAAGAAGGGTGAGCTAAAGGAATATCCCAGAATGAGTAATACAGCGGGCAAAGCAAGTGTCTCGTAAAAAGAGCAAACCTATAGTAATAGTAAAAAGAAAGACATAACTATGAAGCATTGTTTTCGTTAATTCCCGATCATTCGCTCCTCCCCGAAGCAAATATCGGAAAAACTCGTCAACGAGGAAGAGTTAGTAAATTACTTTATCAAAGTGTCATGGTAAATTATCATATCAGAGGCCGATCATCGAAGAAAGAATTGGCCGATAGGAATATAGAGCAGAATAGGAATATTCTTCGAAGAAACCTTTGCTTGGAGCGCGTGTACGAAACGAAACGAAGCGATACGAGGGAAAAAGTAGAGAAAGACGAAGCGCGTGACTGCACAATGTGCAGTGGAATGGCAGGCGTACGGTGTCGGTCGCGCAGAATCTCGGTCGGGGCGCACAGGCGCATACGCGGCGGAACGCTCGCGGCACTGCCACGAATCAATAAGCGTAAGCACAGGTGGTGGGTCGTCGTCGGTGGCTCGGCGGCGGTGGCGGCACGGCGCGCATCAGAAAACGACGCTGACGACGTTTCCACGGTCTCGCCTCCGGAACAGGAGAGAGCAGCGCACCATTAGACACACGCTGCAGCAGGGGCAGGCAGAAGACGAGAACGAGACCGAGAGCGAAGAACGATCACGACAAACAGAAGGAACGGAAACAGGAAGTGATAGCGAATAGACAAAGTTGATATACAATGTACAAGAGAGAAAGAAAAGAGTTAATATAGAAGAAGATTCGTCGTTCGTGTGCATGGTGTAACGAGTTCGTGGAGTTTCGATCGAACGTATCCGAAGTCTCAGGTCTGGTGACGCGTGTGCACGGGAGAACGGACAGTCGGAATGTCGGCTACAGAAGGAGTCCAAACGACCTGGAGCCGTGGACGCACCCGCTGCAGCACGTCCTCCAACCTCCCTTAACCCGGTTCCTGGCTTTTAATTCGCCTGGCTGTCGATGAGAGCTTGCTAGGCAAGATGAGATACCCTGCTGCGTGCAGCTGCGCCCGAGATCATCTCGACGTTCGTTGAAAGTATCTAATCCCTTGTTTATGGGTAATCGTGCGTATTAGGAAAAAGAAAGGAGCGAATGATATATAGAAGACTTTACTCTTCTATGTTACGAGGCTGTGAAACAACGAGGCTCTTTAAAGATACTGCTGGTCGACTGATTATCTTGGCGTCTACGCTCCTCTTGTTTATCGGTGACGATACACGCTCGCGAATATGGACTCGCTCGTAGGCAACGTTCCCGCGTCGTCCGTCCAGTCAGACAGTCGACAGCAGAGCAACATGCGAGATTAGCGCGGGGCTTGGCCTTGTCCAAGCAACTAGTCAATTCGCGTGGAGTTAACGACCAAGACGCGTCGTCCGGTGATCCTCGTGGTTCGACGTCTCTTTGGTGAAGCGGGGGGGAAATGCGAGTGACACGGGGTCAAAGGATGCACGAACGAGACAAGTTGACCATGGCGATGATGTATGATACGATCGGTGCTTGTTCGAGTGTGTTGTGAGATCGGTGGCTTCGATTATTCTACGGATGACAGGACAGAGAACGACTCCAAGCTCGACCGTGTGAATTAGTGATCTTGGGGAGTACGACGAACATTTTCGATCACGGTTGACAGGTGGGGTGACGGAAAGAGAGCTTCATCAAGTTTTGCGAGGTAAATCGATCGTCGTCAGTGGTTCCGTGATATTCGTTAGCCTTGGACCAGAGCGTGGAACGGTCCGGAAACAAGGACACCGGGTGACTGATTTTTCCCTCATCGAGAAAGATTTTTTGACACTAACGTGGTATGTTAACCTCTCGTAACGATGGAATCTCGCGCATCCGTGAAAGATTCCTCAGTATTAGCTTGTGCCAAATCCATCGAAGGCTTCTACGTTCGTAGTGGGCCCGTGTTTCGCGTGCTGTGTCGACGAACATCACGCTGCTGTAGACTTTGAAAGCTCGCGTCTTCGATACGAGTACCTGCGTTTTCTTTCCACGATCCTCCGTTTCGGGGATCCACTTGATCGGAGAGAGTCTGATTGTCTGGGTTTTGTCGTTCGACAAAGGGCAAGGGGAAGTGTCGAGAAAAAAAGTGAAGTCGAGAAAGAGTAGGAAGGGGAGAAAGAGAAAGAAGAAGAAGAAGAAGAAGAAGAAGAAGAAGCTTCGTTGTTTTTTTCAGCCTTTTTCTTCTTTTTACGGTATCGTCCTTGCGCACTGCGCAATATTTCCCTGAAAGACGAGAGCAAGCTGAAAACGGAGAGGAGTGGGGAGAAGGACGGTGATAGGAGTAGAGAAAGAGACGGACGAGGGGAAGGAGGTTGAATGCTGCAAGAGAACCGAAGAGAAAGAGAAGGATAGCGTAAGGCAAAAATTAATAAGAAAAACATATATAAAAAATACAAAAAAATATCGTGTTCGAGACTGACACTTGAGAAAGTCACTTTTTCCCAACTGAGACTGTCGTCGTGTTCCATCCATTATGTATTACTAATTGCTAATTATTAATTATCGCTAAACCGCGTATCTCTCGAATCTCCAAGTTCGAACATCAGAGAAGAGAGAAAGAGTGTACGTAAGAAGGAGCGAGTTAAGAGTTAAGTTTAAGTCAACGACCCTTTTACATTTTATATACCGACGTTTTAAGAAAAACAAAACAAAAAAAACGAACGAACGAAACAATAAATGACTCGTCGACCTGTCCAATGATCAGCGGGGCCCGAGACGACGATGCCAGGATCAGATACGATTTTTACCGTGTGACTGTAACTTGTATATGGCTGAGAGGCCCGTCGTAAGTAATAAACCAATTAATATTACCAATAGATCAGCGTACTTCTTCGTTGATCGCTTACAATCGTACGAGCCGAGGTATATATATATTATATATATATATAGTAAAGTAAAAATACAGAAAAAAGTAAAAAAAATCGAAGTCACCGTGTGAAACGCGCACACTTCCGATTGATACGCACGACATTAACGCGCACGAATTTGAAGCACAAAGAATCGGAGGATCCACGTGTTCGTCGATTAACGTGGTTCCTTTGTTAAACGTATCGCATAGAAAATAGAAATATACGTGTATCAATTAGAAGAGAGAAGAAGAAAAGAAGATTGATCGAATTTTATCAGAGGTGAAAATCGCCGCCGTACAGAAGCATTCAAGCAGAAGCAAAAAGGAAACTATGTGTCAGTATATTGTGTGTACCCAACTGTCTTTCAAAACGTCGAAGTATTAGCCTATATTAGAAAAAACACACCTTTTGTATTTGCTCCCAGAGAGGAGCCAAAGAAATCCGTGATCCGTTATACGATCAACGACGATAGATAAAAAAGGGAGAGCTATAGAGAAAACAAAAAAAGCAAGCAAACGATCAGCTGATAGCGAAGGAGCCAAGAGCCTCAGTGTTGAAATAGGTCACCGTACACTTCGCCAAAATTCAGCTGTTCAAGGAAAAACTGTCGAAGTCCCAGCCTCCGGGATTGTCCTCGAGGGAAGAGCAGATAGCACTGAGATCGGTGAAAGGTCAATTGGAGGCGGCTGGCCGGCCGACCAATCGTCTGCCGCCACCGGTGGTGATAAGGAGGAAGCAGATTCCGCTGAGGTCCGTGTCAGCCAAACAGCAAGACTCGAGTATCGCGGAGTCTAGCGTCTCTGACGAGGGTGCTCGATCTATCAAAGAAGAATCGAACGCCCTCGGCGACGCTAGAAATTTGTCCGAGTGTTCACCGCTGGCTGCAAAACCTACGGACGACCAGTCGTCGTCGTGGACAGAGATCGAGAAGGCTCATGTCAACCAGGAAGCTCGACGAAAGTGGGGCTTCCTGGCAAAATCAACGTCCACCAACGGCACAGCGAGGGTATTCACGGAAGCTGGAACAACTTCAACCAGTTCCTCGTCCTACGAGCGCGATTTGCAGGCTCTGTCTCGACGTCCAATTGAGAACATTTCGTTGGAACTAGCTAGAAAGGAGGCTGGAACTTCGGGAGGACGTTTCGCCAATCGAATCAGCGACAGTACATCGTCAGACTTTCAAGAGGAGAGCGAGCTGTCGTCCGAAGAGAGGGACGCGTTGATAGAGGGAGTGAGAACTCCTTTGACGGTCTGTAGAAACAGATTGACGAAGTTTGGCGCGAGAAGGAGGATAGTAGTTGCTTCTTCTACGAGGGAGCATTTCGTAGCTGGTGACCGTTTATTGGGTCTACGAGAAAATACCTCGTCCAGTTCGTCGACTGTGAAATCACCAGCGGAGGATATCCACGTAAGCGACGAGCTTTCAGAGGAGAAGGAGAACCACGGTTTATCGTCCATTAAGCCGGCCTCCGCGCCTACCACTTTATCCCTCGGTAGGAAGATCACATCGTGGACGAAGGAGGGCAAGGATCTCTTGGTGAAGTCGGTATCCTCGGCAAACACGCTCGCCCCGACGACGATGACTTGCATCAAGTCCCCTCGAGCGATGTCGGAGCATCTCTTGGGGCAACTGGAAGTCCCGGTGACACCCGCGGTGCTTGGCGCGCTGCGTGTCAAAGGTGGATCATTGAAGGAAGGGGAAAGAAGCGAAAGGGTGACCGATGTGCCGCGACAGAGATGGAGCAGCGTCAGGGTCAAGGGTGGTAGTACGAAGAGTCTCTTACTGGAGAACGGAGGGCCGCAAACCAAGCCACTGAAGGGTGCTCTCACGGCAGAGGTATTCTTAGTAGTTGATTAAGATGTTTACCGCATTAATTAAGGTACACTTCTCTTTGCCTTCTTTTAAGTAGCTCGCACAATAGAGAGCACGTGGTCGGGAAAACTCTTTATAATACCAACGTCCTCGAAAATTACTCTTCATCTTTGTTTCCTGATTCTCTTTATGCCTCTCTTCGCAAAAAGAAAGGCTCTACTTTACTAGGGTAATTATCGTTGGGATTATTCCGATTGCTAGAAGCTTTGAAGCTTTGTGATTTACGAAACGATGCATTCCGAATGCTACAATCGTCATTTCGTGTATGATAGGATCAATAATGGATCGTTGAAGTTTGTTATTTCGAGTTTATTCATTCTAGTTGTCTTTAGTTATTTCTTTATCTTTAGTGTGATCAGATAAATATCGGGAATAATGGAGCTTCAGAACGTTTTATATTTTTGATGGAGAAGTTGTATGAAGATCGAGAACCACGATTCAACATCAATCATTCAGATGAGATTTCCCGCTTTATCGCCGATCGCTACTGAAAACCGCATTGCGCGAAATGAATGTTCTGTACGATACGTATACTCTAGGATTTGCTGCTTGTTTCAAAAGAGGCCATCATCAGGGATTAGCTCTTACATACGTAAAGTTCTTTCGTTCTAAGAATACTACTATGGCTGAATACCATTCTAGGTATTGCTAGGCTAAGTATCATTCAACGAGAAGGTTTTGTATCAGTGGTTAAAACCTGTTTCAGTCATACTGGTACTTCAAAGGCACACGTACACATATAGTGTTGGAATTTGTTGGTAGAAGACATTCATTCAAGAATGTATTCACCGAACACAGCGAAGCGCCTTCAATCCACTCATATCTATTCACATGAATAAATAATACGATTATATCCTATTCGTTTCTTTAGTATAAAATATCTTCATTATATATTGATTAAAACTGTTGTTTTAATGTAAATTTCCAAAGTTAATGATTATCCGAATAATAATTACTCGACGTATATATTCAAAATGCCACTATGACCCGGATAATCTCGGCTAAAGACTTCATCGAATTAATCAAGCGTTTCCAGGTTGTCGCTTGTGAACTTTATGGACGATTGTCAACCAGTAGTTCAATTCACCGAGGACCTCTTCCATTCAACGTGTCTAATCCTCTCAAAGTTGCTTACACTTACCCTTATGCAGCTTAAAACAGTCTTGGAAAAGTTGGTCGTCTTCACTTTGGATTGTTCGATCATTATAAATTCGATTTCCGGTTTGATATCAGAATAAAGCTATAATTAGGTACAAAGAACGCAATTATGCATTCTATTCGCGATAGATCAAAATATATTAACTACAGAGTTGATCAAAGCTCGATTATTACGCAAACAATTGATCAACTTTCAGTTCGTTTGGAAATTCGGATTTTCAATTCGTACAATATAGATTCAAGACAAACAGTAGATATTAACAGGAACTGTTTGCAGGATTTATAATATAATATAATTACTCGTCGATTTGATAATTTCGTGATTTAAAATTCGTTGTAAAATTTGCAATTAAAATTAATCGGGATACCCTGGTCAAAATCTGTAAAGTCTGTGAATTATGTTTACGCAGTCAAATGGCAGAAAAGTTTTAAAAAATGTTTTAATTGGCAGAAAGGAATTTTCTTTTCCTTTAGGCTCGAGTCATTCCGTCAAAGATTCAGCATAACTTGAGACACGTTACTTTGGTATTGGTGATGACAGAGAAAGCTTTCAGCATTTATTAATTATCGAGTTGAAACAAACGGGACGATACGTCACGATACTGCAAAAGTGCCATCGAACTCTATTAATTGACCTCGATAATAAAACACAGTCTTGGTTCAACAGTTCGTTGCACGCGCGTTGTTTTCTTAGGAAACACCATTGACGACTTCATTCGGCACGTCGGTTATGGCGAAGAGGATAAACACGCGTTTCCATCGGCTGCGTAGCAATGGTCGTATCGTTCGGCTATTTTCAGAACTTGTGCATGCATTCTGCTGCAATACTAACCTGCTCGAAAACGTTGGGACCTTTTCACCGACGATCCGGGAAAATCTTTAGTTTTTTTATTTTTGGTACCACGCGACTCGACGCGATGCGCGTTGAAGTTGTCAAATCGAGGGAATAGGAATTCTTTCTTATATCATATATCATCTCATATTCAATATACTTGTCAGTATATCATATACATACACATAGAAACTTGTGTTTAATAGTCTTTGAAGATTCTTGTCGTTAGACATTGTTTAAACCTTTTGTTTCACACGTGTCGATCTGGATATCGTGCCATACTGTTATGCGATATAACATTGTTATGATCTTTTATCTCACATATGTCAATTTGAAAATTATATCATATTACGTGATACGATATTGTCTGGATCTTCTGCTTCACACGTGTCGATTTGGGAATCATCATATTATGTGATATGACATGTTTCATATTAGTTCATCGGTATATATAGTTCAACGCTATACATGGAGTAAAATAAATATTAAAACATATAGAAAGTAAAATATACTTTTATCCTAGCTCCACTTTTCTAGAAAGAAAATCTATAAAAATAGAAATTATCATAGGTATCCGCAGCCTACCTACAGTTTCCTATGTTAAAATTTCTTTAATGCGTTTGGATCCTTCTACTATTCAAGCTTTTATAAAAAAGCAAGACACTAGAACAAGAGCATATTCACAGACATTTATTCGCGCCATGGTTTGTCCAATTCAACGTATTCTGGAACAAAAGATAGAAAGAGATATCTATACACCAGAATTTCCCTTCTTTTCTCGTGAAATTATCAAGAGAAAGCAGATCTCCGATCCATGCAGAAATGACAATAATCGCACTCTAGAGAGGGGCAGAGTGGGTGGCAATTTAATTGAACGTCAAAGGCAGGGACGCGTGCTGGGAGGCGGCGAGATGGTTGAAATTAATTTATCCGATACGCTCTTTTCTATCCCGCGGGTCGCGTGACTCGCAACGAACGCGCGAATTAATATGTCTGAAAGCCATTATGACATTCGATCGAAGACAAAACAGAGGCGCGGCGACCGGCTTGTTTTCCTCCGCTTTGAAAATGAATGCTGCAAAATCCGATCCGCAGTCACGGATACAATTAAGCAGCTCCTTCAAGCCGCTGCCTCAAGGGTGTTCCGTTTTTTTAATTAATTCGGCCTCACGCTTACCTGCTTACCTAGAAATAACGAGGTCGTTTCCTTGAGTGTCGCCCGCGACTTTTCCCCGTCGATCGTTTTCTTTCTTTCTTCTCTTTCTCTTGTCGTTTTCAATTTGGTTAACCGGTACCAGGCGAACCTACTGAGATTCGATTAAACGCCACTTCTGAAAGCGGACGATTTGAAATTTCTCTGAAACTATCAGTGCTACGAAATTTTGGTCTGGAAGGCTGAAGTATTACTGGAATTACTGGACTAGTGATTAGGTGTTGATATTATTGATAATTAGAATATAATATTTTTTCGAAAGAGATTAAAACGAAAGGTATTTGGGAAATTATTATACGCGATGCTTTTATCTATATTTTAGAAAAATCACAAAAATTCCTAAAACTGTTACAGTTTTATAAAACTGTACAGTTGCATATTTTTTTCTGAGAAATTCAAAGCGAAAAAGTGAAGTTGATCAATTTGCATTCTGGAAGCTCGGTTAATCTAAAAGTTTACCGGATTTTTCTCTTGTGGTCTCCTATATTTTGTAAAAATTACTGAAACTACGGGAGATCGTAATGCTCCGAAATCCACTTCATAAAAATTCACACGTTAATTTAAGCTTCATATGTGAAAGAGTTTTTGAAACATTCGTGAGATATCGTGCGTGAATTGTTCAGCATTTTCGAAGCTTTACACAACGAAGGTATCCAAGTGAATTCCGTGAACTCGACGTCACGTTTTTAGGTTAACGATCCTAGAGGGTGATGGCATATCCAACGTGTTTCTGGAAAACCGAAATTACATTTATGTTACACACGGGACGTTTCTGTCTTTCATCTGAAGATGGTGTGTACGCACAGTGAGGCCATATCTACGGATTATTGTCTATGAATATGTAACTGTTTCACCAGTTATTTGCCAGTAATTGTGTTTTATGGCATCTCTTTCTCTCTCTCCAATTTCTAGCATAAAATACCATGACTTTGCGAATTGGCGAATAACATGATCAATTTCTTAACTTAAAAAAAACATTTTATCGAGATAAAGATTTTCGTAGGTGTTTGTATATTTTGTAGAATATTTGGACTACAGACTAACGTGATGAATGGAGGATTTCGAAACTCCAATGAAATTTCAGTGGAACGAGTTTCAAACAATGGATGATTTATTGGTTCGGAGATGAAGGAAATGGTCATAATTTTTACGGGAACTTGTACAAACGCGTCAAATCGACCTCCTGTGAGCTTAGTCGTATGATTAACGACGTGACGCACGCGCGACGCAGAAGATTTTTTAGGCCAGGTCGTGGCTTATTCGATGAGCCTTGAGAAACGAACGCAACTCGTAGAGAAGTCACCTAGAAAGAATCGTTAATTTCGTTAGTCGTTAATCGTTAATAATTAATTAACAATCACGTGTAAACGCTTATATACACGTTTGCATTCTGATAAGATATTGTTTCCATTGCTCTGACTATTCTTCATTAGGCTAATTGTTTCACGACCAAGTTGTCGTGCGTGTGTCGTTAAGATAACATAATAGATTATTTCAATTAAGTGGATTAAAGATTCAGATTGATGTTTCGATAAGAAACATCGTGTTTCGCGAAAGAAATTTCCTTCCATCGACGGGAATATTGTTTATTCCATTTACCGCTAAGATAAGTCGGAAATAGATCGTTCAGCGTGGTCATAAAATGTCAATGGAATACCTTTGTTATGACCTTTTGATAGTTCACGATCGATAGATTAGTTATTAATATGGTATATTAAAGAATTGGTTAATGACCCGCAACTATAATATATTTCTCACGCAATGTGAATTTATATGGAATTTCTGAAAAGTACTCAAAGTACATTATGTTGATAAATATCAAGACACTGATCGATTCGTAGTAATAGGTAATATCTGAATCTGACTCAAGTGTATCAATTAATAACGAATAATGAATAATTAATTATTAATTTTTGTTGTGGGATCATCAGATCATATATTTAAATTATGTATTAAAAGACATAATACATTTTACTTTTTAGTATGCATATTTACTGCATTTAGATCTACTACTCAAATATTACTGCTTCTATTAACGTTAGAAATCTTTCTATTAGTTTAAAAGAATCTTCTTAATCTAACTTACAACTTAGTTCGGAAACTAAAGAACCTGGAAAACTAAGAATTTGTCGAATAACAAAATAATCCCATGAAGTTCGACGATTACAGATGTCAATTTATCCGCACATATTACTTCTTGGAAGTCAATCCAATCGTATCACAATATCCTATTACAGACAGCTATCATAATCACAATGACTGAAATTACTAAAGTTCGATTCATTCGTAATCCTGTAATAAAAATACATTTTGTTGAAACGAACGTCCAGATACTTTTGATATTTAATATATAGTAGAGAGCTCTTCTAAAAAGACACAAAATTTGTTAATCACTGATAAAATCGTAAAGATACTTTTCGAAAACCTTATTTATATTTTTAAATCTTCGTTTAAAGAGTAAACTTGCTGTGAAATATTCTAATAATATCGTCGAACGGAAGATGATTTCCTTCTGTCACTGATGTCAGTACGATTTAAGCTCCGAATGATTTAACCGGTTTTTGTAGAATCCGTTCTATTTCTGATTTTTACGACGCGCCTCATTACAATCCGGGCCGGATGTGAGCGTGTTAAATTAACAGCTAGCGTCTCTCACTCTTCCGATATCGTGTTTCATGGCCGATCAACATGGCCAATCAATTTTTCAAGTGCTGATCCTTATCGCATCTTCGATTTCCTGTTCTGCTGATCTTTATCGCATCTTCGATTTCCTGTTGTGCCCAGTTTCTGAATACGTTCTCAGCGTTTTATTTTTACGTGCTCTGCCTTCCATCAACGGGTGGAAACTAGCCTCCGATACTTTTCCTCGTTGTTCGTCGATTCTACAATATTTATCAGATTACGTAATTCCAAAGTGCTCTTCGAGCCAGGCAAAGTCCATCTAGAATTTTATCGACGATCGATAAAAATTTTATAGCAAGAATGGAATTTGTGAGTATATCGAATGTTGTACGAATTTTATTTATTTATTCGAAATTAACCCCGTTCCTTACGATTTTTATCGAGCAATATTCTTTCAACACCTTAGTTCATCAAACAAAAATTTCAAATTATTTTTTAGCTGCAGCAATATCAGATGCTTCAATTTGAAATTAATCACTTGCCTTACAACATTTTTAGTAGCTTCTTAAATAAATTTCATTTCTCGTAATTTATAACTTTCTTAGCCGTAGAATATTGCAACATTATATGTATAGAATTTGTATATACTAATCTTCAGACCAGGGAAAATTGAAATTCCAGTCAGAATTCAAACTCCGTTAGGAATACAATGTATCTTTATCAAATTATGATCGTAATTCTTATTACGAGTACAATTCCATGTTACAAGACAAGGAGGATTACTATTACCGATATCTGCAGTAATTTTTTTCATCTTGATAGATTTTTGATGAAAATAAATTTTCTATGGCAGCGGACGTTCTTTATTTTCTTTTAATCTTGATTTTTATGCAATATGTAGTGATCTGAAATCTTTGCACGGTTATGTATTTAGTATGGAATTTATGCGACCGTAAAATGCAAAATAGCCGCAGTTATTGTGTCCTGTTATGATTATCGTGATTGGAATATTAGCGTGATGTAGATTAAGATTTTACATTTGAAAGGCAATATCGATTACGTAATAAAGGGGGTAGCAAGCGAAGCATAGCAATTAAGCGCGATTTAAATGCGAGTCATCGCTGTCACGCAATAGCAATATAGCGCTGTAGCAACTGGGTTAAATTGTGTTTGTCACACGTGAAACATAAAAACGGTGTGAAATGTCCACCGGCAGCCGCTACGTTAACGCTCTGCATCGAACTGGAAGAATTTAAGTTGGATGACTTATGTTCCAACTGACATTTCACATTTTCCTCCTTGCTTTTTGGGGCAAATACTTTCTATGATTGTCGGCGAGAATATCGAATTTACGTCCATCATGACTTATGTCACGTGAGAACAAAGAAGAACTTTCCAACTTTGTAACTTCGCATTTAAACGCCACCGTTCCAACCTTCTTTTCTCTTCTTTGTATTTTTCCCCCTTTCTTTGAACTTCGTGCATTTAGAAATATCATTCAATAACGAATTAATGTTATAAGACAGGATTATAAACTTTCCAGTTAATACGTATAAGTGTGTGTATTATAATACGTATAATGGGACAGGATTATAAATTTCCTGGGTAATAAGTATACGTATTATGAGACAGAATTATGAAATTTCTAGTTAATACGCATAATAAGTATACGTATTATCATACATATTAAATAGAAAATTTATAACCCTGTCTCATAACATAGTTTTAAATTGCTGTATCTAATTAACACCTCTTAATTAATAGTTATAAATTATTAATTTATTAAGGACCAAAGTAATGGTGAAATTATTAATAGAGAAGCTTGTGTATATGTATATTGTTTTATATTATACATTACACAAATTTAAGAGACAAATTTTTATCTTTTCAAATTAATCCATCTACATACTAAATATATCGATCACCGCCACCCACCCCCTGCTCCATAAAAAATCTATTATCTGTAAACATGTATTTATTTCTCCATTAAAGACACTATTATTATCATCGTTTTATGGTGGAAATATCCAGGCAAAAAATAATTATCTTCAAACATCAGATCCGTTATACATTCAACGATCAAAGAGGAAACGAACATGAAAACATATAAAATCCGCGGCGTCGTTCCACGATCAAAAACAACATTTCCCTTGAAAATCGTGAAACGATATAAAATAATCTGTCGTAGCAGCAATAACTGGCGTCGTATTGTCGGACAATAAAACCGTGGCGCACCCCACCCCGTCGTGACATTTAGTTTCGGTTTAAGCGATCAAGGCAGATGTTTTCTGAAAGCATCTCGTCGGTTCGTTCGGTTCCGCGACGCTCGAAAACGGACCTTCTCGCCTCTTTAGTTTTGACGCGCGTACGCGAGCGTGCGGCTGCGGCCGTCGATTCCAAGCTCCGCCGAAATTAGATCTTCGCGCTGGAATTCTCCTCGATCGTTTCCTCTTCTTGTTCTCCGCGTTGCTGTCTCTTCGTTTCGTTCCAAACTTTCCATCAAATCTTTACTTCGCGAAGATTTCGTGCAACGAAGTTCAAGAAAGTCAAAGTCTTCCTGCAGAAAATGCAAGAATCGTGTGATTGGTTATATGTTTACCATTTGTCCATGGATCTGGTTGAAAAACTTCACACGGAGAAGTTCCTCGAAAGTTAAAGTTCTCACGGGAAAAATTTCACAAGGAAAACTGCCCAAAGAAAACGCAAAAATCGCGCGTTTACTATTTGTCGATAGATCAAGCTAGTGGAGAAGCTTCGTCGAAGTCGAACTTCTCACGAAGAGAGTTGCGCGACAAACGCAGTTTTTGAGTCAAAAGAAGCGAATCACGAACCCTGATTGCGTTCACTATTCGTCGATCAAGGAGAATCAAATTACCAAATTTGCGCGAGTGGTCCCAAAAGTCTTTGTTAAAGAGTCAAAGTTCGCGGGAAAAAGTTTTACCGAATTTGCGCGCGTGATTGCACAAGTCTTCGTTCAAAGGACAACGTTTTCAGGAAGACAGTTTCGCAAAGAAAATGTCAGACGAGTGGTCACGTTTAGTTTCTAGACCAACAATAAGGAGAATCAAATTACCAAACCGTGCGAATAATTCCAGGAAGTTTCATTGAATAGCCGAAGCAACTGATTCTCGTCTACAGTCAAGTGTCTCGTCAACCACCACTAGAGAACTTGCAACTTTCTTCGAACACTTACAAGCGTGCTTCGAATTGGCCACGTTTCCGAACACAGACTCAATTTCATCATCTTCCTGCCTCCTTTCTAGTAGAATACCCGACAGATTCTTTTGTCGAGCGAATTTGAAGCTTCCCTTTCTTTTAGCTTCCTATCGATCTTCTACAATTTCCTAGGTTCGAAAAAAGATCGTGCCTATCACGAGTCACAATCGAATCGAGATTCCATTGAACTTCCATCGAAGTCTTCTCGGTGTTGGCTCCATTGGGGCTTTCGAGTCTTTTGTCCCGAAGATTCAGCAACGTTCGATATGGATCCGGCGATTTAAGAGGTTCTGATCAACCTAACCTAAACCGAGGTATTCGCTACCAGGTATTCGCTTCTCCCTGCGGATCTTTTTAACGATGAATGACGCGGCTTGTCAACTTCAGTCGAACAAGAAGATCCCTCGTCGTACATCGCGATAGGGTTTCGGCCTAATTGGATTCGACTTTACAAGTACTATGGAGATAAGCCAGGCGATCTTGCTGTATCGATGAACCGATCTCGGTTGGAAACGAATCGGTGGGGAAGGTCGATCGGTGAGCCGCACACCTCGGCCCAGACACTAACCAGATACCAAGCAGACACCGGAAGTGATGGTTCCAAAGAGGATGATTATTTCTGAAAACTATGTTGTTAATTGAACGTGTTAGTTTTGGTTTCTCGTATGGTTTATTAATGACTATGTGTGACAGTTGTTGAAAAGTGAAAGAAGAGGGAAGGTGCCCGTGAAGAGCGTAAGAGTGGAAGAGTGTGGAACAGGTGGTTTCTTGCTTATTTTCACTTTCGAGTTTGAAATACGCCGAGTGCTTGAGTTGGCTGGCGTCGCGGTGAAACGCGAACTGTGAGAGCGCCAACTGAGAATGACTGTGGAATTTTTTATGAAATTCTCGGCAACCATGATGCGCTCGTACTTCGCGAAAGGCAAGAAGCAGAAGTTCGGATCGACCCTGTCGACCGTGTTCGACGTTCGTATCCAATTTTCGTTATTACTCGTGATACTAATCCTAGGCTAGTTCGTTAAGTAACTGTCTCGTATTTCTTCGATTTAACACGTCCCACTTTCTTCCTCTATTTCGTGTTTCCTCCTTGATTCTTTTGATAAAAATTCCAGAGGATTTTGTGATTTCTTATCATTAGTACGTAACCGATTATGTAATCAATTTTCATTAGTATTCTTCGTATTAATTATACTCTAACTTTTTAATCCTTTTTTAATCTGAATGTTTAAATAAAGGTGTTGTACTTTTTTCTAAAATCTTACGAACTACCTCTTCTTCCTGCATTTTTACGTTAAAATCCGAAAAGAGTTCACCAATCACCGAGATTCATTTTAAAATGGATTACCTTCGAAGGTAGTGATTTATTACGTTATACAATTTCGCTCTCAATTCTCGTGACACGACTCGTTATATTGTCGTAGATGTAAATCAACGTGTCGTACGTCTGCATGCATTTGCACAACCATTAATTTGTAATCGACGTCCGTATCCAATTTTTGTCGTATTAATTCTAATCTAATTCGTAAGTAACAATATTCCGTTTCTATAATAATTGAACAAATTTCTCCTTCCTCAGAAATTTTGCGTTTTCTTTTTGAAAATTTAACAAATACTCTCTTTTTTTTAAATTTAACAAATCCCTCTCTTCCTTGAAAATAAATTTGCAAAGATATAACATTCCGCCTGATAACATTTAAAAAATTTCCTCTTCTGTCTGTATATTAAATTTTCTCGTGAATTATTTTTATCAAAGTTCAAAAAATTCCCAAGTTAAGATTTATGCATTTCAAGACGGGTCAACCGGAAACACAGTACATTCTGATACTGCAAAATTTGCTGTTCGATTGTCGTAACAAGACTTGTTACATTGCCATAGGCGTAAATCAAACCATATGTACATGTGCATTCACACAACCACTAATATGGGATACCACACTTCGAGATAGATGCACAAGCATTTGTGTATTCAAGCCGAAATACAAGGTGCGTTAAATCGACCACAGCCGCCATTCTTAATGGTGGAGCTTTCATTAAACAGACCTGTTATTTACAATGTGAACAAACGTGCCCACTGGCAACCGGAGGGATTTTAACTTTCACACTCTGACAGCAGTTTCCTTTCCACAGAGGTTGCATTATATCCCAATACGAGAACGCAAGCTGTGCTCTGTCGTTGACGCGACCTGATTTTCAACTAACTCGACCACATCGATAAAGGCTTGATGAACCTTCGTATCCCTTTTTCCAGAGATATTTTATCACTATGTTATTATTTCTTTCCTTTCTTGGATTTTTCTTTACTTAATCGTGGAAAAACTGGAAACAAAATAAGCATAAAAGAGATATCTTTCTTAGAAACTTTTATTAAGGATATTTGTTAATATTCCTTAATACTTTGTTAAATTATGGCTTCATGATTAGTATCGTTTGATTTTCCATAGTGACAAACTCTTATCTGTATTTCTAATTCGATTTGAGCAGAATTTTAGAAACTTTTATTAACCACATCGGATCCATTGTTAATTGTTATTATTTTACTATTTATTGCGAATATATCAGTTTACGTTATCAATCGTTATAGGTTTATACCTTTTTTCGAGTAATAGTAACAACGACTGAACAGATCAACTTTTGTAGATTTTTGGAATTGTTAGTTCTGAGAATTATGGAAAATAAGGGAGAAGTTGTTTTTTAATTTTAGCTTCAGATTTTCATCAACTGATAAATTGATCGATTGATAGATGCGATTGTTGCTGGTATAGTTATTCGCGAAGAATGTTCAGGTTGAATTCCTGGTGTAGCGAACGCTTTGCAATTTTGGAGAGTGTGCTCAAAGAGGATAGCCTCTGTATTTATTAGCGGAAAACAGGTCATTTCCGCATTACTTCTAGGAATGAAGTTGTACAGGAATTTGTCGGCTGATCACATATTAGCAGCTCTCGCGACATTCCGTTCTCCCAACATCGAGCGAGGGCTAAATAAGATCCGAAATACTAACGATGAATAATACAGCGAATTATTCCATGAACAAAAATGACGTTATAAAACACAATATTTATGATAAAAAAAAAACTAAAGTTCATTGAAAAATTTTGTCACCAAATTTTTTTTATATTCACATTACTTGGAAGTTTCATCAAATTGAAAGTGTTTGACATAAAAGTGTAATATTGCTGCAAAAATGGTCTGTGAAATTTGGTACATAAATTGCTTTATAGTAGAATGCATTTTAGATAACAGAATTTCCAACTGATCCTTTGCTAGGATTGAAAAATAGATTGGTTTCAATCCTTTCACGATTCTTTTTCAATTTATAATTATATAGCTTACATTAGGTTCTAGAGTCACTGAAGGAATATTTCAAGAATAGAAATACGACGAAATAAATGAATTATTAAACATTTAAAAGACAATCACGACTAAGATCAATTAATGCAAACTTCGCTTAAAACAATTGCTCTTTTTCCTTTCAAAGAACAAAAGCGACAGAACTTCCTGATCAATCTAATATTTTCAGTTAACCTTCCTGGAAGCGAAGTAAAATGAACTCTCAGTAGCATAGACCTTACAACTATAAATTCCAAGAAAGTTCTGTCGGTAGCTGAGAATCCTTTTAAACATGGCAGTGGAATTTAATTACTGTTGGGTGAGCTGCTACGCGAAACTGTTTGAACTTTTTCCTTTGGCCTGTTCGTTAAACGTTACTATGCAACTATTATATTCGGCAGTTAGCTTTCGGTAATTCCAGGTCACAGCGTGACCTAACCAACGCCACGTAACGTGCTCTTCTTCATCTCCGCTGCTCACGTTCAATACTCTCAAGTTATCTCCCGTAACTCTAATTGATTCGGATTTTCTCGATATGCATAATGCAGGCTATAATTATTCGAGTACATATTATCATATTTATTAAACAATTGTAACAAATTTTATTATATTTAATATTGAACTATTTTACGTATGTGAGTTCACTATTTACTGTTTTGTCTACTATTTTAGTATTTTAATATTTGGCGCTTACTATTTTAATATTTTAATGTTTATTACTTTAATATTTTACATATGTCGTGAATAAAATAACTGATTTGTAATAAAATAGCTAGGAAATAAAAACAGTGGGTGGCACCCAATTTATACTAAATATCAGTAAGCGTCCTAATACTTATGATCGGCAGTGTATATTCGTCGAGATGTCAATTGCGCTCTAATTACTAATTAAATTTATATATGAGAAAGACGTGACGTAATCTGAGTCGATTTGAATGCTGGGATTCATCTGCTGTATACAAATTCTTGGTAAGAGAACTTGTTGGACTTCTCCGTGTATCAGGCAGCATCTGGTGCACCATATGCTCTAATTACGAAGCTGTATGTCGAGCTGTCTGCTTCGCGTGGTATTTCACTGATTGCATTCGGAAATATGTGGTCTCTCTGAAAGCAAAGTGACGTTCTTGAAATTTTTGAGACACTTGGTACCAGGGAAATCTTCCATTATTTTTACCGAATTCCAAAGATGTAGTTGTAAAGATTAATTTAATCTGTAATTTTCGTGATACATAAATATTCAACCTTTCGTGCACATAAATTTTCAAGACGAAAATTTATTACTAGCGACGAAGAAAACCTTCGATTATTTTTGCAGAATTTCAAGGCAATAAAAGGGAAAATATATTTGGTTCCCTGAATTAGTTGTTCACATTCGTGTTACCTAGATATTCAGCCCTTCGTGTATCGAAGTAGGGCAGCAAACCGTGCCTAAATATAGTAATGAACTAAGGATTCATCGATTCGAAGCCAAGTTCGATTCCAGAGAAGTATAATAATCTTCTAAATTGCTCGCGAGCCTTGATCATCGAAACTTTGGCACGTTAGTCTCTGACCTAATTGATTGTACCAGCTCGAAGAAATCTTAACGAACACTCGCGGGATTCGTCCTTTCTCGACGCTTTTTCTCCATCGAGAAATCAACGAGATGGTCGCTTTTAAGATAACGAGTGGACGTGCGACCAATCTGGAAAACGGTCGTGAAACAAGGTCTGATTCTAATGGTTCTTATTCTTTTGTATCACCTAATTCTTCGCTGAGAAAGTTCTCGATAGGCGCTGCACATTCTTCCGATAGTTCGAGCTACGATATATCTGAGTCATAAAATCAGTCACAAATTGAAATTAGACACATTTCGAATGTTTGGACGAATCAACGAAACGATGCTAAGCCAATTTACAGGTGTAATAAACGGAGAAATTGATCGGCGGAATAATAGATAATAGATAGATAAATATAAGGGTATAAAACTTTGGTTAAGATTTCAGTTAGGGTAGAGAGTATTTCCAATATCAGAGTCGATATATTTTTTATAGGATATTGAAATAAAGATTTGTGCTTCCATTACAATTTCGCTACCTAGCTTTCCAATTTACTGGAATAGTATTATAATTAATACTTTCAGTCCTGCTGATAGACGAGACAATCTTTTTCCTGTTAAAGATCTGAAAAACCTAAATACAATTTTAACTTAGAACTTTTATAACATTTCAAAAGAACATTTCCAAATGCCTAAAATCCAAAAGTATAAAAATTCAGTGACGGACGTAACAAAGTTTAGAGGGATATTTTATCGTAATATTACTATAAAAACGAAATTCTATTCTATAAGGACAATGAATAAACATCGTCACTAAGGCGACGAAAAGTATCTAATACTAAGTCACGAGTAGTCATATGCAAATTTCAATTTTAAACTTTCTTCTGACCACGACTATAAGGGACTCATCGCTTCAATTTACGGTAACCCACATCGTATCTCAGGCAACACCATCCAATATTTATAGCTCTCGATACTATCTTCGAGATGCACGTCCCGAAAAACAGGTGCAATTTCGAAATGTAATTCCATACATCCTCTAAGAGAAGCTGATTGCACGAAAATTCGTTCCTTGGACGAAGTCCATGGGCGTTTCCTCGTTATTTCCTAGCCAGAAGCTTGTCCACGCATTAATTTGTGCCTCGTTAGAAATAACGAACATTCTTGAACGACCTAATGACGAAGGGTCATTGAAACGAGGCTGTCGGGTCACGACCTCGCACCCAGGCATCGCGCGTGTAGAATTGCACACAGGTTCTAAAGAAACACATAGGCCGGTTCACCTGGCTAGAGCAGGTAGCATGAATAAAAGATAATCCATCCGGATTTACATTTTCCCAGGTCGTCCGTGACGAACGACGACTTTCCGCTTCTTTCTGTACCTCCTCTCCTCGTTTTTCATCCCTTCGCGCCATGCTTGGCCGACTCTAGACAGACCTCCCGATTCGTAATAAGAAATCAATGAAATATCCTGTCCGCGGCATAGAGATATTTAGGTCTTCAACTAAATCCAGACAACTTTCAGACAGTCTGCGGTCGGCTTGGAACGTTTTGCGTCGGGCTTCTGCTGGGAACGATCGTTTATTTATAATTCTGGACACCACCGTTAATCGATACTACAGTTTGACGTATTAATCGGACGATACGTGGATCTTTTAGAATTTGTTCGAATTAAAAGGTCGATTTTCTTGAAAGAGATCAATATTTGTATTTTAGAGAAATTATTAGATCAGGTTATAAAATTATATTTTAAAGTTATGCAATCCCTTTGGAACTTGTTAAATTTGTAATCTCGGGCTCGATCTTTAGCCCGTATATTAGTTTTACGTATTAATCCGACAAGGCGTAGATCCTCCAAAATGTTTCCTAATTGAAACGTTTTCGATTATAAAATTACATTAAAACTCGTTAGTTTTACGATCTTCGGTTCGAGTATTAATACCGATTCTTGGTATTAATCGAACGGTGCGTGAATCTTCTAGGTCTTTTTCTAATTAAAGCATCGACTCTTTTTTATCGATGGCCTTCGAAAGGAATTACTGCAGCGATTAATACAGGAAATATCGAATACTCGTTAAATTCTGTGCTCGACCGTTAATCGTTACGATAGTCTGTATCGCGAATCTCCGACAACTGTTTCCAATTAGAAACGTCGACGTTCGAAATCTATCCAGTGGTGTTGGAAATGAACTGTGTATCATGCAAATTCTTGAGAGTTTCTTAAAGTTTCAAGAATCGTGGAAATGGAAAGGAAGAATAAAATACGCGGACGTTTATTAACAATATCATCTACTGAAAACGTCATGTCGAGAAGCAGCAGAGCAGAGATTCACGTGGTGTTCGAGCAACAGATCCCCGATCGGCCAGGTAAACAGAGGGGCTACGGTGGCGTGTGGCGAATAGTCGACGAGGAAGTACAAACAAACGTGGCGGAATAAACGGTTGCGCCCGGCAGCATGGAAAAATAAATGGAACGAAGCGGAGCGCCATCAGCGCCATTAGACGAGCGGGAAACGAGCCGGAGAGGAAAGCGAGGCAACGGTTGATCATCAGCAGCCTGGTGATTAGTTCCGATTAGAAAGGTGCACGGTATGCCTGCGGAAGACTTGTTATTGGCCTAACTGAGGTCGTGAAGACAGCCGCTATTAAGGTAATAAGGCTAACCCTGCTAAGGTTGGATACTTCGAAACGTGGCCGGCGTAGGGTGTGACGACGGGGTTGCCCTAACCAATACGCCTCCTCTACATACATGTACAAGGGTACTCTCTCTGTACGTACATGCACATACAACGTACACACATACTTGTGTACACGCTCACATTTACTTCTCACTCTCTCTCTCTCTCTCTCTCTTGCTCTCTCTTGCTCTCTTCGTCGTCCTCCCCTTCGCCAATCGAACGCCGCCACCCTTCGCGGTCCGCATTGCATCAGTGTGAGGCTAGCACTCGACTAGGACTCTTCCGGTTCTTCCTCTCCGCGTTGTAAACAACTGATATTCCGGTATTTGGGGCAACGTTCCGTCCAGTGGATCGATATCCCCGGTTCCTCGAGTCGTCGAGCTTTCACTGGGATCGACAGTCGTTTTACCGCCGCTTTTCCGACTCGGCTCAACTCGTGGAAGCGCTCGATAAAACGTGATGGTGACGAGGATCTCGAGGGCGTGATACCTATATGGAAGAACAGGAAACACACGAGCCAATCCAGAAAGAATTTCCCATATATATATCTTCTTTTTTTTTTATTCTATAGCGTGGAATAAAGAGGCTGGATATTTGTTTCTTATATAAGGACACGCACACAGAAGCAATAGGAGGAAATGTGGATCATCGACGAGTGAATTTATTTACCTGTGGTTCGCGTAATAAGTTCCGCCGGTCGCTGGTGAAAGGGCACGTGTGCCAGGTGTGTGTCAGTGGGAAGCATAGTGTGTGCCAAGTGTTTACTTATGGTCGATCGGTGGCCGTGGTTTCGTTGTAGAACCTCCACAAAGGCCGGCTTAAATGGCAGAGAGTCCAATTAGCAACTCGAAACGCTACTGTGCCAGGCAGGTTAGCTGTCCTCCGCGTGTTCCATATCACGGTTCTTCTTATTCATCTCATTTCTTTTTCTTTTTCGGCGATCAGAAACTTTGCCCGACGAACAGTAGCAGATGATCCCTTATCAGAACTTCGTTTCGTCTTCGCCGCAAATTTTCTACTCTTTCAATCGTTCGGTTTTATTAAAACGATTACTCTGTTGGCTGAATCAGATTTCGTCGGGATTTGAGCTCAACTCTCACGATAAACGACGGGATTATCTTAATTGTCACCACTCCGAATCGTGGTCCATACGAAAAGATCAATTAATACGATAGAATTCCTGTTTTCTACGTTTTTCCTGACCATTTTTTCGAGAAACGCGTTACTAACGAGCGAAGCATTCGAAATTTTTCGTACGTGAACGCTCTCTGTTAATGGATTTCGTGTCGAGAAACGAGGTTAAAACGCGGCGACGCTTAAATGAGTCGGACTGCGGGGTAGAAACAAATCTTCCTTTCCACTCTGTTGAATAAAAGGAAAATGATACGGCGCAAAGTGATAGAAAAGAGCGAGCGTGGGTGGTTTATTTTTCGCGTTTCTGACCGTATTGCTATTCGACAGAAAGGAAGGAAAGTTGAAAATATAGAACGAAACAAAGGTATTTCTGATATTGTTCGCTCGGCCATTCAGCATGGAAAATAACGCGGTATTGAAATAAACACGGGACATTTTGTTTTTCTCAACTCCTATAAACATAGCAATAACATTACCATGTCCTTTTCCATCGAATATTTATCAATTGTTTGATAAACCAACGATCGACGCCCGTTCTTCTTTTTCGAATCTGTTTTTCGGCGAAGATATTTTCATTTCAAAAACAAATTCTCGCAAAGTCTGCCGAAACATCGTAAATTAAGAAGAACCCATGTTAAAAACTAATAATAATAATCTTCGCACTTCCTTCTGACTTATAATAATAAAAATAATCGAACGATCGAGGAAAGAGGATCGAGCAGAGATAAAAATGTATCGAGTTTTCGTCTTTCTTATTCCAGAGAAGAATTATTTTCTATTTCTTCTCCTACATCTTGAATTATTCTTGTTTTCTTAATTCAATAATTTCTAGAAATTAAATCTCCTCTATTGTTTAATATTCATATGAGTTATTTAATTAAGAAAACAGCAAGAAACATAGGAATAACTTTTCAAATGAAAATTAGGAGGTGAAAAACTCAAATCTACGAAAATTGGCCGTTTCTTTTCATTAAGAAGAAAGTGAAGAAAAAGAGGAACGAATGATGAATATATTCTTCCCCAATATGTTGATATGTGCTCCAGGTGCTGTCCCTTGGAAACGATATCCTCCCAGAGTACAAATTACAGTCACCTAGGATCGGCAAGTGGACCATATTACACTATTCACCTTTCAAAGCGGTCTGGGACTGGGTGATATTGCTGCTCGTATTGTATACCGCTATATTTACACCGTACGTCGCCGCCTTCGTCCTGTCGGATCCGGATTACAACAGCAGGAAGAACAAAAAGTACAGTGACGATCCCATCGTCATCATAGACTTCATAGGTGAGACACGAAATCAATGATCGATATTGGACAAGTAAGGCTGCTGTTACAATGAAAGCGTACTCGATACGAATTGACATTCTGACGAACTCCATATGCCAAAGTTAATCAAATATATATATAGATTTTTTACGAGTGTATGCATTGCAGTCTTTAAATGTTTCACTCGTCAGAATGCTAGTTCGTTCGAATACATATCCATTGTAGCCATGGCCATAACACAAGCCAGAATTCACGTTGTCTGACCAATAGAGTCCTATTTCACTGCGCGCCCAGAAAGTTCATAGCGTTTGTGTTACACTCAGAAAAGGTCAGAGTTTACGGAATACGTGGGTGTTTTCCTAATAATCTCAAAGATAGAAACACTGCGAGAATAGTAACTTTTGAAAAGTATGGTGGAATTTATTACAACGAATGTGGTCGATTGTAGAACTTTGTTACAGCATTTGCTGTGTATATATGCGTTTAGGAATAACTCGTTTCAGATCCACGGATTACCAGCGAATAACATTAGCATAATAAAAATAATATCAAATCTTTTCTAGTTAATTTATATACTAAATTTCATTTAATGAGTGTAAATTAATAAATCGCGATTATTATAGCATTTAAATTTTATGAATAAAAATTCCTCCTTGTAACACTCGTTCTAGTATATCCTACTATGTTAATAGAAATATCGAAAGAGACGTTGATTCTTGAACTAGATTTTGTGAAAAGTTATCGTCGAAAATTTGAGCACAATAATACAAAGTTTTATATCTTCCAATTTTTGCTTTGTTTCTTGTCCATTTACTTTCGAAGAATTTTTTTACCGATTCGGGATCAAGCGATAGTATTTTTACTATTGTTTCTTAAATCGAATTATTATTCTTGACAAAATGTTTGATGTTTCAGTCGACGTCACTTTCATAGTGGACATCATCATAAATTTTCGCACGACTTTCGTGAATAGCAACGATGAAGTGGTGTCCCATCCTGCAAAGATAGCCGTCCATTACCTGAAGGGTTGGTTCATCATCGACCTAGTGGCCGCCATACCCTTCGACCTTTTTCTCGTTGGATCTCACACTGACGAGGTAAGTTTCGTCGCACGCTCCACGTTTTCTGAGAATCTTCTTTCCAGGCTGAATCTGATCATCGTCAAATCACTTCCTATCAATCGACCATCCCCCCTATGAAATTTCATTAACCTCGTGATTTAAAAGATTCCAATTATATCGAAGTAATTGCACTTCTGTTTCAGAGAATTTCCCAGTTACCTAAGACAAATTTTGATGAAACGTTTGACGATAATTATGTGGTAGCAGAATTAAAATGAAAGAATGGTAATAAGATTCACAGAAAAACTCAGAAAATGATTCATTCGGATATTGTTTGACGTTGGAGCGTTCTCAAGATGTGAAACGTCGATTGAAATAAA
This sequence comes from Bombus fervidus, assembly GCF_041682495.2. Lineage (NCBI taxonomy): Eukaryota > Metazoa > Arthropoda > Insecta > Hymenoptera > Apidae > Bombus > Bombus fervidus. Next base: position 8,509,360 of record NC_091528.1, read on the forward strand.
TTTTTTCAAACAAGAATGTTAAATTTTAAACAAAAGTGATTTGACGTTAAGATCAGGTTTTCGGCTGAAGTTTCTAGAATGTCGATGTTAGCTCGTAAATATGATTAGGATGACATGCCGAGCCCAAGTTAAGTGCCCATAGGTGTGTCTTACCGGATTGGTGCTTAGTTCGTTTTCCCTTTTTTCGACGTTTCTCGGTGTTGAATGATTTCTCTTTTTTCTTTGTCGAAAGTTAGTCGATTCGACGTATATTAAATGTGCACACAATGTACGTACCGGCAAACGAGAAGGAACTTTAACGGATTCTCGTTGTCTGGAACGACTCCACACAAGTTTCACATATGGTACACGTACGTTATATAGATCAAACAATATCGAGAAAGAATCGAGAAAATAAAAAAGAAAAAAGAAAAAGAAAGAAAGTTTGCTCGAACAGAAAAATATATGTCTCAATCAAATTCGAATTTATTTGAACTTTGAAAGAAAGATACAAATTGGCATTCGCGTTTTAGCATGGAAATACTTTTTTCCTTTTTTTTGTAATATAAGAAAAATATAAGAAAGAAAAAGATAAATTTATAACGATAGCATTTAATTGAATTTGTACCTGTACACACACGTATGCATACACACTTGATCTATACATGTGTAAGTAAGTTTAGTTCTCTCGCTGTGAAGATTTCTGCTCTGATTGTCGAAATGTTAGATTTTTGTTGTCAGTTCCTTGTCAAGATTTCTCTTCTGTATTCTTTGTCCCGTGTCTTATTATTTTCTTTTATTTTCCATCGTTTCAGTTTTTCTCAATTCAATTTTTTATCGTTTTACGTTCGAGCCGTTCTGTTCTGGTTTCCTCATGATTTCTCGTGTATTTTCTTTGCCTCTCCTCCGTGACAGGATATTAGCATATGCCTATACGCAAGATAATCTTTTTTTTTTCCATTTTGTTTCCCATGGTGCTCGTTAGAAAGAAAAAGAGGAAACGATTCAAAACGCAAAATCGAGCACGTTAAAAAAAAGAGAAATATAGAAAATAATGATGCACCTGCGAATAATCTATATAACCCCTTTCTTCCCTGTGTTTCTTGGTGGAGGAGCAAATGTAGGACAGTGTAATTTTAATTGCGCGTGCAGGAGAGTTTATTTCACGAGCACTTTGCGTAAGTTGAAATCAATCTAGGAGAAATTAGCGAGAGTTTTATGTCTCGGCAAAAATCGAATAGAATACGTCGAACAATTTTTCTTTTTCCAAGATCTTCAAAGAGAGAAAATGTGAATTTTTTTACGAATATATCGATTAAATTAATTCCCATTGTCTCAGTAATTCTTTTCCGAAAAAATAGAAGGAAAGATCAAATGAAAAAATGTAGTCCCTTTTTTCTGTTACTTTCCTACTCTGTTTTTTAACAGAAAAAAAAAAGAATAAAATACAACAAATTAAATCATCACGAAATCATAAACGAACGAATTTTAACCTCAGTTTAACGTTTCCGTAGCTCGGCTTGGACAAGGACGAGGTTAGTTGACACACATACACACAGAAAAATTACTCACAGGCTGACGTTTCTTTTCCCTTTTCTCTTTTGTTGTTTCTTTAATACAAACGCAGGTTTCGATTTACACACGTTTTTTTACACACTAATGATTAAAGATTCACCAAACGCAAATAAGAAACACGTCTGATATTTTTTCTTGCACAGAATTTTTTTCTATACAATCAAACCCATTTTGTTCTCGATGTTCCGCATCGACTTCCACGATCTTAACCCGTACACGTGTGTGTCCACCTTGTACACCTACATACACACACGAACACACACACACATATACATGTACATAAATCACGATCAATTTACACACAAGAACCATACAAGAAGAAAATTCGACCAACTGCAACCCCACGATTTATCAAGGAAGTTAGAGCGAAGTCGATCGACATTAAAGAAAGTAAAAAAAAAAAAAAAAAAAAGGAAATGAAAGGAAGGAAAAGAAGTTAAATTCATTTTTACCATAGTTTATGTTAGTCATGTTAGACAGAGAGAGAGAGAGACAGAGAGTAATCGGCGATGAAATCTTGTTTCCAGATTTTTGGAAGCATTCGTTTGCCTCGGTATAATCGTAGAAAGAAAACGAGAAATGTCGATCGACTTGCTCCCGTCCTCTGCGGCGTGAAAAATTTCTCGACGATGAACCTTGAGGGAGCGTCTGCATGTTCACAGTAAAGTATTTTGCAATGGAAAAGCGATACTGTAAATAATAATAATAATAATAATAATAAGGATAAGGATAAGGATAATGATCAGTGATTATTATGTATTCACGTACGATCTCTTGGTAGGAGAATCGATTTGCATCAAAGTATAAAACCGTAGCATTCACAGGTACTTGTTTTTGTTACCTTTTTTTTTTTTTTTTGAGCTTAGCATATCCTTCCGAGTATACAAACATTTCTGTAAAATATATATTTTTTGCCGATAGTACGAAGTATGAATGAAGCGCAAAAAAAGATGAAAGATATTTTCATAATCAATGTTTCATAAAATTATTGTATTGTATATATATATATACACTCACATATTTTATATATATATACACATAATATATCCTGATTAGGTAGTTGATAGTTTTAGATGAATTATTCCTAACAAATATTGATCCTACGTTACAACGTAAAACGATCGATTTTTCATTTTTTTCACTTGATCCAATTTTTCTCTCGATCTTTTGTCGTTATTATTCCTTTTCTCACTTTCCCCATTTTTCACATAGTATCGTAGAGACTTTATCTGGGTATCAATACTTGTTGAGAATAATGCAAATAGTTAGAGAGTGTTTTCTGTAGTTAGTGGACCAACGAATTTTTCCCCTGTTTTTCCTTTTTTTTTTTTTATTTTTACCAAAAATATCGATGGTCGATTTAATCGAAATAATTCGAACATACATTCATTCGATTCTGATCTGCCTCAATTGTGTTGTATACATATTGTGGCACGAATTAGATGATACTGTATATCGGAGCTATTCAAGCCTGATCAAAGATGAAATGAGATTAGAGAAATGGCTGGCTAACAAAAGGAATCAAGAGAGCTTGCTAAAAGAGCGTCGTTATTTTCGAACGTTTCTAAATAACCTGCAGGGAACGTTTGTACGTTTTATCTCGTTTATATCTGTTGCACTTCAGCTTTTCTGTTTTTCTGTTCTCTCTCTTTCTCTCTCTCCCTCTGTCTCTTCCTTTATTTCTTTTTTTTTTTCTAAGGATACAAGGTGCAGTTGCGGAAAACCTCAATTGTTAATTTCATAATAATTAAAATACTCTGCGTTCCGTGATAAAATGTTTGCAATAATTCACAATATCGAGTACGAAAAACTTTAGTAAAACTAAAAAATATTGAAAATCTGAAACTTCAAGCGTTTAATTATGGACGTCATATTCAATATTATCTGTTCAATCTTCTTCTCTGAACTATTTGATGTATCATTTCCATGTATCATGCAGATTATCAAGTATTATATTTAGTACTATAATGAATTGTTTTAACTATTATTCTGTGACTGTACCTTTTAACTAAATTTGTGCTTCGGGGTTGCAGAATTATCCGTGCTTACTTACAAGTGTTTCGACCTTCCCCTAATGTAACGATATAAAAGAAACAGTGTCGAAATAGAAATGATAGCTCGTAAAGAATAATCCCCCAAAAAATCGATCTCTCGCAGTCAAATCGATTGTTCCAAAATTCACTGATATCAATAAATGCCCACACGATACACATGGTTCAGAGTACTCTTGACAGTACTTTTACGTATAACCGTATAATGATGCACATACAATGGTTCACGAAAGTATATGACGCTCTACCATACGATAGTAAATCTTTATATCTATACAAAGGATTTTGAAATTCTGTTACCACTATAACGAGGTACGGGTATCATGATTATATTGGTGAAACTTGAAATCAATCTGGAAGTATATATAGAAGTTATAAAATGTTTATTACAAATACATATTAATAAAAAATAGCTATGTTAAGCGTATGATAAATGTTATATATTGTGCCACTAAATATTGAAGTTTATTTATCTAACGAATAATTGACTGTCTAAGTACTTTTGTGGTGTCTACAGAATATACACTTGCAAATATTTTCTAACTTCTATATACATTTCCAGGTTTGTTTCAAATTTTACCAATATGATTATGATAGTCCTGTCTCATTATATGTAATATTAATTATAATACATTCATAAGGTTTCTGCAAGTGTTCGAACACTTTTGTGATGTGCTGAATAATTGTTCAGTTCTTCTAGGATATCAAAATATAACCAAATACATGCTCGTCTTCTGATCAAATCGTAACTGAGAATCGTGATTTACTACCCCTAGGCCATATAGCATAGCCTAAAAAGAAATACAAAATAAGAAATTGAAGATAGACGGTTTCTAAGGGAAAAAATCACACGTACATATACATGAATAAAGTGATATATAATACATACACAAACGCATAGAAACACGCGAAAGACGCAAAGGATCACACAGTAACACAACGAACACACCCCGAAACCGAAAGACTTTTCAGCGGGATTTTGTAACGATCGTATGTAAGCTTTTGGCGTTTTATCTCTCTGGATTATCCATTAATCAATTCTCTCTGTTGATCTTCTATTTTTACGTTGTCGAGCTTTTCTCTACCATTTTTATTAATTGCGCTTCTGTTGCAAGCTACATAAAGAAAGTCGTACAAGCCCGGCCTAATATGATAATTTTTGTGTGTATACGTATTATTACCATTTAAAGTAATTTCCTCATTCGATGTTCTTAACAAATCTGTTTTGTATTTTACGCTTTTAATACAAAAAAGACGAGAACTCATATTCCTTGTTGTATCATGTTTTATTATAATTGTACATCTGGATATTTTTTGTACACGATAAATGATCATGTGTGTTTTCTATCGCTTGAACGCTTCGTCTTCTTTCTACTTACGTATAATATGCATTGTATAACGATCAGCGGGTTGCTAGGAGATATTTACACGGCAAGATGTAAAAATCTTTCCTTTCTCTTTGGCTGCTGGCTCTTGGTTGATCACCGTATATTCGAAGGTTCTTGTCTTTAAATTTATTTCATCCATACCATACACTGATCGAAGTATCAGTCTTTCAAAAGTTAAATTTTTGTTAAATTGTTAACTACATTTTTTATTAAAGTATCAATTTCTTCACATCATCCAGGTTTAATTAACATTCGTTATCTCGATAAAGAAATCTTATTTTTATAAATTTATTTATTACGAGAGGATAGCATAAATAATTAGAAATTTCAAAGAAAATTTGAGAAAATAGTGTATATAATAATAGTCATTCTCTTATGCATTTGATCAATATGGCTTCTGAGCGACTCACATGTGGATCATATCGTAAAGTTTCGTGGAAGCTTGTAATATTGGAGTCTAGAGGGAATTAAATATATGAATTGCCTATTAATCGTGATATCGCATATTGACTTTAACGAATTCCCATATTAATAAATCTGTTGCACTTCTAATAACTACTAAATTAAAGTTAGAAATTGTATAATAAATTATCCGAATTACGATAGATTATCGAATCCTGAAATTAACAAAGGATTGCTGAAGTGTTAAAGTACTGAATTCCCAAGTTAACAGATCAATGAATCACCGAATTTTTTAAATTCCGAATCTGGAAATTATTGAATAACTAAACTTTTAAATAGCAAAGTTTTTAGAAATGCCACATTCTATTCAGGAATTGTCAATTGTTTAGATGACTCAGACAATCATATCTTACCATAATCATAAACCTCCATACTCTATCCAGGCCATTAGCCGTCTATCCTTTAACGACTGCAAACATACTATCGATCATTCAGATATTTGATTACCCAACGTTATTCCAACAATTCAAGGTACTAATTATTCGACAATAGTTTATCTGGAAGTCAGCAAGCATCCACGACGTTGAAGTCGTTTCAAAAGTGAGATAAGATCGCGTTAGGCAATAAGATGGAACACATTGTGTATTCGAAGCTTCCACGATGCTTCCTTTGATGCACCGGTTCGCGTGTACATCGTAATAACATTTCTCGCATTATCAATCTTTGCTATCAAACGTCCTCGGATATTCTTGGTAATCCCGAGGCCGGATAAAAGACGGCCAACTTTCTCATCTCTGGCCGATATAGCTTAGCTCGTCCCAGGCCATAAATCGCGACCGAGTCTTCAAAGCACCGTGGCCATCCAAGCAAAACCAGAGATAATATCGTTTTAAAAATATCGCGTTACCATCCATCATTCTGTTTCCGTTCGACCAAAACTCTAGTGTGATTGTGGCACGAGCATGACGATTTTTCGATCGCTTATAAAAGAAAGAAAAAAATGAGGAAATGGTTCGAAGGATGTACAGAATGATTTTTATGTATTGTCTTTTTGACTAAATTGTTGGAACATAATTTACAGGTGAAAATTTTAAAAAGATAGGTGGTATATAGTGGAAATCTATCTACCTGAATTTTTGGAGAGATAAATATTTGTAAAGCATAGTTTGTGTAATACGAGTCTATTGATTGTACTATGACGTTTTATGTAATCCAAGTATACTGATTCTACTGTTTAAGATATTTATGTTGTAATATTTGTATTTGTAAAATACTTGCAAATTATTAAAAATACTTGTACTTATTGTCAAAATACTTGCTGCATGAAGTCTGATATGACAATTTAAGCTTTAATTGTTAATTTTAAATCAATCACGACTATGCAATATATACAAAATAAATATAATCAACCTTCCTATTATTCTATAATACAGAATACATTGCTATACGTGTACATGTTTCAAGCTACGATCGATATTTGCTTCTAACTTTGTAACACAATATTTACAGCAAAAAAACGTCATTTTGTTTTCACCTGTAGATTATGATCATACAGTTTGGCACCGATAATGCATATAATAAAAAGTTGGACTAAAAAAATTCAAGATACTCTGTATAATTGCATCAGAATGCGAATTAATTCGTTTATTAATACATTGATTGAAATAGCGTAACTATCGCCGAGCAACCCGTGCAACCAAGTACCAAGTTCGAGATTACTCGTTAGCAAAGTTATTTAGACGAATGGTTCAGTTTTGGTTGGAGCGTAGTCGACTTTTGCATGATAGAATCGTTAACGAATTATCGTTCGATCGAACGATCTTTTTTCTTCGATGCGGCTAATCGAATCTCGAACCAACGACAGGTAAGGAATTCCATCGAAGAGAAAGCATGAGTATTTACTGAGTCTGTGTTGAGCAGAATGTTTGTAACGATATATGATTGTGAATGCATAATGCTACTTACAATGATCCTTACGACTGACTGTTGGCGATGTTGAATCTTGATCGTGGAAAATGATCAATGATTCGCGATGTCGATCTCGATCGATCGAAATGTTTGGTACATACATTTGTATTGACTGACGCGTATAAGAGAGGAGAGAAAAAGTAAAACAATAATCACAGATTTCGTATAAATCATCTTTTATCGTCATTAATAATAAATAATACAGGAAATACCCATAAGTGGGAAATTTTGTATTGTTACAGACAATTTGAATAATTTTTTCGAAATTCTGAATGTTTTCTATATGTAATAAAATATATTCACTGATATTCTCAATCTTTTGATAATAAAATTCTAGATCATCGTATATCCAAATTAAATATCTAATTTCAATGCATCGGAAAGTGCTACATTAACTTCGCGAATTGTTAATTATTAATGTTATGGTGTATTTAAATTATCAAATTTTCAAATGGACAAATCTATAAATTACCAAATTCCCACCGTATCGAATCCGCAAATTATTGAATTACTCTCCAAATTGCAAAGAGTGTTATGATAAATCTGTGAATCGTTAATTAATCACAGTGTCGCCCATAAATGATCGAATTCCCAAATTAGCAAATCCATTAATTACTAAGTTTCCAATGTACCAAATTCCCAGATCAACAGATCTATAAATCACTGAACTTTCAAATTATCGAATCCCCAAGGTATACTTACTCAAAATATAAAGAACAATCCAAATGAAATAAATGAAGAAGTTTGTCAGCTCTAAAAACTTTGATAGATTAGCTGTAATCATGCAAGATACTTCTCTTATGTTCATTTTGTACATATCTCCTAACTTTCGGCCCGCTTCGCAACCATGAACGAATCTCACTATACAATGTTGTTCATACGATGCCACGAAATATCCCACGAGTCTGTTTTTCTGTAATTACAACTTCCGCCTTAATAAAAAAACATACGAAATATCTCGTCTGTGGTAGCGAAGCGGTTAATGGCATATTAGTGATTTATACGAAACTGTAATTATTGCTTCAGTTATACTCTTCGCTATAACATCGATAACATCCTTATAAAATGTATTCCTTCGCTCCTTGTTGTATTAGCCACGATGTGTTTCGAGTGGATATTACAATTAGTAAGTACTACGCCTACCATGTTTGTTTCTTTTTGTCTCTATCATAAGAAATTTACACATAAATTGATATTCAATTGAACGTAGCTACTTCAATAGTAAAAGTTTACAAACTTGAGGGCAACCATTTCTGTCGAAATTGCCTTGGGAATGCAATGAACGAGACTATCTGCTCGAAAGTCAGTTGAAATTTCTGCAATTTCCTTTTTCTTCGCCTCTTTGACACATATAAAAATGCAGGTTCCAATTTCTTTTTGTCCAAATGAAAGATTAAATTTAAACGAGGAAAACTTTTTTTCTTTATTTCACTGTTCTTTTCTTATGAAGATTAAATATTCCTGAAAAATGAAAAGAGGATATTAAGTATTGCAAAGCTTCTGGCTGACCTAAAAGTGACCGACGTCTCGATCGATCGAACTCGAGGACGACAGTCGGCGTACTAAAGATTCCTCGTAAGAACTACGGTTAAAGCCATAACTCAGACTGTCAAACTGACTTTGGCGTTGCTGCAACCAAGGGAAAACCGTTCGATAAAAACCTGATTACGTGGAATGCTTATTGTTAGTCTAGAACGTCTGTATATCCAGGCCAGATCAATTATTTATTACGTTTCTATCTAGTGTTACATTTTTTATCGGGTCACTGCATTCAACCAAGATAGTGTATCTAAAATATGAAATATGCAAGCAGACTGCGAATGTTTTTATATTTATGATACATGGAAAATCTATGCATATAAGAATATATAAAGTATACATAATGGGTAAAATTATAGAAAATATTTGAGTTAAAACAATTGTTATAAATTTAAGACTGCAAAACATAATATACAAAAATATATAAAAAGGCCAAAATAAAATACTTATCGTGATAATTAGTAGCTATATAGGCGAAACAAGAAGTTCAATTTATTTACATTCGTAGAAATAAATTATGTAAACATCCACGGGTTGGTTACGTATAATACTTAGAAAGAGTGAAACAGATTTCTATTTATGTGCTATATTTTTCAGTGTTCTTCTCAGTCTATGCACAGAATTAATTTATTCACATAATTCCATTGCTTGTAGCGATACGAATTCGTTCTTCAAAAGTGCTATAGAATAGAAATAAAAATTTAATATCCAGCATTAAACGTAATCACGTTTGAAAGAATTGGGTAAAATTCCAAACGCAATCCTATTGAAACGTCCGTAATGAAATTATCATGAAATTGGTATTCTTCGTGGCTGATATTCGACTGATGGCCAAAGTCAGTTCACTTTAGCTTCGACGGAAAACTCGAACAAAGAACCAAGAGTGTCGTACGGCCGAGCGTGAGATCGACAAAGTGTGACGTGTTCTTTACAGACGACCACCTTGATAGGACTATTGAAGACTGCTCGTCTTCTGCGACTCGTCAGAGTAGCCAGGAAAATCGACAGGTATAGCGAATATGGAGCTGCGGTTTTACTCCTTTTGATGGGCACCTTCGCTCTTAGTGCCCATTGGATGGCGTGTATATGGTAAGTTTCCCGTTAAAAATTTGAAATATTAATCCTTAGATACATAGCGGTTCTACTCGATAATACGTCACAAATTTAAAAATGTGTTTAAATGTATTATTATGTCTGAAGACTACAAAAGAAGAACACGATATGTCGCATTTTTTAGCTTTCACCAATCAATTATTTTTTTTTTTATGCTTTTTACAATTTTTTTCTAGATACAGTGAAATGTCATTTTATTATTTATGTCATATCAAAATACCTTTTTTATTCATAAAATGATATTAAAGTTAGAAGATTGACGTACGTATCACGTTTTTCTTTTCTTTTAAGAGTTGAAGAAAAGAATTTATGGAAGAAATTAATTTTGTAGCGAAGGAAATATTATTTCTAAATTTGTAATAGATTCAAATGGAGATAAAATGATAAAAGATAGAATCGTTTTGTTGAAGGTACGCCATAGGAAACGCGGAGAGACCAACGCTGAAGAGCAAAGTCGGTTGGCTCGATATTCTGGCCAACGACACGCATCAGTTTTATTTTCACAACAACACCGGAGGGCCGAGTATAAGGGTGAATAAACTCATCAAACTGTAACTTTTTAACGTCGTTTCGTGGCTAATCTAATGTCACGCGAAACGACCCGAACGCTCGTTTATTATTCTAGAATCGAAAATAGTTCTTCATTAATCGTTTCGACTAAAGCTCTTACCTCTGTCCATTTTTAGAGCCGCTATATCACAGCACTATATTTCACCTTTAGTAGTTTGACATCAGTGGGCTTTGGAAACGTGGCTCCAAACACGGATGCCGAGAAGATATTTACTATAATCGTTATGCTAATCGGATGTAAGTATCGATCAGAATGATGTAATCATTTCAATTAGTGACTAATGTATGTACGACGAATTAACTCGGCTATACTTTGTTCCAGCTTTGATGTATGCCAGTATCTTCGGTAACGTCTCAGCGATCATTCAGAGGCTTTACAGCGGTACAGCAAGATACCATACGCAAATGCTTCGAGTTCGAGAGTTCATCAAGTTCCATCAGATCCCTAATCCGCTTCGTCAACGGTTAGAAGAGTACTTTCAACATGCTTGGACGTACACGAACGGAATCGACATGAACAGCGTTCTAAAAGGATTCCCCGAGTGCCTTCAGGCGGACATCTGTCTTCATTTGAATAGAAATCTTTTAAACAACTGTAGAGCCTTCGAGGGTGCCAGTCCTGGTTGTTTAAGGTACATAAGCTAGATATCTTTTAAAACACTACTATTGTCTTAATTAATGTATTGATATTTTTTTCGCCAAGGGTGTACATATAGCTAGATGTTTAACAAAATGAAAAAATTAATTGATTAATATTTTCTTCCTTTTTTTAATTAGGGCGTTATCATTAAAATTTAAAACGACACACGCACCACCCGGTGATACGCTAGTTCATCGAGGAGACGTGTTAACGTCTCTGTACTTCATATCGCGCGGCAGTATAGAGATATTGAAGGGCGACGTTGTGATGGCAATCCTGGCCAAGGACGACATATTCGGGGAGAATCCTTGCATATATCCGACTGTCGGCAAAGCATCTTGCAACGTGCGTGCGTTGACGTACTGTGACCTGCACAAGATACACAGGGACGATTTACTCGACGTTTTGGCTCTTTATCCGGAGTTCTCCAATCACTTTAGCCAGAATCTCGAGATCACTTTTAATCTGAGAGATGTACGTATTATTTACATATCCTTTTATTCACAATTGGTAATGGATAAGGGAAGCTTCCCTTTTAAAATGGTTTTCAGTTTAATTCGATATCCCTTACCTATCCTGAGATACTGTAATTTAAATGGAAGATTAATTTTTAATCTTTTGTTATGTCCGTCTTTGTCGCAGCTCTTCCCTGACAGTCAGTGTCAAACGCCTAGCACCAGCGTTTGTAATCGTTAATATTCTATTCTTCCTTATTGATTAATAATATGTAAAATACAAGAACAGAATTTTGTATTTACTTCGTGTTTGGAAGAGTTAATGAAATTTCGTGTTAATTTACAGGAGGAACAGGCTGGTGTCGATCCAATATCAGCAAGGTTTCCCGTCAGTACTCCAACGGACGTCGATGTCGACGCTAGGAGATTCGCTTTCCGTCCACCAAGATACCGTCGAGGACCCGGTGGTCCTGGCACCAATCTTATCCCTACTGGTCGACAAGACTCTTTACAGGGTGATCAGGAAGACTAGTAAGAATTTTTCAATCAAAACCACGCAAGCAAATAAATGCTTTCTCTCACTGAAATTCATATATTTCTTCGTTGCTATCAAAAACAGCGACAAAGGGAGTGGTCATGGAATTCTGGAGTTCAGTACCGACAAAGCGGGCCAAGACGTGACACCATTGAACCTAGAGTTCGACGAGCCAAAGCAAAGAAGCTCCACATTGAACTCCATAACCGGTGAGAAAAATCGCGTGTATTCGGTCGATCGATTCTCTTTTGCTCCATTTTTCCCCATCGGAGTGGAGTAATACTCTTTCTCTGTAAATCTCTCTTTCTCTTGTTTGCCTCTACTTACTGTCTGAGGAATGTTGTTCTCTGCACGATAAATAGAATATTCTTAATACATATTCGAGTAAGGACTTCTGTTACGATTTACTCGGTTTCGAACGTTTGCTATACATGTGGTCGTTGGAAGATCCTTATGATTCAGGAAAGTACTTTTGAATCATTGCTTCGCAAACACCCGCCACATCGATTATCGCTTATCATTTAAAAAGTATATTTTGAGAGATATAGATACTTCTCGGAACGTTGTATATATTTATTGAGAAGCTCAGCTTGCCCCTTTATTCCTTTATTTATCTTATATACTTATTACTCGTTACACGAGTTTGGACCGCTTAGAATCTCCGAAGAGAACCGATTTTGCCGGACCGGTTAACAACGTTATTGTGGAAAGGTAATTCCGAATCTTATATAGCAGAGTGCAGTAATCGCAGTTGCCTCCAACTATACAGTAGTCCTGGAGTGGAAGCGGTGGGATGTGAATTTTTCCTTTTTACTAACACTTGATTGGAAATTGTGCAATTTTCACCCACTTTTTTCACTTGCTTTAATCACAAATAGTAACTGTGTTGAGAGAAAGAAAATTCTGCTGAAAGAGCTTATTAGTATTTTCAAGATCTTCTCCTTTCATTTATCGTTAGTAAATTCATTCTTTTATTAGAAATTCTATGAAATTAATCTGTAAATATGAAAGTTTTAAAGAAACCTTATGGATGCCGAATTGTTATAGACTGCGAATGTTTATGAAAAATACAGTATCGAAACTTAAATAAAACGTAGTACTTTTGATATATTATATATCTTTAAGTACACATCCTTGTATATTCTCGTCATAGGTATCCGCAGTCTAGTTATAAAATATTAAAGTAGCAAATTTTTCATACATCAATTTCACTTTGTATTAGATAAAATCTTGCTAATGAAAAATAGAAACTTTCTTGAAAATTACAAATCTGTCCCCCTTTCCACTTCACGATCGCCAAATTACAGTTTCAGTCAGATTCATCTTGATTCAATTGCTACTAGTTCGTGTCTCATAAAGATCTTCATTCCACCATAGATACTTTTTTTTCTAAGATCTCGTCTCTGTAGCATAGATCATTTTTTCACGAGCTTTACTCGACCGACATAATTCCTCCATTCTTTCTACCTTTCCCTCTTTTTCTGTCCGCTAAAACATCCCCCTTAGCCCAATCGCTTTGATCGACGTAGTATGATCTGTAATGTGATCTTGAAGTCTCTGAAATTATAATTTTGTAGATATTCATATCGTGTATATACATAACAATTTTCTAACCATACAACATTTTTGTATATATTTTAGAGAATTCTCTTGAAATGGAAGTACTCAAAATATAGATTTTTAAGATTTCAAGATCACCAGAATTATCTTTTTTCCTTCGTTTTACGAAGCGATATTTCTTTTATGATTAATATTTAAGGTAAATAGAATACAACGTTAAATCTAGATTAAAATAAAAAAGAATTATCCTTTTCTTCGATATAAGAGATGAGCTTGACGAGGGAAAATTTTGTAAAATATTTTGCCTTCAAATTGTTCTAAAATTATTTTCTAAGATATTTTTACTTTAAACATTCTAAAGTTATATTCTAGAACATTTTTATTCCAGAACATTCTAAAATCTTAAAAATCGTATTCTACAATATTTTTATTTAAAACATTTTAGTTTATTTTTATAATCAATCGAGCTCGTCTCATCACATCTCGAGCTAAGAAAATCAGAGGCGTTTGGGTTAAGTGTGCAGCGTTTATAAGCTTTGCGTTTGCATTTGATTCCCGAGTTCGTTAACACCTTGAAACCTGGTTGTTCAGGCATGCTAACCCATCTCAAGCGCAGCATACCGGACCTACGTCAGCACAAGATCCATCTTCAACCACTGACGAGTCACGATTACCTTGCCAAGCAGAGTAAGTATCCATTTGGCGGAGTAGACTGGCCAAGTTTTTCTAAATCGTCGCAACGGAACAGACACACAATGTTTATCTCGCAATAATCAGCTGGCGATGAACCAATGCTGAAGAAACTGGGACACAATTGCAATTAAGTCCCTGGAAAATAACATAATTTATACAAGAGTTGTCGACCTCTTTTGTTCTCTCGCTCTTTCTCAGTTTTTTTCTCTCTCTCTTCCTCTGTGGCTCTCTGCCTATCTGTCTCCTCCTTCTGGTTCCCCTCTTTTCTTTGGAGATAAGAGGCACTTTTAGAGATTAGGAAGGCTCGTGTCTGACTTCCCGGATCGTGGTATTGATACTTCTGTGCCTGGGTTTATCCAGTGACCACGCCGTTGACGAAACCAACACGGAGAAGCTCAGCCGCCGGTGAAAGCTGCCTCAGCCAAAACGCTGTGCATCCAACCTCGACGACATCCAGTCATTATACCACACCATCGCCACCGCAACATCCACAATCTCATGGTGCGTGGAATTGTTTCCATGTTTCATTCCCCGTCGTTTGTGTATTGTATCACGGTCGAATGTTGCCACCTTTGCTCGTGAATATGTGTTTGTCATGTACGTGAGGAGACTTTTCCGAAAATTGCTGAGAAATGAAAAATAGATATTGAAGAGGTCGCATAGAAAGGTGCCCCTTAAACTAAATTGAAATTTTATCTATGAATCTCGAAATATTAAATTTATCATCGAGACATTTACATCGTACCAATGTATACGAACTTTTTACATATAAACACAGATGACACTTTTACAAAATTCTTCGAAACGTAAGACAGACAAATATTTGAATTAAAAATTTGCTAAATCTAAAGGTACCGAATTAATAGGTACACGCCTAGCATCAATTAAAACTATTTTGAGACGAAATACAATTCCAAAATAATATTCGAAAGAAATGGCAGAACTAACTCAAACTATCGAACTAAATTTCTCAAGTTCCAGTTGAACAGATTTTTTTATCCGATTATTTCTAATTCTAGGTGACTTTCAAAGTGGACCAGGCCGGCCTGTAGAAGAGATAAACGCGAGAATAGACCAACTATCGCGACAAGTGACCTCACTGGAGCATTCTATGGGTGAGGACATCAGATTGATTTTGAATCTGCTACAACAGACGCTCAATTCATCGAGGGAAAGTTCCAGCATCGAGATGATGCCTGGAACCACCTCGGCCGGGCTGTCGAAAAGTAGTAGAGCTCCAGCATTGGTCCAACGATCGGCCAGTGAACCGCAACCGCCGACAGGTCCGCCGTCGAACAATGGAAATGGAAAGCTTCAGCCTAGCACGTCTCACAGTTTGTTTAGGTGAGTGTTCGCGATTCAATTTGGTAAATTAGAAATCCTATCGTTCGCACAGTAACATGGTAAAAAGATTGATGTCTAATTATTAAAGTTAGAGAATTTATACTACATATGCAGAGTGCCTCCAAACTTTGTCGGTATATTACTATATTTAGAAAATGCCTGAAGTTTAGGTTTCTTATTCTTTATCAATGCCTTTATGAATATTTGATATCTCAAAACATACCTTATTTTTATTTTAAAATTTCAAGGAACCGCCATCTTTTTCACATGTTACCGTATTCTTTTACTGTTCGTCACAGCAGATGTAACATGTGTCTTTTCTTTCTCTTTTCTATCTTTCTTTGAATTCAAATCGACGTGGTTGGAAACGTTCGAAGTCGCGACATCGATTATCAGGACCGTACATAAATTGTTCTCTCTTTAAACCATTATTCTCTCTCTCTCTCTCTCTCTCTCTCTCTCTGTCTCTCTGTCTCTTTTTCTATCTTCTCTCTTTCTTCTTTTTTTCAAGTAGAAATTGATTCTGTTTTTCCTAGGAAGTAATCGATATTTTTATTCTTGGAAAGCTTTCTTTCGAAATCCCTGGATCAGTTGCATTTGATTTCGACGTCTTTTATTTTGGAAAGGTTGGACAAGTTCCGAAGGTGACCATACTCTCTCATACTCTTCTTTGAAACCCTTTTTTTGCGAGCAGTGTCGCGCAAGTAGAACCGAGGCAGGAGTATCATAATTATATTAATGCAAAACATCAAGATAAAGATAAAAATTTGCATAAAAGTAACGCTGTTAGTTTTCTGCATTTACGAAAGTTGTTGCTAGTTGAAACTTGTCACGTTGTAACTTTAAATAATCTCATTTCCGCTCTCTTTCTCCTTATCTTCTAACTAATCTTTGCCCTTGTAATTTCGATCATTTTTTACTTTTTTTATTTGTTTTTTAATATATTGTATCAAGTAGAATGAATAATTGACATCGACATTTAAATCAAGAATCATTTTGAAATACTACTTAGAATGGTCTTTCTTTTTTTCTCGATCATTAGTGCCTAGATCTTTCGTTAGGTTACATATTTCTGATCGATTTCTTTGTTTAACTTGCTGAGCCTATCTTTTTGTTTTCTATCCCCTTAATTAGAATATCGATCGAGCATTCTTTCATACGACGCGTGCGTAGAGGATTTTTATTTATTCTGCGACGTAGCACGTTTTCGAAGCTTGAAGGTGAACACGCGGGGTATGTCAAGCCATGTTTCCTCGATTCGTTTGCTCGTTAACGGCATCAAATTAATCACTACACCATTGTCAATTTGTTTGAAGGAAAATTTCCACGATCATCGTTTTAGATAGAGCTTTCCATTGTTCTTTTCTCTCCACACGATAGAACAAACATTTAAATAATGCTTACAGTTAGTACTAAAATACAGATTTTAAAAAATCATAAATTATACACCTAAATATTTTGTCAGTAGATATTTCCAAATTGGTCCATATATTGAACTTCAATATCAAACATTAACATTGTATGTATTGCGTGTATAAATTTTTGTAAGAAGATACACGCTTAGGAGATCGAAAAATTTGATATTAATTCCAAAAAGATTTTATTACTATTAAGATAGAAAGATATTTTCAAATTTGTCACAAAATACTTTCTAAAGTATTAAATTTTAACATCAAGCACGAATGTTTGTAGCTTTATGTAAAGGTGTCTAAAATTTTCCACGGAAAAAAATCTAGTTTTCAATTCGTCTATATTATAGTAATCCACACGACACTACCACTCTTTGTACACCTTAACAGAACTTGCCTTCATAGCAATTTAAAAATATCCTATCACAATGGACAGAGGTAAGAGATTCAATATGTAGCTGATTCCCGCGAGTATGAATCGCCACTACGTAGGGCATATGTTTTCATTAGTGCACAAGCATACGTATGTTTTGCTAGTTTCCATTTAGAAAAGTGCAGTACAGTCTCGATAGTCTCAAGATGTTCCCAGTTAACAGGTTAAATTCAATCTTGTCTTGAGAAAAATAAACTATAATCCTGGAAACGCGATCAGTATCTTCGAGCCATTCGTCGTAAGGTGTCTTCGCAATAAAAAAGCAAAAGAATCCAAATCTGAATCACTCGTTTCTTCCCAGAACTATCGAGATTCTACCGTATACCTTTTAGCACTGAATTCAAGACTCGTGCTCCTTTTGAACACTAGCGTACCAAGGAACGAGGAGATGGAGCTGATCGATACAGACCACGTTCCGTAGAAATATAAATTAAATAATGTCGATGTCAGATTAATCGCGAATTTTTGTATAGGAGTCCCAATCAGGCAGACTTGCGACACTGTTCGGGACACTTAGAGGAATTAGAGGCCTAACCGAATCCCTTTGTACATAAATCACGTGCTTCAAGTATATTTCGCTGCTATTCATAGCGGACGCCAGCGGCCGCTAGTAGATCTCGATTAAAACGAATTAATTCTTTGCTTAATTTCCATCTGCAGTAGACCTCCAACGAAGGAGCCTCCAGCGTCAACGTCCTCGGGTACGTCACGATTGACAGTCACGTCGGATAGTTCCGCCCTGGCAACGGCCCTGCAGACAGCGTTGAGAACAGCACCCACAAGGTCACAGAGCCAACCCGTCGATCTAGCCGTACCACCACCCACACAACAGGCACATCTGCCGCACGGGTGGCATAGTCAACCTGCTGCATTTAGGAGAGGAGAGTTCAGGAGTGGGTAAGTGGACAAAAATTACATTTTTCTGTCGATTACAAGGTATTAAGAATGTTTGATATCGAATATTCTAAACAATTCTCT
This sequence comes from Bombus fervidus, assembly GCF_041682495.2. Lineage (NCBI taxonomy): Eukaryota > Metazoa > Arthropoda > Insecta > Hymenoptera > Apidae > Bombus > Bombus fervidus. Next base: position 8,527,992 of record NC_091528.1, read on the forward strand.
AATTCAATTCTAAATTCCATGCACTGCTCCTTCTTTAATATTCTCTCGCCTTAATCTCGCAATTAATTCGTCAGGTACAGTTCGTTCAACAAGCGTTCAGAACCGGAAGGGGACGATCCGTGGAGCTGCGTGGTGTCCGTATCGGATCGAGGAAGCTCTCAACGTCCTCGAAGCAGCGAGTCTCGAAAAGAACCAACGAACCATCGTGGTTCCACCGATCTAGCAAGTAGTCAACGTTCAGACGGCAGGCAACTTACTCGAGAGGATGGCATAGGTCAAGCGTCGGGACAACGACAAGAGTCCTCGAGGCAAACGAGCGAAGACATCTCCTGGGAATTCACGATAAACGAGGCGCCGATCGCGAGATTAGAATCGTTGGATGAACTCGACCAGGATCACGGTAGTTAAAGTCAAGGTTTCCCCTTCCTTTTTGAAGTAATTGCAGCTCGCTTACGACTGAAACGCGACGCGTTGTTGAGCAATCGACAACATAATGATTCTAATGATTCATTCGGATGGCTGTGGACTCCTTCCGTTCCCTTTTGGAGGATCTAGAAAATGTGGCGCCAGGATAGAATACGCGTCCGCCGATCGATTTTCTCCTGGAGATTCCTTTGGTTTTGATTTGTTGATTGGAGTTAGTTTCATGTACTTCTTTTATGGAGTAACTAGATAATTTTAGATACTGTGTCGTTGAGCTTGGCAATTTGTGATTCGTCAAACTCGATTTTTGACGAGTGTTGGTGAATAATAATAACACTCTGTTAGGTTGGTGCATATGAAACTTTGTTTCGTTTAAGTTTGACTTTGACGAACGTGTGGAAATATATTTTGTTTAATGTCAATTATCAAATATATTAAAGAAGAAGATATTTGATATAGATTAAGTGTATTTAATGTTAAGAAGATTTGTAATAAAAAGTCGTAACCTCGTTATTGGTCAGCATAAATGATCAGAATGTTCGTTTTATTCTTTCATGTGAGTTTTCATTTAGGAATAAATCTATTTTCAGATTTATAACAAGATTTTTAATAAAACTAATTAATCGTTGAAAAAGTATACTGAAGAAAGCACATAGAAATTATTTTCAACACATTATTTCAATTAAATTATTTCAATTAAAAAGGCAGTATTACATATGCACAAGCCTAAGAGTTTCTTCGTTCGTTCGATCACTTATTTTTCTACTTGTATTAAATCTATGTGTTTAATATTTTAAGTAGAATCTTCACGTAATGTAACATTTTCGGTTTCTTTCAAGCTTTTTATTATACACTGCGTTACTAATCGCGAGGCATTATTATGAATGATTAGTGACTTCAGTATTATAAGCAAAGCACTATATCTATTATTGCACTTGATCATTTATATGTATATGTACATTCACTTCAAGGAAAAAAGATATTTTTGCTCGTTCTTTTCTGATTAATATCACCTATTAAGAAAACGACACCTATTCAAACACAATTTTTACAAAATTTTCGTTGAAAAGCGACTTATTTATTTTCTCTAAATATTTTCTCCAACTAATTTACCCGGGTTACCACAACGTTGTCGATAAATTTTCGAGCGTGGAATGATTAAGAGAAAATCGATTGGCAAGCGCACAGCAATATCGTCGTGGTACAAGAAGTTTTTAAGTTTGAAAGAGCGAAAAGACGAGAGGAAAGAGTGAGAATGGAAAGCACGAGCGGCGTTTCAGAAAGCTATACACGTACATATACAAAGACACAAGTACACATACACAGGTACATATTACATAGACGCAATTATTCCGTGGTATCAACACATTTAATCCTACCGTTGGAACGTGAACTTGCCTTCGAGGTTTCTACCCCGTATTAACGCTACATTTCCTTTGAGCAATTTTTTAATCGAGTTAATCGATATACACATTCGCATCTACACACATACACAGATACACAAATTACTATGTATTCCCCTCCGGAAGCGATGCTTTTTTGTTTTGCACGTGGAAAGTTCTCTTTCGTTATTCGATAACATCGTGAAGAAGAACAAAAGAAACGAACACTGAGGGGAATTAAAGAAGAATTAAAAGAAATAAAATGAAAGTACAAGATAACAGGCAGAAGATCGATGTTCATAAAGTAAGACGAAAAATAATGTTTAAAGATATACAAAAATAATTAAAGGAGAAATTACAATGTGCAGCTCGTGGAGAGAGAAAGAGAGAGAGAAAGTTTCTTAAATTTTCGGAGTCCTTCGCGTCAAGATAAATACACGTAGCTAAGTTCAAAATTAAGATTAATATCGACTGAGAGCACCTTCTTTTTTTATTGCTTATAAGCGACGTTTAAAAAATAAGATTATACGATGAAATTAGAAGAAAGCAGCTGGGGATGATAAAAATTGCGTCAAATAATAAAGGGAAACATAGTGTTGCGATCTTCGGGAAATATACGTGTTTAAGTTAAATAAAAGCAAGGGCATTGTCGGGGGCGAATTACAAAATGGCTGGACGACCCATGACGAACAATTAGATATTGCGAGAGTAATAAGAGAAATACAAAAGATAATTAAATAATTAAAATACAATTCTGAGTGCCACCTACGAAGTAAAACTGCAATGTCCTTTATACAGACAACCAAAAAAAAAATAAATAAATAAATTAATAAATAAATAAATGAAACAATTAAAGAGGGAAAAAATACACACGAGGCAAGCGAAAGAGAAAACGGGAAAATTAATACGGAGAGAATTTAGATAATGACTAATATTCTTACTATTATTATTATGATTATTATTACGGTTATTATTATTATTGTTATATTATTATTATATTATAATTATATTATTGATATTATTATTGCCATAAACGTAGGGATGAAAACGCAAGCGCGACGGGGGAAGAGGCGAGGAAAATATAGTAATATATACCGACGGGTATAAAAATGGTAAAAAGAAAAAAGAGAGAAAAGAAAATGACAAAAAAAAGTCTAATGAATGAACAATTGCCTGCGCAATAACGGTATATAAATTATATATATATACCTATATGTTATACATACACGTGCGTGTGTACGTATATACACTGAGCAATTATACGTGCGTCTATGTCTATGCGTATACACGTTGTAAAAAAATTTTTTACAAGATATCTCGAATTAATTAATGCTCCTAAGCGTACGTTGGTTTCTCTTCCTCTCTTTTCGTTCTCGACCTCCCGAGTTTACTTTTTTCACCCCCTCCGGCGATTTATCACACAGTGATAAGGGTGAAAAGCGATGATCGATGATCCCCGATCATCCCTGTATAAATCGTTTTCCACGCTGATCGAACTCTGATCACGATTTTCTTCGATGTTACGTTGTTAACGAAGGTGTTATGGTTCGATTATCGATTGGTATGACCGTTGACAATAATTGGAAACTAATCTCGAATTATTTAACAGTCTGACGAAAAAAATGAGTAATAAATTATATTTTTCCAGTCAGAATAAAGCATCGATCTACAAAAAAAAAAAAAACAACCGGAACATAGATGATCGAAATTACATATCACTTCGAGTGAATATATTAAATATTGAATTTAATTCAAAGCAATATTTGAATTAATTATGGAGGAACAAAAGGAAACGCCATTGAAATTAAATGAAAGTAACTAAATATGAAAATCGAAATTTTCAAAAGAAAGTACGCATATATTAAAATTGTAAGGAATGAATGTGAAAGAAAGAATGGATTGTGAGAGGTAAATTCCGAATGCGATTGGGGAAGAGGGGAGGCTCGATCGAGGATCATCGATCACAGATCTATTCGTTCTTTGCTCAGTATTTTAGGCTGTAAATGATACCGATACATTCGATGTAACGATTAAATGATTCGTAGTTACTTTGTAACGAGAGGAGCAGCGACGCAGCGCTAATGAGAAGCAGCTTTTTAATTACAAATAGCGATTATCTTTGATTATTATTACTACCAGTAGTACACGCAGCACACGTGGATTTTCGCACTTAGGTACACGGCGAAACGATACGGATTTATTGTTCTTTAAAAAGAAAATGCAAAAAAAAAAGAGAGAAAGAAGCAACAGATGTTCGACAAAAGGTCCAGAAAGAGGGCAACAATGATCACTTCAGGAGGAAAAAGACAACAGTTCTCGTTCGTTTCTTTTCTAATCAACATATTTATACGAATTAATATCCACAGATTTATTATAAAAATCCTATTTTTTGAAAAAGTATGGATATAATTGAATGTTTTCAATTCTAACAACGATCATTGATTATTTTTCAAGTATCACCGAATTTTTGCTATTTTATAACAAGAGATGGGAATTCTGTTTAATTTTAAACGATTTCATTCGATCGAGTGATGGACGAAGAACGACGCTTAACAAAAATTTATCCAAGTGTGTTGAACGATGAATGCACAACGATAAGTAGAATTTTATTTCTAAGGATAACCAGCCTGTCAAACGTCGAAAGTGTCTACAAGAAAAAAATGCCTGTTCATTTTCAAATCGTTGATCAATGTATCTGTCCAAGAATGAAGAGAAAACAGTAAAAATTCTCTTATGTTTCTTAGATCCGATTTTTCTTTACCAGTCGTTTATAAAAGATGCGATCGTCGACGAAATTAATGTCGCTGAAAGAGTCGGATACAAAAAAAAAAAAAAAAAAAAGAAAGAAAAAAAGAAACGTCCATTGCATCATCTTAAAGAATATTCCGCGAAAATTTCGTTCAAATCGCCAGAATTCACTTCATACCCTTTCGAACATCGAATTTTTGCGAAAATTTTTTAGAAATATCACGAGTGAATAGCAATCGATAATTAAAATATTTCGACGATGAAATATATAAGAGACTCGTACTGTATATCTTTCGAAGAAATTTTTTAATTATAATGATACAACGGTGAGAAAAATCATTCGTTTTTCTGATCGCAAGATGTCAACACGTAACTTCGCCAGCAACTCAAACTCGTTTTCTACATTTTAGGATGACGAGAGTAAGTCGTGATATTTGGAGAAATACGGTTGTATTTGTTTAGAAAACGATCAACTCAATGATGCAAAACGCGATGATTCCCAATAGAGATTCGCTCTTTTTTCTTTTTCTGACCGCAAGAATATCAAAACCGAGAGAAGCAAAAGAAGAACAGTAGGGACGATACTTGCAACAGTGTTTCATCTTTCTTCTGGCAAATTTCTAACGTAAGTTTTTGCTCTGTACTTTTTAATTCAAGCTTTTTGAGAAGAAGCTTCCAAAGTTGAAATAAATTAATAAAAAAGGCACGAAAGTTTGCGTTAGAAATTTTACGAGGAATTATCAAACCTATCCAAGCTTGACTCGAAACTTCCCCAAATTTCAATTCGAATTGAAATTCTTCAAATTCCTTAAAACCCACCATGAGATTAAACAAGTTCCATGATGTTGATCCGAGATTAAAATTCGGACGACATCGAGTTTGTTTCTCTTTGAGACCATCGTAATTCCCTTCATAGACGTTTGAACTTATCGTCACTTCGTCCTTCGTCAAACCTGTTTCCTTCAGACTGAGAACGATTTTTATCGAAGGATAAGAATTTTTGGACCGGCAGTCGTCGCACGAACGTCTTCGAGTTTCTCGTTTGAAAACATTGAACATTTCCGTGACGATCATTAAATGCAGCTGAGTAAGACTCGATGCAGACGAATGAATTTTGTAGTACACATACGTATATTTTATTATATATCATATCGTGAATTTTATTACATGTAATTCACTTAAAGATCCTGATTATCATCCCCAGAAGTTATTTATTTATTTGTTAACACTTCGACTCTCCCTTTGACTATGAAATATTATACTATTTCCTTGTAACCACATTTATCTTCTAATTTTTCGTAATACCCCAAAAGGAAAAGTAATAACAATTTGATAATAATTTGCTGTTAGTCGCTCTATAGTATTGCATAGTCGGGTTTTTCTCCTAACTTCTAGTACTTCTAATTTCTAATTTCTAATAAGAGAGTAAAATATCTTCAATGGAATGTTCGGAAACGCTACAACACACGCTTACGCGATAAATAACAAGTTTTACAAGATCGCAAAACAAACTACGTATGCCTGCATCGAATCTTATGAAACCAACACACGCATATTATACACATAAGGACACGTACACAGAAAATCATCGATAATTATAATTCCATACGTGCGTATTATAAAACTATGTTCGTTTTTTATCGAAGCTGCCTCTCGCTTTTGAATTCTACCGCGGCCGTATCGAGACAGGGAGAGAGAAAATAAATTGGGGGAGGGATAAAAAAGTCGAAACGTTCAGAGGATCGTTGTTCGAGGTAGATTTCGTGCCAGGACCGAGTTCCAGTTTGTCACGACGTCAGGCTGTATAACGAGATGACATCAGGCTGTGTAACGAGATTCCGTCAGTGTTCGAGTGTTTCTCGACTCGAAAACGAATTGATTGATTCAATCGATTTAATCTTCTCGAGGGAAATTTTAGAGGTAGGTTACTCGAGGGTTGATTCTATTTATCGAGAGGATTTTTAAGTAATTTTGAAGACTCGAGAGCGATTGTAAAGGTTGTTGAAAGTATTTAATGGATAAATGTGATTTTTAATTTTAATTTCGTGTGCAACATACGATTTTTATGATTCGTTTGTACACTTAAATATGGAAATCGACGTAATTTGTATACTTTGAAGATTCAAAGGACGATATTTAGGAACATGTAGCTGAATTCACGAAAAATTCTCTTAATTTGTCGCGTAAAATGAAAGTTCACTCTTAACGCGGGTCTCATGATTTAATATTATTCTTTGATTCCATTTCCGAAAGAACATTACGCATTCCTAAATATCAAAATGTTACATTTATGTGGATCCTTTATACTTTTCTGTAACAGAAAAATTACAAAGAAATATTCGTGACTATTAAATAATTGGGGAATGTAAGACTACGACGTCAGAAATTGGCAATAATTCGTTAAACTATCCGTGCCAGATTCGCAATAATTTAGTAATAAGTGTCCTCGATGGAACATCAAATGTGATGGTACCGAAAAAAATTCTCTAGAATCTCCCGAGTAATTTGCAGTTTTATCGCGACAATTAAAAAATAAATTGATGAAAATGATCTCGAGAAGATAATTCGAGGAACACTCGTCGCGAATGCGTCACTCGTTTGAAAAGTGGATAAGAGAATCTTAAACGAGAGATAATGTTAAGAGCAAAAGGAATGAAATTTGAAGAAAAATAAAAAAAAAAAGGAGAAGAAAATAAGTGTGAGAGTGAGAGAGGGACGAAACGAAATCCTACATCCGCGGTAGATGAATTTACTCGCGTTTTTTCCCAGATTATGCAATTTAAGATTGTTCTGTATATATATATACATATATACATATATATGACATAATCTTGGATCGTATCGATTATAACAGTGAGCGCACTGATTTGTAAACACGTAACAAAGAGAGAAAAAGGATTTGTTCGCGTGGAAAGGGAAGAAAGTGCGTGTGAGTGAAATAGAGAGAAAGCTAAGTGCGAATGAAATATGGTGAAAGTGGAGAAAAAAACGAAAGAGAGTGTATGAGAGTGAGAAAGAAACGTGTGAGAGAGAAGACACAAGATTTTTGTACCACCCCCGTAAATCAATTCCTGCTCTTCACCGAGCACCCTCCGATTAAAATAAAATTACACGAGTGTCTTTATTCTTACCCCTCGTCGACAAAGATATCATGAATACAAAAATATATGGAGAATTATGGAGAGCAATCGCTTGAAAGAAAATATCGCCTCGAATTTTTTACAGCGTAGCTCAATAAAAATGTTCGCATTCAACAAAGTGTCTTGTCTATTTCATTCTATTTCTGAAAGAAGATATTCTGGCGTTCTTTTGTTCTTTTTGATTTGATCTCCTTTGGTTTAATTGTTTTTCTATAATTAATTTTGGTCGTCCGAAAGATTATTGGCCGGAGATATCTCAAAACATTTTTCACGTGGAACGAAGACGAAGAAATACGATAAATCGAGTAAAAATAAAATGGGAAATTTTGTATATTTCGAGCGCAAAACATAGAAAGTAAATTGCACGAGTTTCATAGTAAATCGAATGAGAAAATTGGAACGGCCTTTTTTAATCCTCATGTCTATTGCCATTATTTTTCTTTTTTTTTTTTTTTTTTCTTTTAAGAATGTATGTTGTTAAAGTCCTTCACTTCTTCTATCACTTAGTCGCTCTCATTTCCATTTTCCTCTCGTCTTTTGGCCTCTTTCCTTCTTGAATATTAATATTCTCGATCCTTCTGCGTTTAACATTAGTCCCTTTTCTTTCAGATAACTCTTCATCCTCTTCATCGTTTCTCATACTGACCCTTCGCTAGAAGTACTGTGTCATCTGCTTAGGACAGTGACTACATCTCATTTTCTTCTTCTAAACATTTTCTCTTTAAATCCATCGCATCTGTCTTGCCTCAAACACCTTGCTTTCTACAATTTTTCTAACATTTTCCCATCACTTTCACTCTTACTTTACGTTTCTTCGTAAATTTCACGCATTCTTGTTCTCAGCGCCCTACTCACTCCCTTTTATGCCATGGCCTTGCTCAACTTGCCTCTGTTTACTTTATCAATAGCCACAATTGTAATTTGTATCTTGCGTCATGTAAAATAAAGATGATCAGAGATTTGTGTCGCGTAAAAATTCAATAATCCAAATTATTGCAATCCTTAGTGATCCGATATTATTGATTGAGAAATGAAAGGGAAATTAGATTAGAAGAAATTCGTTCGAATTATCTACTCCAATTTTACAATCAATTTTTAATAACATCTGAAATAAATACGAGTTGATCTAAAAAAAAAAAAAACCTAATTCAAAAGCGTCACCGTCCCAAATCCAAAACTCAATTACCTTTTTGTTTTTTTTTTTCTTTTTTAATTTATTTAACCTTATAATTCCAGACTTTGCTTCTTAATCATTTCCAGTTTCTAATTAATAAAATTAACTACTTCATTTTATTTTTTAGTTATTGGTCGTCGATTCAGATACACTGGTCAATCGTTCGATAGGAAAAGATATTAAAATGATATAACTTGAAGAATAATATTTAATAAAATATCTCAGAAAAGTATTGAAAGAAATTAGACGAAAAGGGTGATAGATGCTGCGAGCAGGAAGTGATGGGGATGGTCACCGTTCCGGAAGCGAAGAATTCCTCGTTGTGTGTGCCTGTGTGAACGCGTATTTAGATAAGCTTTCCGTACATTGCATAAAAATATGTTTATTACATATTTTCACTATGTTGACACGTACTTTTGTACCTCACTACCCACCTGCCACGTATTATCCTACGATTTTACCTCATTCTTATTGCACCAGCGGGGTGAAAACCACCCTCGATGAAAGTTTCTTCGATTTTCGAGGCGAAAACCATATGAACGCAAGAGATAACGGTTCAAGGAAGAAAAATAGACATTGAAGAAGAAGTTTACACAACCGAAGAACAGGTAGATGCTGAAAAATGCGAGATTTATTCGTTATTACATATTATAAATTGAGAAGAGGACGATATTTAAAGAAAAGACAAATTCGTACATATAAGGTGAGCCAAATAAAGTGTTGCAAGCCGCTTTCTAAGAAATTACCGCAGACACGTTTTGTTAATAAAATAATTAAAATATCTTCACGTTGTTTGAAAGGTCGAACAAAATTCTTTTTAATACAACATGCGATTATTCCCTTTATTTTTCGATACTTTGTGAAGAAAGCATTTGTTTAACTGTTTAACTATGAAAACTAAAGAAACAGAATACTTTAAACGAATATTATTCAGTTTGATGTAAGAATTGTTCGAATAACAAAGAATCGATTAATTTAAATAAACATGGATATTAATATGGATAAAATATAACGTGAATAGTGTAATTTACTCTATTTTAATATACATGCTATACTTGCTATATTTTGCAATGATAATATAATACAAATTAATTTAGTACATCAATATGGTACGGTATAATTTCTTTTTTTTCCTCGTCACAGTTCTAAAACTATGTATTCCACTCTAAAAGAATTATCACCGCTGTCTTATTTAATTTGTTTAATAAAGCAATCGATATCTGCAACGATTTCAAAGAAAATAATTTATTGCAACACTTTATTTACTTCATTCTGTGTGTATAGAATTACCGTTCTATCGGTTCCAAGAGAATGAAATTAGATAATGTGTGGAGAGAATCAAACAAATGAAATTTATACATGTATAGTTGCTTACAATTTGTATACGGCTAGAATATATTAAAAGATTACGTGAGTAGTTTCTTAAAACGATCCAAGGAGTTTCCTCTTTCACATCGTTTACTATTAATTCAAACATTCATAATAATTCATAAATTTTCCTTTTTTCTTCGTTTCCATCGATGGATTATTGTTAATTTAGTGTGATATTAATTAAAACGGAGAGAAAAAGAAAGGAAAGCAATTGGGCCGGAAACTATGTTGTTTCCAAAGTTTCAAGAAGATAGGATGCTTATTTGAAAGTTGACTTACTGTTTGACTGCACAGTTTATAGAAAGGAAATTGTATAACAAACGTGTAACTTGGTAGCGAGTGTATCTGCAAGCTTACAATACTGGAGAAGCAAAGAACTTATTGTTAGATAATATAAATGTGAAACTTAAACATTTGATTAACTGTCGAATAAAAATTATAATTTTACAGGAAATGCAAGTTGGTCCAATGATAACACTGATTTCAGTTGAAATTACAGCATTGTCCTTATTTTATATAAATTTTACTTAATATTCTAATAATTTACTTAATTATCGTCGTTTCATAAGGATATCATGTTACCTTCACTTTCCGCAAACACTCATTCATTCAATAGATGGCAGAAAGTGATTTGTCCGACACAAGTTACAGAGAAAGGGCTCCGATTTTTTACTTCCGACAAAGCACGTGCTGCCATCTATCCATGAATACCCCAAATTGCGGTTCTGCCTTTTGCTCATAGATGGCAGAACACGATTTGTCCGAAGCCCGTTCCGAAGCAAAGAATTCGATTTTTGCCTTCGGACAAGCCATGTGCTGCCATCTATCCATGTATACTCCAAGTTGCGGTTCCTCGTTTTGCGCATAGATGACAGCACATGTTTTGTCCGAGGCACGTTTCGGAGCAAAGGTCTCGATTTTTGCCTTCAGACGAGGCATGTGCTGCCATCTATCCATGAATACTCCAAGTTGCGGTTCCGTGTTTTCTGCACAGATGGCAGCACACGAATTGTCGGACTCACGTTTCTGAGCAAGGGGCTCGATTTTTGCCTTCGGACGAGGCATGTGCTGCCATCTATCCATGAATACTCCAAGTTGCGGTTCCGTGTTTTCTGCACAGATGGCAGCACATATTTCGTCTAAGGGACGTCTTGGAGCAAAAGACTCGATTTTTGCCTTCGGACGAGCCATGTTCTGCCATCTATCCCTGAATACTCCAAGTTTCAGTTCCTGCTTTTCTTCAGAGATGGCAGTATGCATTTTGTCTGACATATGTTACAGAGCAAGTAGCTGGACTTATGCCTTGTTTGTGTTTCTGTTTCTGTTTGCATTTCTGCAAAGATATCAAATATTGAATTTCAAAAAACAAAAAACGTGTTTGAGGAATGAAATTATGAACTTTTGTGATTGCATATTCTTATTTGAAGTTTAATATTTCTCCTTGTATCAATTTTATTAAGATTCCTTCTAAATTAAGCAAGTGTCAAATTATAAGACATCATAACCTCCAGTGTCTGTTCGACTTAATATGTCAAGTCTTATGGAATGTCTGAAGTAAGAGTTTAAATTAAAAAATTGATTGTATCAAAGAAGAATAAATTTTGTGAATATAATATAATCATGAACACGAAAAAGGTTATAACATTTGGAAAGATCAGTAAAGAGTTATCTCGGGAACAAATGAAAAATACAGAATCTGTAAGTTCTGGATTTGGTACATTTGGTAAAAAATCATTAGAGACTAATATAACAAAAATGAATGAAATCAAACCAGAAGATGAAGAAGAATCTCAAAATTTGAAAGACGTTATGGGCATAACTGGCTTTGGTAAAAAGGCCAAGTCCTTTGATGTACAAGAAATGTTGGAGCATATTACAAAAAGTATTAATACTAACAAAGCAATATCTGAGAAAACAAAAGCTATCGATACAGAGACTAAAACACAATTATTAGAGGAAGGTAAAAGTAGCGATGCTGCTGATAATGGAAGTACTAATGATAGTAAGGATGAAGAGGATGATTTTATTGGTCCTCCAATACCTCATGGGCTTGAGAATTCAACGTTGTCGGAACAATCTACAAAAGTAAAAGATAAAGATGACGATGATGATGAAAGCGATGAAGATGACAATGAATCTGATACTGAAGAAGAATTAAAGTTGAAAGACAAAGTTCCGTGTAGTCATGAAGTTACAATGACTCATGGAACAAAAGCGGTAACAGCTATTGCAGCAGATCCTTCTGGAGCTAGATTAGCTTCAGGTTCTATCGATTATGATGTTTGTTTCTGGGATTTTGCTGGTATGGATTCATCTATGAGAAGTTTCAGAACGCTACAACCTTGTGAAAATCATCCGATTAAATGTCTACAATATTCAACGACTGGCGATGTTATATTAGTCATATCAGGTTCTGCACAAGCAAAAGTTTTGGACAGAGATGGTTTTGAAAAATGCGAAACTGTGAAAGGTGATCAATATATATCAGACATGGCACGTACAAAAGGTCATACAGCAGGATTAAACAGTGGTTGTTGGCATCCATTTACAAAGGAAGAATACCTTACTTGTTCACAAGATAGTACTTGTAGAATATGGATTTTATATAGGCCACGTGCTCACAAACATTTAATAAAGTGTAGAGCACAAAATGGAGTTAAAACAATACCAACTACATGTGGCTATAGCAGAGAGGGTACTGTAGTTGCCTGTGGTTGTATAGATGGTTCTATACAGATGTGGGATCATAGAAAAAATTTTGTGAATCCATCGCTGATTCAGAGGAATGCACATACACAGGGTAGTGAGATATCAAGCTTAAGTTTCTCTTATCTTGGACAAATGCTTGCAACGAGAAGCTGCGACGATACCTTGAAGCTTTGGGATTTGAGAGCATTTAAAACTCCTGTCTTTGAAGCAAACAATTTATATTCCAGATATGATACAACTGATTGCATGTTTAATCCAGATGATTCAATTCTCATTACAGGAGAGTCATTGAATAGGAATCAAAATACTGGTAGAATACTATTTTACGATACAAAGACCTTTGATCTAATTAATGAAATAAGCGTAACAAACTCGCATGTTATTAAAACATTATGGCATCCAAAACTAAATCAAATATTTGTTGGTTGTGGAAATGGAATAGTTAAAGTATATTATGATTCTAAGAAGAGCTTAAGAGGAGCTAAATTGTGCGTTGTAAAAACGCATTTGAAACAAAAACACATTGAAGTAATGTCAACCCAACAGATTATTACACCACATGCACTTCCACTGTTCAGGCAGGACAGGCCTAAATCTGTTCGTAAACAAATGGAAAAAGATCGTTTGGATCCTGTAAAATCAAGAAGACCAGATTTACCAATTACTTCTGGGCAAGGTGGCAGAGTCGCATCTTCTGGTGGAACGCTTAGTTCTTATGTAATTCGAAATTTGGGACTTAGTAAGAGAATAGAAGATGACCAAGATCCTCGAGAGGCTATTTTGAAATATGCAAAAGTAGCAGAAGAGAATCCATACTGGATTGCACCAGCGTATAAGAAAACTCAACCGCAAACAATATTCCAGTCAGATGAGCAAGATGGTGCATCAAGTGCGAAGAAACAGAAGACTTGAAGACTGTACATTACTTCTCAGACATGTTTATATTATTGTATATAATATTATATGAAAACCATCTATGTAAAGTATTAATAAACGGAATACATTATGTTTAAGACCAATCTTTCGCTTAATTAATTGATTTCCTGCGTTTAATTGTATGTTTGTATGTATGCAGTATGTATTGAAATGTTTTGAAAAGCTTCTGCTTCCTTCATATTTAATTTACACAAATTATTTATTATTGAGCAACTATATTTCTTAATAGTAATTTTAATGATGTTTATTATCGTAGTGTTTGAATATTTTTTTCGAAACTTTATTTAATAATCTTACTCCTCAAGATACGATATCATACATGCTTGATACAACGTACATACGATTTAATAATACTTTACAACAATACTTCGTGAAAATTCAAATGTAATTGTTCTCCGTTTTATAGACACCATTTTTAATTCTTTTCGATTTTCATTTATAAACGTTTCAAGTTCAGTTTTTCATTAATGCAATCAATTGATTGTGTTTCATTTGTTCAACGAGGAAAGACATTTTTCGATTAAAAATTTAGTCTCATATTGCCAAGTTAGGAACTACCAATTATTTATACTATTAATACTAGGTTTACGGGACAATTTGACGTTTCAAACTTAATTTCAAACTTCGAAATGAAATATCCCAAAAACCATAGTATTAATTTTAACCATTTTGCATCGTAAATTAATCATTTCATCTAAAGGATATATACACACAATTATTTTTCCCTAGGCTTTCTAATTTTTGAAATCTGTATGTAGTATACCTATCTCTACGAAACCCGTCAAATTAACGGGCTAGCTGATTTCATAAACAAACCGTTTTTCAGAGACAGTTTCACAGAAAAAGTCTCAGTTATTAAAGATTTCAATTATTTCCATTATTTTATCCACTTATTGTAAGTATTTACAATAGAATAATTAAATTTGGGCACAGTATTTTCTTTTTTTTTGACCAATCCCTCTTTTCTAGCAATCATGAGTGAATCCAGGAGATATAATAAGATATTGAACAAAATTGTCAACATCAATGAAGATTGTTCTGAGGATACCTCCGAAGAAGATCAATATGAATTAGGCCAAAGCGAAGCTAACAATGAAAGTTCTGAATACACTGAAAGTGTAGAGATAGAAGGATCTTTGGATAGTGAAGAAGAAAACTTCTTGAAAGTGTGCGTATTTTTTCTAGTTCTGACTCCGAGGATGAAAGAGCGAGCATCCCAAGCACATCCCAAAATGTAATGGGTGAAATTGAAATTGCAATTGACGGCACACAGTAGATAAAACTGAAAGCAGGCGAATCTAGGGGCAGGACGCCCGTATGATATTCAAGGATATCGCAGGGCCTACTGGCTACGCTAAGAGAAATATTATGTTGGGTTGTGTAACTAGTGCTTTCGAATTGATAATCGACAGACACATAATGGAACACAAAAGATTGCACTGAAACCGAGGCGCATCGAGTTTTAAAAAAAGACGAACAATCACATTTGCTGAGTTACATAGTTTTCTAGGAATTCTATATGCCCGGGGCGCATATGAAGCGAGATCATTGAAAGTCTCCGAAAGATTACAAACAGATAAATTTGCGCTGATAGCCGAAATATGGAACAGATTTATAATAGCCAGGCTTGTTACAAGCCATATGAAAATATCTCAATAGATGAACAATTACTTCCAACGAAAGCTCGATGCAGATTTACCCAATATATGCCGTATAAGCCTCATAAATTTGGCATTAAGTTTTGGTTTGCAGTTGACGTCCAAACAAAATATATTTTGAATTGTTTCCCTTATATGGGGAAAGATGAAACTCGAGGTCCCTTTGTAAAGAGAAAATATCCAAAAAGGAGTTCATATTTTGTCAAAGATCAGACGTTTCATTTCTGTCACTTTCAACGTCAGAAGTGCGAAACAGTTGCCAAGTGGGCTACTGTAAAAAAAATAGAAGCACAATAATTGTTGTACATATTGCAAAAAAGATCGTATGCGGAAAATGCACAAACAAAATTCGGTATATTTGTAAAAAATGTGCTCAATAAATATGATTACCCTATACCGTTAATAGTATTGTTATCATTTCCGTGATAGTTTTAAAATAATACTTTTTACTTATTAACAATTTATTTAAACGCGAAACCTAATATTGTTCAATTCAGACTTTATTTAAATAAATCAATTTTTTAAAGAAAATGTATATTTTCGTTTATCCGCCAATTTGACCCGTCAATTTGGAGATAGGTATATAAGAAACGCCCGTAAACCTAGTGTTAAATATACTTTTTGATCGCACTGTATACGAATTACGATCAAATAATCGATTTCTAAAGTGAAAACCCAATAACCGACAATAAAAGAAGCGAATATTTACAATGTTTAATTAATTAACTATTCTTGGTTACTTTATAATCTACAAAAAATAGACAAACTTTACAATTATTACAAGAAAAGAATTTACGATTTTCTCCATAAATGCCTTTAATGATTGCAGTATATTTCTACGTAGTTTCGACGTGACTTTAGCGTACAATCATTGGATGTATTCATGCCTAAGGAATTTTGTCGAAGGAATTTATCATCATACTAATTTTTACACAACCAGAAGTAATTTTTTTAAGCTCCTAGATGTAACACTTAGTCGGTATGATGATGGCAGAAATAATATTTGCATTTTCTCCTACATGCTTTTTAATTTTCTTGTCGCAGTATTTTTATAGCTATTAATCTGTAATCGCTGCTTTTGATATTCTTATAATGTAAGTTTTGAGTCCTTTGTACACAAAATTTGTACACAAATTGCAAGTTATTAATATTAATAAATCTTCTTGCATAACGGTAACAAATTTAGCAGTAAAAGGGATCAAATTCTGCAAACAAGTTATATAAATTATCATTTGATTATTTTTGAATTTATTCTACAAATATTTATTTTATTATTGCAGAATATTATTCGATTATTCTACAATAAGTAACATAAACTTGTAGAAATTAGAAATAGTTGTAATTTATATTTATTAATTCAGCATAAACTCAATTGAACAATCCCCCATTATCCTAATAGAAATAAGGGGATCGATCAGTTCGTGACGTCGATTATCTAATCGTGATGAGAATTTACGACTCCCGTTGACGTGCCTTCCTGCGTTTCTCCACGAATGGTCGAATAAACAATAACTTTACAAAATTATTTTATTTACTGCCATTCCATTCTTACTCATTTCCTTATTTCTTTTTGACTCATGTTCCGTTTAATCAACAAATATCTTAAAGTTTCAAGACACCTGAAACTCGATACCTTTTTTGATAACAATATTTTGCTCGATGTTTAAAATCCTATAGATAATTATCGTTCTATAGTTCTTCCAATTTAATATTCTCTGACTATTTGATTTTCTTCTCTATTTCACTTTGATCGGTCAAATGTTTCAATCCATGTCATTTTAAATCTATCATTGATTTAAATCTTCTTCTATTGCAGTTTTCCTATTAAAACCAACAATTAAATAACAAGAGCAAGAAGAGAGATAGAAATAGTAAGGAATTCTTTGCTTGTATGCTTCGAATATTTCTAAATATTCTAGAATATTTAGTATACGTTGACGCGTACACATTCCTTTATCCAAATGTTTAACGAAGCACTTTCCATTGTACTCCTAATTCATTAGTTTCTGTCCGTTCGTATAATTTCTCCTCCACTACGTTCATATATTCTTCTAATTATAATTATATACAGTTTAAAATTATGTTCTTAAATCCTCAAAATTTCTAATCTCCTCAATACCAACTATAAAACGGTTGATGAGGAGCAGGTCTGGCTGGTTGTTGAAAACCTTGAGCGCTATAATGACTAGCGAAAGCTTGATGAGGATGTGTAGCGTGAGCATGAGACTGCTGCAGACTCGTTGGTGGACTCGGAAGTCCAACTCTTCCTCCGCTAGAAATCGGAATATTCCACGTTGGCGAAGAGTTTCCCTGACTCGCTTGCTGTTGTTGTTGTTGTTGCTGTTGGACAGGAGACACCGAGCTAATCGGTAGGTCCGCCGAAGCTAATTGCTCGGACGCTGGATTTGAGTTTCCAGAATTTGGACCCATCATGGTGACCAAAGAGTTCGGTGTTGTTGGAAGTTGATGACCACTGGCCTGTTGGTACGTTGAAGAGGAAGCTGCAGCTACTGGAGACATTTGATGGCTCATGTGAGTGCTGCTGCTTGATGTTGCTGGTAACAGCGAGCTGGGATAAGTTACCGATGCTGGAAGACCGTAAGCCGGTGTGGATCCGACAGATGAGGACAGACGAGTTGAATCCGAAGTTAATTGATGAGACATCGTGCTATGGTGAGATGAATAGAGTTCTGGAACTGGAAAAAGAAAAAGTTATATGGCTGGAGACTTCGTTGGTTTCTTGATTAGGGCTCGATTATATTTGAAATCTAAATTAAAGTGTTTGTGTTTCTGATTTGAAGAACAAGAACTAAGATATTTCAAAGAAAATATAAATTATGTATATATTATACATTTATATATCATAAATATGAATTTATAGTATATTCTTGACTTAAATTTTGTTAATTACACTATCCGAACTTTTCTGAACTCGAGTAGTGTTTTTGTATTAAGCCATACTCTATGTCCCCGTACGATATCCACGCGTCATTAGATTCCTAATGAACCCGGCTGTACAGTGTATATTACATAAGTTGCATATCATTAGGTACCTTATAAAGCGCTTACCTTTTTTTTTATCCTTTGCAAAATAGATTACTACTATAGATTTACCACTATGTTCTCATTTTGCAAACCTAATCAAGTTACCGTTAAACATTAACAAGTTAGGACCTTTACGAAACGAATAGCGGAAATTGGAACAGTTAAGAGTGACACTATACTTATACACTTCGATCTACATTGCAATCTGTTTAGTTTACAAAAATATTTTAATATGAACATTATTTTAATATTAGTTGTACATCAAGGAGCGAAATTGATTTGAAAATGCCTGATCAGCGTTTCTACATCATCCCTCCTCCCTTCCCAAAAAAACAATAATTAAATAAATCGTCTTACCTTGACTCGACGAGAATGTGCTATCAGGTAAAGTTTGCCCATGAGAATGAGGATGCGGATGACCCGGTGGAACAGCAGTTGTAGCGTGTGGGTGAGGTGCAGCAGGCGGATGTAAAACATAAGATGCTGCAGGATATGCGACTGAACCGACATAACCCCCAGAAGTTGAAGATAGTTGTTTCCTCAACCTAGCCCTTCTATTGCTGAACCAAACTTGAATTCTGGCTTCAGTCAATTTGGTTCTCTGAGCTAATTCTTCTCTGGTATAAATGTCTGGATATTGGGTTCGTTCGAATGCCCGTTCTAGTTCGTCTAATTGATGAGCTGTGAAGGTCGTCCTGCTCCTACGTTGTTTTCTTTTTAGAGGAATTCCTGGCTCGCTCTCGCAATCAGACCCGGAACTCGTTTTACCTGGGAAATAAAATGTTCTGTACTGGTTTTGAGGCAATTTTTTATTCCATTATTGAAATTGGCATTTTTTAGTTTCTGACTTGAATTTAGTATCTTTTATTTTCTGTGATTCATTTTTGTTGGGACAAAGTCAAATCATTCTTTGATAGTGTAGAGTACCATTGGTGAATTTATTCTGTCAGTGGAGAAGACCTTAACATACAGTTTTGGACTTCTAAATGATGAAGGTAATGAAAGAACAATTGGTACTATTCTATTTGTGAAAGTTCTTTAATATGAATATTACATAAATGATAGTTGTATCGTGACAAAGAAATCCAATCCCGGATTTTTAAATCGTCACGAATGAAATAAAGCGGTTGAGCTGCTCGAGATTGCTAGTTTCAGTATCTAATTTTATAGCTTAGAGATACGTATTACATTTTTTATTGTTACAAACCGATAAATTTCAGTAGTAATTCGTGTGAGAAAATGCAAATGGTAACAAACTACATATACGAAAATTACACACTTTATGAAATTGAGTATGAATAACAGGGTGCAAGTATGAGAATAAAGTAAGGGTCGCGTCTAATAATTATTAATTCCGCGTGCACGTGTCACCTGCTCAGCCACGTTTCTGCAGGTGAATGCACGTCCTGGTTTATGGTTTGTTTTGCCGAGCAAGAGTTCAAAAGGAACCGCACTCCATTCCCATTCTGCTGCTTGTTTCACACTCGATTTCACGATCGACTTGTTTGCCGTTATATTACTCTATTTTATTCTTTTTTACTTCACGATTGAAATACTCTTTCATTTTGTTCTTGCTGTAACTTGCAGTGTATACTAACGTGTATATTCCATTTACTTATTTATTTACTCGAGATAAAAGAAAATAATGTTATCTACATTTTAGAATATTATTAGGTACATGGTATATATAATATGTACAATTCACTTATTCATTTAAAATAACAGAGAATTGTTACTCGTACTTTAAAAAAACTATAGTAGCTAACTGATGATATTTTCATGTAAAATAATTCAGAATATATAAAATAATACGACAAACATGTATTTAACATTTATATTTTACAAAATTGTAGGAAATGTTATTGGCGATCTCTTCATACAGAATAATTTACGCATCTAGTTAACACGCATTCGAGCAATACGACAAAAGTGTTAATAGAATGTGTAAAGAAAGATGTTTCGAACCTGGAATTACTATTATCGGAGAATTAAATAGACCGCGAGCACGAGCGAGTACAAGAAATATGATTTACTACAAGGACACTGAGTAACGGCAAGAAAAGTGACGAGTGATGACTGATGACTGATGACAGTAGAAAAACACGTTCCGAGATCCTTTCCCTTCGATCGTCGAACGAAGACTGATAACAAGGATACGAGTATTAACCTCGACTAAACCAAATGATTCAACCTTCCTACGACTTAATGCGTCCCATTTGATGTTAATAAATTTTCACACTTTTCATGTCAATTATTTATTCATTAATACTGTGAGATTATTATTTAACTTTTCATCGATCATTCAGATTCACTTATTTGTTCATTAATGTATATTAATTTAGGAAAAACACAGTGATTAAATACATCGTTTTGTATTACTATTGTTCAATGTCCATTTCATTACTTGACATTTGCTTTCACTTTAATACGACTAATTTTTTACGAAATAAATTGTTCCGCAACAGATTGCTACAAAATGAATCTTTCTACCGCTGGTTGTGTCTTTCCAACAGAATTATTCTACCGCTTCACTCTACGATATTCGCTTCCCATTTGCCCCAAGTGAATCAATCAGCTCTGAGCATCTCCATTCTCTCAATATTTACCGCAAATGCTACGAAACAGTTCGCTAACGATTCCATTTAAACTGACAGTTTCGCCCGGGAAGTTTTAGCAATAAGAAGTGTCTCCGCAAAGCGATTAGTTCTTATTGTCGATAAAACTGGACAAAACTTTCTTCCAACTTGTCACCAACTTTGGAGATCTTACTTTGAAAATAGAACGTTTTTTGTTAAAATATAAGACTCGGTTTCAGAAATCTGTACATTGATTTTACTATTATATTACTACTTACTAGTAATACTAAAGATATTAAACGTACGTTGATATTTCTAGAAATAATATTTGATCGTTAAGAGTATAAGAGAAAATAGAATAAGATAAATAAAATATTTCAAATAAAAGTTTCGCTATTTTGACTATCCTTCGAATAAAACACAATTGTAAATATTATTTCAAAAACTTCTATTTTTCATAAAACATTTTATTTTTAAAAATACACGTATGATTTAATATAAAGAGCTACTTACCATTTCCCGTTTGAAATATTTATTCAGCTCTGATCCAAACAGTTATCCATTGGATTTTAAAAGATTGAAATATAAAACTTTTTGTACTACCTTTTATTTTTTTTACCATTCCCTGTCGTTTCATTCCTTTGTCGTTCGTTAAGTCCCCAACATTCTTGAGGTTGGTTAAAGAAACGAAGGTCCTCGGGTGCTCGGTCGGTCGGTCGCATTTTTAGATTATCGTAGATTCATCATCGCGGGGCCGCGAAAGCAGAGACGGATGACACGCTTGTAAAAAGGAACGAGGTTGTTTCTTCCGGCGAACGGGCCGGCGAAACGTCTTGAAATCGTCGACTGGCTTTACACAGGCCGCGACTAATCGGCCGACGACGCCTGACGCCGAGACGCCCCGCGTTCATGCCCATTCGACACGGACTCTATTCCCGGACGGACCGCTTCTTCCCCTTTCCTTTCCTGCGTCGCGTCGTCTCGTTTCTCCTGTTCCGCGGGCTTCCGTGTCACTCTACACTCTGTTCACCTCTCTTCTCTTCCTTCTTTTCATTTTTTAATTGTTAGTTTTATCGATCATATTTTTGAAAGATGGAAAGATTCGGCTCTAAGCAGATTTTGGGGACTTTTTGAATATTCGAGAAGTCCATGCCACTCCGCCTTCTGTTCGCCTTTTTTCCTTTTCTTCTCCTCGTTTTATAATTCTTTTAGTTTTACTGATATCTTTGTAAAATGGAACGACTACATACGTGGTTTGATATAAAGACCAGCTACAAGATGATTATTGAGATTTTTGGAATTTTTGAGAATCTGTTGAGATTATGGGATTTTAGATTAAAAACGGCATTTGTTGGATACTGCAATCAGAAACTATATGCAAAGTACATGATAAGTATATTTTTGTAGACTTTCTGACTTTGATATTAGGTGATGATTTTTTATTTTTATTAATTCTATGATTAAACCTAGAACATTGCGAAAAGAAAGAAGAGAATACTTTTTATTTTGAGAACAGCGATGGAAGATGTTTTCAGAATCATGTTCTGAGAAAAATGTTTCTTACTAGAGATAATCGTACAAGTACTGTAAGTAAGATATAAGAAAATAATGGGAGTAAGTAATACAAAGAAGCGAAACAATCTTCGGACAGAAAATTCTTATAGTTCTTCTCGTCGAGTTCTTTGAAAAAGACGCTCATTGAGCAAGCAGTTTCATTTAAAAGTAGAAATCGGACGTTGCAAATTTGCAAAATCACGACAGAAATTACATATTTCATGGAGCTAAGCGGCCACGAGCGGCTAGTAATTACCAAACTTTCGAACCCTGCATTAACCCCAAGGGGGTTGAGAGATTGCTAGTTTGCTGTTCGGCACGATCTTGCTACGTGGACCAAAAGACGTCGACCAGTACACGACACGCGTTATTTTTCCTCCTTTACGAAATACATAGTGCAACTTTATGAAAGAAAAGAACAACACAAATTCGGAAAGAAATTCTATTTTAATCGAACTTAAAAAAGATTCTAATATCAAATTTCAACGTATGAAAGTTTAGAATTTATTGAATCCTAAAAAAATTTATATACGTACATATTAGGAAATTTAAATTATATATGAAAAGAGAAAATTCGTCTACATGGAAATATAAAAATATCCATCGAAGGAAAGGAATATTTGGAAAATAAAATACAAACATAACTTAAATTATTAGGTACGAAATTTATCATTCATCACATTTCTTACAAACGTAAACTTTCTTTTGCGTGCACTTTCCGCATACATATTTTTTACAAAGATGGCAAATGGTGGTGGTCTTATTATTATTAATAAGTGTTGGAAAAGAAGCTTCGTCTTCATTTTGTATTCCACAAATATGAAAGTTTCAAATTTTTCGCTTCGTATGCTCCCCGTATAATATTCCAAGGAATGCTTTCAATTTTATTTCTGTAAGGATCTATTTTTTACCCAAAACTCGAGAAGCTTCTGATTCGATGCAAGATATTATACGTTGCAACATATGGCTGTCAATTAGTAAGCAAAATGCGCTAATTACTTTATCTTTCATGATACTTTTTTTGCATATCCTGTGGGCCGGATGTGTCTTTGAATATATTGTGCAAGGGTAATCTCCCAGAAGCTGACCCTTCTTGTATTCTTTCCCACTTGGTTCCGTTTACGGCAATTTCATTTGGACTAGCTTGCACATTTTCAGTTTCACTTTCAGAACTTGAAAGCAGCTGAGCACGTATTCTTTCGCGTACATTCAGAATGTTCTCTGACTCACTTTATGAGAATTTATTTTCTTTGTCACTAACGTCACTATTACTGCTATCACTACAAATTTCAATTTCTCTTTCCTCTGGTTCACTTTCTTCACACTCAGAGAATTCACTATCCTCGATATCAGAGCATTCTATTGATATCCTTTTCAGTTTTTGCAATAATTCGAATGCTTCCAATTGTTTACGTTCATTCCAAATGAATAAAACAAAATTAAAGTTTGTTATATTATTTCTTTAACTATCCGTGCAAAAGTCATTACATCATTGCGAAGAAAAAATATAACATGATATAATATAACAAAAATATAACAACAAATAAAATTGTCAAGTCAGTCATTTTAACTGGCGTGGTAGTGTTTAATATTTAAAGAGGTGAATTCTTATATGTTGAGCTCGATTAATAAAAATCAACGTGTTTAAAGTTCGATTTTTATTGTTTTTATCGTCAACGGCAACGTGTTAAAGCTCGTTCCTGCAGGTAGATTAAAAAGAAAACCAAGAAACTGTATTTTCACAGTAGTTTGACAAGTACGAGACGTTCAGTGGTCGGCGCCTTTTTAGGTTTCTCACCCCCTCCGTGGTAACACATTGTTTTTGCCCTCCTCTTTTTGTTTTGAAAGGGCACCCGACCATCTCGAGCTGATCGACTTACAAATCTACGAGCAGTTTCTTCTCGTTTTGCTCTTTCATCTTTGCCGGCAAGCATTTCCGAATGACCCCACCGATGGACCACCGTCGGCTGTAAAACTTTCATTTGTCTTGTCGCTCGGACTCGAAACTACCCTTCGAAGTCGTGAGAAATTTTGGATGTTGATTGTTTTACATTTTATCCTTATGTATTTAAGGGTTGTACAAAATACATCCAATTTGTTCCAATTTGTTCCAATTTGTTCCAACTTATTCCAACTTGTTTGAACTTGTGGAAGCTTGGTGCATACTATACGGTTAACAAAGAGGAAATTAAAAATTCGGTACTTAAAAAAAGAAGAATTTTATGCCCCCTATCTCCCACAGAAGACATCCCTTCTACCTCTTTCAAAACAGAAATCACTCGATTGTCTCATTTTTTAAAGATATTTCGAAATTGTTAAAAAACAAATAACTGTCTATTTTCATTATTAATAGATAATTATGAATTGTAAAATCAATAACTATTCTATTATTCTAAATTGAGTTGATGTGATTGCAAACAGCGCATACAAAAACAAATCATGATTGCAAAAAGCGAAAATCAAGTTCTTCGTACATCAAACCCTTTTTATTATCCACGAGTAAAAACTTCTAAGTTTTTACAGACCATTTACCTTGCCAGTTATAGCTCCAAATACTAATCACTGATATTCTAATATCTGTATCTTGTCTAAATCATCGCTGACAACATAGTTGAGTAACCAAAGCGAAAGAAAGGATGAATATTTCAAGAATCGAGGGAATTTATCCAATGGTTTCGTGCATCAGATTCCAGTATCGAGCTATCGAACGTTTCGGACGTGCACGTGGGCATGTATAGGGCGGTGAGAAAATTACAGAGCCGCGTCAGAGCTACCGACTGTTCGCGTCGGCGAACGTTAACCGGTAATTTCAAAGATCGAGAAACGCGGGTCTGATTAATGGCGCGACCATTTAATTTATTCATTCACCGTTGCAAGGAAGAACCGGACCACGAATCCTTGGTGGTCTAACGCGGCCAGCTGATGGGGCGTGCCGATGCCGCGATCCATCTTCCTTTCGACTATGTATCGTGTGTTCCACTTCGCGATCCTACTCGCTCGCGGCGATTATATCGCGTTTTGCGCTGTTTCCACTTTCTTTTCTGTCTATTTCTTTATTATTCTTTCCTTTCTCTTTAAATCTTCCACGTAGGTAAAAGAAAGATAAATTCTCGCGTGATCGCGGAAGTGTTTCGTTAACATCTTCTTTTTAACGTTTCCTATTCTTCCTTTTTCATCCAGAGAGTTAAATGCTCGAGTAATGTATCTGTACATGTAAAGGAATAGGGAAACGCCATGGAACGAAGCGTGGATTGTAATTTGTCGCTTTGATAATTTTATTTTGGTGTGTAAAAGCTTGTGAATTCTTGGAACTTATCATAAGTGAATCGCGACAGTAAGAGCTTTAGATATTAGAACAAAGTTCAAGAAAATGAGGAAGCCAGGATCATAATTTCTCTTTTTTGATCATCTTATTCTGCCGTCTAACTTGGGAATTGTTAAATACTCTTTTTGATTGCACCATTTTGCAAATAGCTGAGTAAGTAAAAGTTGCAATTGTATTCTGTATAAGGTGAGGTGATTATAACGCGTGTGTATATTTAATAATGTAACGAGTGGATGAATTTGTAATAATTAGTTGCATTAAAATTAGTATAAGTACAAGAGATAGTGTACGCCACTTATGATCGTGTTCAACGCTATTATGCCGATCGAAGAAAAGATAACAATAATCCCCTAGGGAACAAGTTCATATATTTATATCGACAGATGTTACAACAAGAAGTTAACCTTCTTATGTAATTCAGATTGAAGATTACAAGAAACAGCAATAACAATCTGTCCCGATTTCATTTGTCTCTAGATCTTGCAAACTAAAAGAATCGTCAGTATTCAAAGGCACAATAATAATATGGGTCTCTCGCAGATTCGAATTTTCCGCTAACTTTTTCTACGCTCATGTGCCGCTACAAAAGATTGACTGTCATTTTCCCAATAATGAGTGAACCAATAAATTTCTTTCAAATTTTATATACATATAAAACAGATGTTTATCTTATACTAGGATTATCTTAATAGCTTTCTTTCATGTTTTTTGTAGGCGCCATTATCTTAAAATACATCTTTCTTTCGCATTATTCTAATAGAAACAGTAAAAACGTATGTTGAGATTTGTGTGTACAGACTACGGGACAGATCAAGAATTTTTTCAATTTTTCTGCTTTGAATAAGTAATACAACGTCAATTGTGGTAGCGAGTCAGAATGATACATTTCGTAAAACAAGCTAAATAATAATAAAAAATAATTACATAAAATCTACTCTGTGTCTTCCTGAAATATGACAAATGATATGTAAACAACTTTACACTTCTTAGTTCATGAGTATATAATAATTTTGTGTTCCAAATGGGATCTAAAGCGACGCCGGCGTCGCAATGCCTGCGAATGGGAATATCCCACTTGAAGATTCTTAGAATCCGGAACGTAAATCCTAACTGAAACACAAACCAGTTTTTCGCGGGATAATTTTTATAACTTTATTTCACAAAATCAGGTGTACACGCGATCGAGGTGAAACATAAAATGAAAGAAAACGGCGCTACACGACCGCCAAGAAATTCTTTTTTTCAAATCTTCCGCTGATGATTAAAGAGCCTCGAGAGGAAAGTTTCAGCGTCGAGTGCGAATTAACTGCGAACTACTCGCTAAGCTCCACTTTTGATCCCCTTCGGTAATTGCCTGCGTGGTAATTTTCCCTCAGTTGGAATATTACGTTGCGCAGGAAGCTGTTACCTTAATGGTCGCTTTTATCGTGGACACGTTTCTTCTTTCTTGTTTCTTTTGCCCCTCCCGCCCCACCTTCGAAACGGCGAATTTTTCGTGCGCGATCGCAAAATCTGCCGTGGAAATGTTATAAGCCGATACACCAACGATAAAATTCTACGCACGCGAGTTGCCTCGGCTAACACCGCGTTCCACTTTGTCGACAAATTGCCTCTGCTACTGGGCGTTCCTCGAGATACCACCAGTTTTCGAGATAAAACTCGAACAAGCTGAGTGAATATTAAAATCAAGTAAATTCCACCCTTCAAACTGGGAAATGGGCGATATTTATGCTTCGAAATTATTGAAATTTTGCAAGATTCGAGGTTGCGATAGTTTCAATGTATCGTATATAGAAATTAATTTTTGATTAAATGTGAATGAATTTCAACTAATCTACAGGAGAAACTAAAGGTAACAGATGTCACTCTTCGAAGTGAAAATAGGTAATTTCGATTTTAGTCACAGTTTCGACAGTTTCAATTTTGTAAAATATAAGCTTGTATTATCTTTATACTTAAATAGAGATTATAAATATCTAAGTAAATATAAAACACTGTAGATAAATATCAAAATAAGAAAAACGTGTAGTTTGGAAAGGAATATTCTGCCAAAGTGACTAAATGACACCGATTGGAAGTATTGTAAAATTCGAGGGTGTTTCCAGGGTATCCTGGATAAATACGAAGAATAATGTCCCTGTTATTCGCGAAGAAAATTAGGGAATGCAAAAAGGGCCCGGCCGATTCAATTTCGAGGGACCTCGCATAACGAGGGCCCCGAGGACCAAATTATGAGTCGGTGTTGTTATAATCTAATTTTGCACGGTGGCGCTGTTACGGGAATATTTGCGAGAGGCTAATTCACTGATTCACCTGGATCATCAATCTTGGTCAGACTGGCTGGGAAGAGACACCGAGTGTCCGGTGTGCTCTCGATCAAAGGAGTTTTTGCCAAAGCGATTGGAAAGGAATACACCGTGTTTAATATGCAATTTTCCTTGTCAGTGATTATCAAAGAAATTATCCAGTTCAAGATTGGAATGTGGTGAAATTATAAAAACTTGTCAAACAACCGTAGTATGAACAATTAATTCTACTAATAATATTTCAGGATTAACGATTCTTTCTCGTACATTGTTTTCTGAATTCATCAAAAAATGCTTCGATACCTTTCAGTACTAATTTTCAAAATATTTATTAGAATCAGAAGATAATTATTTCTAATCTTTTGATCAAAATATTAACCATATAATTTCAGATATATATTGAGCCAAGGTGGTAATTATTTGTTAAAAAATTGCATATAATGGTATTCATTGTGTCTTTTATAACTATATTTGAATTAAAAAAGAGCGCAATTTTGAATTAAGAATTAGGATCAGAATTCTAAATTAATTTTTAATACAAGTGTTTTCATTAGACAATCAATTTTTTCTTTTTATACAGAAGGAAGCTTAATTGAAACTTACCATCGCGGTCGCCAAGTTTGGTTTCATCCTCGGGGTCGCGACCTCGGAGTAGTCTTGAGATCGCCGAGACGCTTGGAGCGCTAGTCCGGTCGCAAATTCCTTCCTTTATCAATCTGTCGCGTATCTCCCACGAGAATATTCCCGGATTATCGCGTTTGTACTCTTCGATCCTATTCTCTACTTCTGGTGTGGCGACTCTAGGTTTACTGCCGCCGATCACGCCAGGCCTGATGCTTCCAGTTTCTTGGTAGCGGTTCAAAATTTTCGAAACACATCCATGAGATACCCTTAACTGTCTATTTGAACAAACAAACGATAAATTAAATTTTGTCTTCATCACAGTCGGGTTATCAATCCTGTTATACGTTGCTTTGTAAATCGGCGTTTCGCCAACATTACAGTTCACTCCTTCACGATTATTCTGAAAAGTTTGATAACCCGATTGTGGACATCGTGGAAGTCCTAGATTAATTACAAATGAAATGTTACTAGAACTTTCTTGAAATATTTCTTTCATAAGTGGCAAGGTTGAATATTTCAAGAAAGTCACGATAAGTTAGAACAGATGAAATATTTTTAAAAAAGTACAGCAGAGTAAACGTCTTAAGAAAAAATATCTTTTTAAGCTTCTGAAAGAAATTTAAAAAAGGAAGTAGTATAAGATTGTAGTTCATAAATTTCGAATTGAGAAGATTATTGAGGTTTCCACCTCGAAATCACACAGGGTCTGACCCCAGCTGCAGCCATTTCCACGATTTTTAGTCGAATATGATTTGGTAACGGTCTCCCATTTATGAAAACACCACCAAGTTGGTTAACGCGCCCTTGACCTGGTATCGATCCCAAATCTGCGAAGAAGAACGCATGGAATTAAAAAACGCTTTGAGAAATCCATACTAAACTGTCATTTCATTTTACACTACGTTCCTAATCTATCACATGCAATTCTAAAAAACATTAGCTGCATTAAATAAACTAGAAAAATCTCATCAATAGACTGTAAATTTGTACACGTCTATATAAAGTGTAAAACGCAAAGTTATACATAAAATATCATAAATAAAATAAATAATATAAAACATTAGGAAATAAGACATTATTCTATTCAAATTTTATTTCTTCGTCCTCGATTTAACAATGTTTCAAGTGTCTCATTAGTTTCCTTCCAAGATTTCATATTATCTCGATTTTCTTTCATCTTGGTTCCGTTCATTTCAAATTCAATCACACGTCAAGCATAGACATTTAACAAAAGAACTGTATTCTCTCTCTCTCTCTCTCTTATCATTTTAAGACTACCAGCATTGTCTCCCGAGGCAGAAAGGATTCGCGGATCGAAGGTCGATTGCAAAATCGCGGAATTCTTTTGTGTTGTTCTTGCTCACGCGAACCAGCCGAGGGAACAGTTACTCGATGCAGAATAAAGAGAAACTCGGATCTATCGTTCCGCCTTCACCTCGACGTATTTCCTGTGTGTTCCATCGGGAGGGGAAACAGGACGAAAGGGGAGACGCGATGGAAAAAAGAGAGGAAACCGACGAAGAAGGAGTTGTAGTAGACTGGCGCGAGCAATCACATAAATAACGATAAGGCCAATGAATCTAAAGGGTTTACGACGCACAACACTGATAGCGTGTAATTTGTCCAGTTCACCGTAATCTATGTCGCGCGATCGCGATCGGAAACAACTGCTTGCATTGCGATTTCTTTTCGTCGCGACTTTCTGACGCGTACTCTCTAACGCGCTTCATTTCTCTGACAGTTGCCTTCGATCATTTGAGACAGTCTTATTAATAAGCTATAGAACAAATTGGATAAAACTTGAAATATAAGCAATTATCTAATTGTTTGTATATTAATGGATATACTCTGTGATATTTACAACGGCAAGTGTATCAATAGGACAATGTTTAAATTGGTAAATTCGCAACTAATTTTCGGAGAAAAAGTTTAAATCTTTTCTTACGAAAGATTCTAGACTTTTCCAAAAAGGAAACTTTAGATGAAAGTTCATTTTCTATAGACGTACGTTATTGACAAAAAGTTTGGAATCGTTAAGTGTTTCAATATAAGGCGAAGATTAAAATAAAAAATCAATTTAAAATGTTAGGGTAATGTCTTAGGGAACTCTGTGGAAAACTTTTATCAAAATAGATAATGTTCTCATTGATATTCGTAGTACTATTTTCAAATTGATAATAAAATTAGGAGATGATTCTATGTAGATGCAATTGAGGAAGTAATTCCAAACAGTTGTCTGACCGTGAAATCTAGATCTACTTACATCAGCCAGCGAATCTTGCGCTATATTTGAATAAGTAGAGTTCTCACTGAATTGGATTGAATATTCTGGTCACTCATCAAAGTGTTAAGATCAAAGTGTTAAGAAATACACCATACATGTGTGACTCACTTTTGTGACACAGTAACGAGAGGAAAAACGAGGTGGCCGACGATGGAAGATCGTCGATGCGAGACATGAAGAAAAACGAATTATCATTATTATTGTCGTTCGTTTAATATTCCCAGATCCACTCACTTGGTAATTATCTATCTATCTAGCTACAGCAGGGAGCTGACATTGGAAAAAATCTTCACACGCTCGAGTAGACACTTCGATCGTAATTACATTTTTTTGTGCTGTTGACCACATTAGCAACCACACGATTTTTATCCTTTTCAATGGAAACTTCTTGTAATATCTACATATGTATTATGGGAAACATTTCTGATAAATCATGAAGAATTCTAAGGAATCAACGCACGTCTGCGACTTTAACGACTTTTACTCTTAATTCTGACTCTGCTTAATGAATGTAAAATTGATGATACTAGTTAATGTTTCGTAAGGTAATATTTTACTGCGAACCTCTGCAAAAATCAATTTCCCTTTTCTGCGTTCTATTGAGCAAATTTTGTTTTAAAAGGCTCTGAAGAATGCTTTTTTTACCAAGACAATTCAAAACATTACACTAAAGATAATTCATTATATAAAAGATGATTCATTATATAAATTTCTAAATATTACTGAAGCATAAATATTATTAAATATTAATAAAGCTGAGGGAAAACGTTGTAGGATTTTTTTACATTAAAATACCAAAGAAGAGTCGGAAGACACGGTTCTACAGTAAAATATTCTGTTAGGAACTTCTGATGAAACTTGATGTTTATATATTTAAAGACAATTACGTTTCTGGTAAATTTTTTAAATAAACTGAAACTTTGGAAACATTCAATAAAGTGAATTAAGTTTGAAAGGAATTATTACCATAATTATGAACAAAACATCGAAACAGTAGAATGAAAGGAAAAGCGCATAAAGCGATAGACGAGGGTCACCTGTAAAAGGAAGCGGTCCTTTACGGGTAACGAACCTCCCGATTTTCTTCGCTTTCAATTTTTTCTAGCGCGTTAGAAATTCGTGAGTTTTTCGAGGGGATGGCGAGAAATCGCATACCTGATTCTTCCAAGCGGAAAACCTGCCTGAAAAAGTTAATTGTTAAACAATGTTTCTAATATTGTTGATTAGAAATTTCCCACGGTGTTAGCTAGATCGGGTTACTTTGACGGGGGAAGAAGAGGAACTGAACCAAAGAATCGACGTTCACGTAACGAACCAACGAAGAAAAATGCACCAAGCAACCGGAAAAAAGGCGAAACGACGGTTTTGATTGCGCAGAATCGGTTGCATAAGTCGAGTTATGCATCGAGCGTACTCGACAACCGAAAAACGATGGGGATGGAAAAAACTAGTGTTCTTAATTCTTTGGCTGATTAAATCGATTTTTCATAAGTGGATTTTGTTAAATTGTTTTATAGATGAATTTCAATTATTATTTAACTTCTTTTATTACACCTTATTATTTGGTTTGTTGCCTCTATTTTATAAAATTCAATTGGCAAAGAAATTATTGTGAAAAATATATGTTCTTACTTAATAATAAGGGGATTCGTTTTACGAATGCATTGCAACTCTTTTCTTCTATAATTCTTGGGAAGAGTTGAGAAAACTGGTGTTTGCTAATAGTTAGACCAATCGAAGCCATTGTTATTCAGTGAATTTTGTTAAATCCTTCTGTAGTTGAATTTCTATTACGTTCATTTATGCTGTTGTTCGATAATAAGAGATTAATTTTATGACGTGTTGAAACAGACGATGTCAGACTCAATTTAACGTTTGATCTTGATTATACTTAAAGAATGCAGAATAATGTCCAGGAAATTTTCTCCACTTTTCTATTTCAAGTAAAACGGAGTTTTTAGTGCAACGAAATTCTCCGAGTTCTCTCTTAAATTTCCCCGATCACAACTTGCAATTCCAAGTCTGATATTCCACAAATCTCGCTAACGACTCCTCTAAACATTCCAACTGTTGT